>NC_084485.1:127096458-127411893 GCF_030035675.1 Rhineura floridana | reverse complement strand
ACTTGTTTCTGGGAACAATTTTTGATTACTTGGTTGCCACAAGTGCCATCTTTCTTACCTGGATTTTAATGTGGATTTACTTAAAAAACAAAAACAAATTACAACCCAGGTTTCCCAGGGTTCAGGGTGCTTACACCAAAAAGTAAAGCCTATTCATTAACCCTATTTAAAGTCAACAATTTTTTAAAAACCCAAACTTGCACAGTAAAAACAAAAAAACTTCAATAACATAACCTCTAAGAGCCTGCCATTTATGCTGTGATCTAATTATCCTGTCTCTCATAGGTACTTACTTAATAAACACATCTCTAAACAAGGTGCAGCCTCCATTAAGCAATGTAGTATCCAAAACAATGGGACAACTCTCTTGTACAAATCAACAGAATGTAAAAGTGCTTAACATTTGGCTGCATAATGCATAATGTTTTTGGTATGTATACATATGATATTAGTTTTCATTTCACTATGGTTTAAATACCAGCTGCTCTTTTTATTCCAGCAACCAAGGACTTATTTGTAATGAATGCCTACATGTGACAGATCATAATATATATATTTATCTCTGTTTTGTTAATCACAATTACGTGCATATATTTTTAGGTGATTAACAGAATCCTTATAGGGATTCGGAGCAAGCTTGGGTGAAGTTCTGTTTGTTGCTTTCAAAACTCTCTATCTGTATACCAAACCAACTTGTATCCAACAAGGAGCCAGTCTTCCTCATTCAAGTTTTCTATCATGCACGACAACCACCCAAGGTACGCAATGTTTTTACAAGAGAAAATTACAAAATGCCAACTTACTATAGAGCATCTTAAAGTATATAAGACCTTAAACATTATCCCATGAGGCCATGAGATCTATAAACCAAATTCTATTCCAGAAAGTATCCCTTTATGTCTAAACTGGCACATAGAGAAGCATCAGCTGAGCATATTCCTTATTTCTACGATTATTAAGCAGAATCTTCTGAAAATCAAGACCTTGAAACAAGCACTACAGCAGGAATGAATGTTTCAAAGAAACATTCTAACACCGTACGACTATGAATGTCTCCTATATCTGCTCCACAAAACAGAACAGATAACCTTTATCAATGTCCATGCCACCAAAAAGAAAAAACTCAAAAGAGATATTCTAAGATATCATCTTCCTCTTATTCCATCCAATTTAATAACACAGGGTTCTATTTATAAAGGAATATTTTCATCTACTGCAAGAGCAAAAGCTAACCAGAAGAAAAAGAAAAACAGGAGATTGAAATTAGGCTTCTATCCAAAGGCCTCAACTTCTGCCCAACACCTAGAGAGTACAATATAGATAGCACAGATGAAATGTGACATCAAAGCATTTGAAAGGAGATGCAGATTGGCTGAATTTTTTTATGATGACTCTAAGAACAACATAGATGTCTACAATAGAGACCCTCTGTTACAGTTTCTGCCACCTAAAACTTGGACACCGAACGTTAACAGGAATCCAGCCCTGGAAACCTTTCTCTTACCAATAAACAGAGTAATTAACAACCACACACAAACTCCTACTCCTCATGACAACCTTTCAAAAGAAGAAAGAATAGCCCTAAGGAACCTTCAGATGAGAAGGGATGTTGTCATCAAGCCTGCAGATAAGGGTGGTGCTGTTGTGGTACTTAACACTACAGACTATATAGCAGAAGATCAAAGACAACTAAAGGATGAAACAACATATAGACTTCTTGACAAAGACATCACCACAAATCTCAATACTCGTATCATTACATCTATACAAAACCTTACAAGTAGGAAACTTCTTAAAGAGGAGACTGCTGATCGCCTTCTTAATCCAAATCCCACTCCTGGAAGGTTTTACATGCTGCCTAAAATCCACAAAGCCAACAATACTGGCCACCCAATTGTCTCAGGTAACAACACAGCTACTGAAAGGATTTCTCTGTACAATGATTTAAATTTACAAAACAAGGTGCAAAACGTCCCATCATATATCAAAGACGCCAAGGACTTCTTGCTTAAAATCGAGTCTTTAAACAAGCAGTATCAATTCCACAACAATACTATACTAGCTACTTTAGATGTCACATCTCTTTACACCAATAAACTACATAATGATGGGATTCAGGCTTTAAATGAGTTCCTTAACACCAGAGATATGAACAATCCTCCAACACAGGTTATCAAAACTTTAGCTACAATAGTCCTGACTTGCAACAACTTTACATTCAATGGAGAACGCTACCTGAAACTACGAGGCACAACTATGGGGACTCGCATGGCTCCATCATATGTGAATCTCTTTATGGGTAAACTGGAACAGGAGATACTCAAAAAAGCCTTCAACAAACCACTTATATAGTGGCAATACACTGATGACATCTTTATGGTCTGGACAAATGGTAAAGAGAGTTTAGAATAATTTAAAAATTGCATCAACTTTATCCATCTATTAAGTTTACATTTAATAGTACAAATGACAATCTGCACATCCCTTTTCTTGATGTCCTTCTCACCATTGAAAACAACAAAATAGCCACTGGTCTCGACAGCAAACCCACTGATGCCCACACCTATTTAAACTGGAAATCCTGCCATCCTAAGCATATAAAGAAAAACATTGTGTATAGCTTAGCTCTGAGAATCAAACTTATTTGCAACACTGAAGATAAATACCAGAGAAGGATCAGTGAACTTAAAGAACACCTTCTTCTGAGAGGATATCCTCTGCATATTATCGATTGCAACATCCACCGAACCTCCATTCTGTCCAGAGAAAACCGCCTCCATCATACTGAGGTGTCAAAGAGCAGAGAGCTACGGATTCCATTTGTGGTAGATTTCCATCCAGCATCTCCTAAGTATCACTGAGCAATCAGGGAGAGTTACCCATTGCTGGCAAACTCTGAACATCTTGCTAGAGCCATCAGCAGGCCTCCTGTTGTAGCATTTCGCCAGCCTCCTAATTTGCACAGACTGTTAGTGAGAGCTGTGCTTAAGCCACCTATCACCAATCTTGGGTCTCAGCCTGGTCACTCCAAACACTGTATCACCTGTGTGTACCTTAGGGAGACAGCCACTTTTACAAGCACTAGGACAGGCAGGACATATTACATCAAACAGAACATCAGAACAGGTCCTGCAATATAAGTTATGTCATCGAATGCAAAAGACCAGGATGTCACATACAATACGTAGGAAAAACCACAACTGACCTACACACACGCTTCAGAAACCACAAATCGGCAATCTTAACAAAACACTGGAGCAAGCAGTTGCAAAACATTTCAACATTGAGGGTCACAGCCTGTTGGACTTTTCTATAACAGCTATAGAGATGCCAACAGATCCAGCAGCAGTGACAAAAAGGGAGAACCTTTGGATATACTCTCTGGACACATTGGCACCACATGGCCTGAGCCTGGAGGCCAGTACCACCACTACTTAGCCTCTGCGAATGAAGTCCCTCTGAGCATCCCATCCTCAAAGCTCTGTAACTGCAACCTTGGTAACAGCATTTGTATGTTAGCAGCTGATGAAGGCGGAAGCTGAAATGTTTTGGTATTACAATAAAAACCTCTGTTTTGTTAATCACAATTACATGTATTAGTGCTAACGTATAAAACCCTAAATGGCTTGGGATCCAAGTATCTAAAAGAGTATCTTCCCCAGTATCAACCATTTCAGGCCCTATGGTTGACAAGTGAGGCCTTGGTAGTTCTGCCACCGAATGCTGTCCAGTTGTCGCTGACCCGTGACAGGGCCTTTTCAGTGGGGGTTCCCCCTTTGCGGAATGCCCTCCCCAGTGCGATGTATCTGTCACCATCACCAGTGACTGTCAGAAGGGATTTGAAAAACATTCCTGTACCTAGGCATTTGATGGCTGAAGGGACAGTTCCTGGCAACTACTAAAGACCACTAATGAAGTAATGTTTTTAAATTTGTTTTAGAATGTTATTAATTGTAATTGTGTTTTGGAATGTTTTTAACTCTTTTAGTATGCTTTCTTGTTAAATGATTTTTTCATGTTTGCTGCCCTGGGCTCCTTTGGGAGGAAGGGCTGGATGTAAAATCAATCAATCAACCAATCCAATAATAGATTTAGAAAAAGCAGTATGTTGATGAGTTATAGTTTTCCTGTTGTAGGACAGTAATCTGCTCAATTTCAAGCAAACCTCTTTTTCAGCTTAGGTTCAATGCAGACTGTGATGTCCCTGTATATATAATACTGTAATTATGGTAAGTGCTGGTTTATTAGAGTATATGTGGTAAGTAGACTGAGTGAGAGGGGGGAGTACATGGGTTGGAATGTTGGAGAATATTATATTATGATTGGCTGAGTGTTTGAGTGTCTGAGGGTATAAATGAGAGGATGAGAGCTGAGAGGGGGTTCGTTCGGTTGGTTCTGTGGGTTGGTTTTGGATAGGGTGGATTGGATTAGGCGGGTAGTGAGGCAGGTTATTGATGACTAAGAAACATAAAGAGTAACACATCTTATGAAAGCACATGCTTGTTGACTAAACCTTTAAGTAATCTTGTTATTCCCTGTGTATATAAATAAATATTTATTGGTTTACCAAAATGCCTGATCCTTGGCTGGACTTTCACAGACCAGAAGGGTGGGCAGGGCATATACCAAGGTTGGGAAACAGTATCAATGGTGGCAGCGGTGAAGACATAGTGTAACATCATCAGGTATCCAGAGCACGCATGCCATCAACCAAGATGGCGGCAGAGGCTTCAGTCCCTTAGGGAAACCTCGGCCGCCATCTTGATTGATGGCAAACCTGCGCACACCGCTAAAAACAAAGGAAAGGTAGGTGAAGCGTGGGGATAGCGTCGGGATGGCGGACGGTGCGGAAGCTCCTGTCTTTTTTTTTTTTTTCAATAATTTTTATTCAGATTTTCATAAAACATACAAGACAAAATCATAAAACATTCAAAGACAAAAAACAAAATCAAAAATAGTTAAACAAAAAGAAAAAAAGAAAAAAAAACAAAAATAAAAAATAAAGAGTAAAATATTGACTTCCCATTTGTCAAAGATCAAATCAGTTATAAGTCTATAATATATAACAATCCTGTCTCTTAAGTCATATTATAAAATCACTTTCCTCCAGTAGTTATCTTACTTAATCATCAAATCTCATAAACATTACTTTATTCTTTCCACAAAAAGTCAAAGAGAGGTTTCAATTCTTTAAGAAATATATCTATCAATTTTTTTTTTCCAGATAAGCATATCGATTAATCCATCTCATTACTAATTATGATAATCTTATTGTCATAACCATAGTCAAAATAAACATTTCAATTAATCCATCACATCAGAATCTGTTAGGTTCAATAATTTCAGTAGCCATTGTTCTATTATCTCTATTAGTTCCATTTTCCATCTTCCATCTTCAGTAGTCTTGTTAAGTCCAGTAATTTCAATATCCAATCTTCCATTATCAGTATTCCATAATAATCTTGCTGTCAAAGCCATAGTCATATAGTAAGAGTCTGATGGGAATTACCTCTATCCCAAATATTTTCTTGCCATCCATTCTGAATAGGTTGCTGAAATACTGCTGTAAAATCATATCTCTGTTCTTTTTTTCAAAATACACTGGGTCATCTCTTAAAAGTTTTTCCATTGTCACATGGCTGCAGTTAATTCCATAGATTTTCTCTATATTGGGCTCCATCACATCATTCCAGTCCAGAAGATTATCCATGCCATTGATAACTTTATCTCTAGAATCTTCATTCATTTCTTCAGAGATAACATTGAGTTCCAAACAATAGATTTTATTTCTAAAGTCCATAAACTCCAAATCTTGTTCCTGTTCCACGTTGGTTCCAATCTCCGGGATCTCCTCTCTCACAGGGACCCCTATTCCAGTCTCCAGGGTCTCCTCTCTCACAGGGACCCCTGTTCCAATCTCCGGGGTCTCCTCTCTCACAGGGACCCCTTCCAGGGTCACCTCTCTCACAGGGACCCTTATATCTTTAATCTCCTGCTTCATTTTACTCAATTCAATTTTCATTATCTCAATCTCATCCATTATTTTATGAAACATAGTTATTTCCAGATTTTCAGCCACTTTCTTAATTGCCATTTTAAAAGAAAAATATAGGAAAACCACTTCTTATTTCAGCAACAATTGGGTTAATTCTCCAAACTTGGTGACATCACAGTATAAACAGAGCAGACAGCCTTATCTCTCCAATAGTTAAGTAAACAAAATGCAGTTCCCAGGATCGAAACAATTAATGGCAATCGTCAAGAAACAGATTCGTCAAAATAAAATAGACCAAAAAGAGAGTAGTCTCAAAACAGTATAATATTTTTCAAAATAAAAATCTGGAATAGAAATCCCTCTTCTGTGTATATCTTTAGAATGCAAATCCAGGACAGCTTTTTGCAACAAAAACAGAGATAAGCTATTAATTAGTGCGTAGCAGAGAGAAGTTATGGCTCCCCAGTGAGATGTCAAAAACTGATCAATCTGGCAAATCTCTTTTAAACAGCAACAATTTAAGTCAAGTAAAAGAAAAATATAGAAAGAAGGGTGCTTGCCTGTTAGTGCGTTCTCTCTTAGAAGATAAGATGAACGTTCGCTTTAACAGATAGAGCTTGCTGTTGAAAATCCGTCCCATAAATCGTCGGCTGGACCTCGTCCCATAAATTAATGAGATCTGGTCGTCCCAACAAAAATAGGCTTTGAGGTTAATCTCTTCGTTTCTCCCTACCCGGGAGAAGTTTAATCAGTCAAAAAAAAAAGAAAAAACTGACTGATATATCTGAATAAGCTTCTTTTGAGGCAGGAGCCCGTCTCAAAAGCAGGCACAGGCTAAGTCACCCTTCCCGGAAGTCGCGGAAGCTCCTGTCTTGTGGTCCGCGGAGGGGCCCAGGGCAGGCTGGTACCCAAGGGCCTCAGCATGTCTGGGGCCGGCCCTGGCTACAATGTGGGACCTGGCCAAACAGAATAAACTTACAGAAGCTGCCAGCAGTACTGTTGGAAACACCTTAGAGATTAAACAACTAGATGTCTGCAGCGAAGAATCTCTTAAAATGTGTGTTAGTAGCATCCCAGATAGGCGGATTGATATCCTAGGCAAGTAATAAATATTGACAAGAAATCAATGTTATGTATTTATTTTAAAGTAGACTGTAATGTTTAAATAGTATTTATTATTTATTACATTTATATCCCATCTTTCCTCCAGGGAGCTCAAGGTGGCATACATAGTTCTCCACCTCCCCATTTCATCCTCACAACCACCCTGTGAGGCAGATGAGGCTGAGAGATAGTGACTGGCCCAAGGTCACCCAGTGAGCTTTCCCGGTTGGTATGTGGGAATTTGAGCCCAGGACTCCCAGGTCCTGGTTTAACACCCTAACCACTACACTACACCAGTGTAATCAATCTATTAATTAATTACAAATTAGTATATATCTAGAAGAGATTCCAGAAATCCACCTTTTCTAAAGCATAGGTCCTTGTGTGCAAATTTATTGATAAATTCAACAACACTGCTCTTTATATGTTGTATTTCCCCCCATTTCCGCTTCTTGAAACAAATGTCCACATTCTACAAGGGATTTACATATGGCGTATGTTATGTTATCCAAATCTCAAAACCCTTTTTGTTTCCTCTTCAGACTAGCTTCAGGGAACAGAGATATGCCTCACCTCTTTCACTCTTGCATTACTGAATGCACATAAGAGCTGATAAGCTCAGTGCAGAGGGGAGATTAAGAAGAAGGTTCATCCGTCCTCACACACTTCCACTCTACTGGATAACCTCTTCCCTACATTTGAATTTGTCAATAGCATCCCAGCCATATCCTCAGTCTGGCCACATACCCTGGCCTCCCCGGATTAGGAGAATGGCTTAAAACATCTATCTCCCTCTCATTGTACAGCAGGAGCAGCCAATGTGGTGCCCTTGTACAATGCCCATAATTCCTGACCTTTGGCAATGCTGGCTCAAGCTGATGAGTCTTAGGCCACATTCACACTGTACATTTATTCTACTATTATTCCACTTTAAACAGTCATGGTTTCCTCCAAAAAATCCTGGGAAGTGTAGTTTGTGAAGGGTGCTGAGAGTTGTTAGGAGACCCCTGTTCTTTTCACACAGCTACAATTCCCCAAGTAGTTTAACAGTCAGTCCTTTCCCCCAGAGAACTCTGGGAATTGCCGGCCTGTAAGGGGACTATGGTTTTCCTAACAACTCTCAGTATCCTTCACAAACGACACTTCCCAGAATTCTTTGGGGAAAACCATGACTGTTTAAAATGGAATAATAGTGAAATAAATGTACCATGTGAATGTGGCCGTAGTCCAAAACATCAGGAGGATGCCACATTGGTTAGCCCTGCTGTACACAATTCCAGAAAGGTATGTTCTTAAGGTCTTGGCAGCATGACAACATATTCTGAGCTCCTTACCCCCATCTCTAAGGACCAAACTCTAACTGAATATGCACATTCAAGAAAGCAAGCTACTGTTCATGTGTTAAAAACATTTGCATCCTTTTATCGGCCTAGGCTGATCTACCTGCTAAGATCCCACCTGGATGGAGATAGCCTTACAACAATTATCCATGCTCTGGTAACTCCCAGTTGGATTGGTTCCTATTTGGGGCTGCCTTTGAAAATGGTCTGGAAACTTCAGCTGGTCCAAAACAGAGCAACTAGATTAAATATGATCTGGTAAATATGATCTGATGAAACCAGTGCTTTGCCATCTGCACTGACTTCCAGTCTGTTCCCATGCCCAATTCAAAGTGCTCATTTTCACTCTGAAAGCCTTAAGCGGCTTGGAACGGTTGGCTTACCTGAACAATTGCCTTCTCCCTGGTCGTTGAGACTGTCATCAGAGGTCTTTCTCCCAGTTCCTCTGCCTAATGAAGTCAGGGAGGTTGTGACGAGGGAGAGGGCTTCTTTAGTGGTGGTGCCGTTTAATGTAATGCCATCCCCAGAAAACCTCAGTGGTGCCTACATTATAGTTTTTTAGGCAGCCAAGGAAGACCTTTTTATTCTCCCAGGCCTTTTAAGTTACAACAAGACATATATTTTTAGTGTTTTTAATTTCTTGCATGAAGCTCTTTCCACCTTACTGTTTTTACATTCATTGTATGCTGCTGTGTCTGTGCTGGCTTTTAGATGGGTTTTATATGCTGATTTGTATTGGGTTTTATTGATTTCCTTTAAAAAAAACTTTAGTGTGTGTTTTTAAGAATGCTGAACACTGCCCAAAGGCCTGGTGTACACATGAAATAAACAACCACAACAACAACTTGAATGACAAATAATGACTGGTGTTTCTTGCATTTATACAATTAGCAATGCTGACTCACTGGACCTATTGAATGCCAAACCATCAAAGAGATGCAAAATGTGATGGATACCAATTTCTTTGGGTTGGTCTGACTGCTGAAGGCCGTTTTCCCTGACATGAAGAAAAGAAAAAGTGGCCATATAGTGATTGATCGCAGTGTCATGGGAATACAAGACAATGCAATATTATGTCTAACTGGTTATTGCAGTGTGTATTGTAGTCTGACTGTACAATTTTATCCCAGTTTAAGTGATTGCTTTTAGAATTGCCCTTTATGGTGCTTCCCCAGGATTAATTCTGCCACAGCGCAAGCTTTGTGAGTGCTAATACATCTGGCACTCGTTACATCTGCTCCAGATTCAGCAGAAAAGGGATTTTGTGGATTTTCCTTTTCTCTCTTATTCAAGTAAAGGACTGCCAGATAGCTGCCTGTGGTTTTTAGGCAGGGAATACTAGGACAAAGTTCAAGAATAAATATGATCTTGAGGGGATATTTTATTAAATGTAACTCTGAATTAAAAAAAAAGAAACAACAGAAAATGCAATTAATTTTGGAAGAAATAAAACAAAAAGAGGAAGAATTGAAAAAGAATCCAACTAAAGTCTCTATTGTAAATCAAATTAAAATGTTACAGAAGCAAGTATCAATGCTGACAGTTAGAGAAATTGAAAGAAAATTAAATTTTGCTAAACAAAGGACTTTTGAATTTGTAAATAAACCTGGGAAATGGTTAGCATATAAATTAAGAAAAGAACGTCAAAAAATATTATTTTAAAGATACAAGAAGGAGATGAGACGTTGACAGATAATGTAAAAATTAAAAAGATTTTTCATCAATATTATTCAACATTGTACAAATGTCAGGAAATTCCATCTGAAAAAATAGAAGAGTATATATCTAAACAGAATTTGCCTAAAATTACAGACTTTCAGACAAGCTATTAATGGCCCTATTACGTCAAGAGAGATACCTGAAGCTATAAACAAAATTAAATTAGGAAAGGCACCAGGACCAGATGGGTTATCTGCAATGTATTATAAATGTTTGGAGGAAGAACTCTTACTACCTTTACAGTCTACAATGAATCTTATTCTGCAAGAGGAAAAGATACCGGATAGTTGGAAAAATGCTAACATAACATTAATACCTAAAGAGGAGCAAGACTTAACTAAAACAAAAAACTATCGACCAATATTTCTATTGAACAATGACTATAAAATTTTTACAATGATTTTGGCAGAAAGACTGAAAATAATATTGCAACAATTTATTCAGGAAGATCAATCGGGTTTTTACCTAAAAGACAATTACGTGACAACGTCAGGGATGTCTTGAATGTTTTGGAATATTTAGAACAACGAAATGATAAACAAGCAGCTTTGATTTTTTTAGATGCTGAAAAAGCATTTGATAATTTGAATTGGAAATTTATGTTTCAGGTTTTGGAGCAAATGGATTTTGGAGACAATTTTATAAAATGGATTAGATCGATTTATACATCTCAGAAGGCTCAGATAATTGTTAACGGAGATTTAACGGATTCATGTGAAATACAAAAGGGTACAAGACAGGGATGTCCTTTATCTCCCCTTTTATTTATTCTGGTCTTAGAAGTGCTGCTCAGAGATATAAGGCAAGATAAAAGAATTTCGGGATTAAAGATAAAAAAAGAAGAATATAAATTGAGAGCATTTGCTGATGATTTGATAATTGTACTAGAAAACCCTTTGGAAGGAATTAATGTATTGATGGACAAATTAAAAGAATTTGGACCGTTAGCAGGATTTAAGATCAACAATCAAAAAACAAAGATGTTGGTGAAAAATTTAACTTTAAGGGAACAGAAAGAGTTAATGGACAATACAGATTTTACAATAGAGAAAAAGTTGAAATATTTAGGTATCATTATGACAAATAAAAACTCAAAGTTGTTTCATAACAATTATGAAAAATTATGGACAGAGATTAAGAAAGATTTGCTAAGATGGGATAAACTACAATTGTCATTAATGGGTAGAATATCTGTGATAAAAATGAATGTACTACCGAGAATGATGTTTTTGTTTCAAACAATACCTGTAATATCCTCTGATTTACCTTTTAAACAATGGCAAAAAGATATCTCTAAATTTGTATGGCAAGGAAAAAAACCAAGAGTTAAATTGAAACTACTACAAGATGCCAAAGAAAGAGGAGGACTGGGATTACCAAATTTGAGACTTTATTTTGCTGCCTGCTGTCTCGTCTGGATAAAGGAATGGATCTTATTGAGGAATAAAAGATTATTGGATTTGGAGGGTCATAATTTGAAGTGGGGATGGCATGGATATCTATGGTATGACAAAGTAAAAGTAAATGTAGACTTTAATAATCATTTTATAAGACGTCCTCTGTTGAAAATATGGAATAGATATAAACCAAGGTTTTATTCGAAAATACCATTATGCGTTTCAAGTCAAGAAGCGTTTTACAGAAGAGAAATGGCTGGAAAAGAGAAATGGTTAACTTATCAAGAACTATTAGAAAATGTACATGGAGAATATATAATGAAAGAGAGAGAACAACTGATAAAGGAAGGATATAGTTTTCAATGGTTTGCCTATTTACAATTGTTAGAAAGATATAAAATGGACAAGAAAATGTATGGGTTTGAAATAAGTAAATCTGATTTTGAAATAGGATTGTGTACAAATGATGAAAATATAATTGCGAAAATGTATAAACTCTTACTGAAAATGGATATGGAGGAAGAACAAGTAAAAGAGTGTATGGTAAAGTGGGCAAAAAATTTTGGTTATAACATACAAATGGATCAATGGGAAAATATGTGGAAAAAAGGCTTGAAATTTACACTATGCTATAATCTTAAAGAAAATTTTTATAAAATGATGTACCGTTGGTACATGACTCCAGAAAAGTTGTCAAAAATGTATAGTAATGTTTCTAATGTTTGTTGGAAATGTAAACAACAAGAAGGATCATTTTATCATATGTGGTGGCTGTGTAAAAAGGCAAAATCATTTTGGGCACAGATAGGTAGGAAGATGCAAAAAATTCTAAAGATAAATATTCAGTCAAAACCAGAATTTTTTTTATTGGGTTTTATGGATAAACAAATAGAAAAGAGATATGGAAGAATAATATTATATATGATTACGGCAGCAAGATTATTATATGCACAAAAGTGGAAAAGGGATTCTTTTTTTTTTTTTAATAATTTTTATTCAAATTTTTCAAAAGACAAACAAAACAAAGTCAAAAAAACATAACAATACATCAACAAAAAATGAAAATAAAATAGTTGACTTCCGATTTGTCGCAGATCAGCTATAAGTATATAATATACATCAAACCTGTCCCTTAATGTATACATACAGAGTCCCTTTTCTCCGTAGGCTGTCTTAATTAATCGTCAAATCCCAGTATCATCATTTTATTTTGATCTTTCAACAAAAAGTCTAAGAGAGGCTTCCATTCCTTAAGAAATGTATCTGTCGATTTTTCTCTAAGTAAACATGTCAATTTGTCCATTTCTACTAAATCCATTAATTTCAATAGCCATTCTTCCATTGTTGGTATTGATTCCATTTTCCACTTTTGTGCATATAATAATCTTGCTGCCGTAATCATATATAATATTATTCTTCCATATTTCTTTTCTATTTGTTTATCCATAAAACCCAATAAAAAAAATTCTGGTTTTGACTGAATCTTTAGAATTTTTTGCATCTTCCTACCTATCTGTGCCCAAAATGATTTTGCCTTTTTACATAACCACCACATATGATAAAATGATCCTTCTTGTTGTTTACATTTCCAACAAACATTAGAAACATTACTATACATTTTTGACAACTTTTCTGGAGTCATGTACCAACGGTACATCATTTTATAAAAATTTTCTTTAAGATTTTAGCATAGTGTAAATTTCAAACCTTTTTTCCACATATTTTCCCATTGATCCATTTGTATGTTATGACCAAAATTTTTTGCCCACTTTACCATACACTCTTTTACTTGTTCTTCCTCCATATCCATTTTCAATAAGAGTTTATACATTTTCGCAATTATATTTTCATCATTTGTACACAATCCTATTTCAAAATCAGATTTACTTATTTCAAACCCATACATTTTCTTGTCCATTTTATATCTTTCTAACAATTGTAAATAGGCAAACCATTGAAAACTACATCCTTCCTTTGTCAGTTGTTCTCTCTCTTTCATTGTATATTCTCCATGTACATTTTCTAATAGTTCTTGATAAGTTAACCATTTCTCTTTTCCAGTCATTTCTCTTCTATAAAACGCTTCTTGACTTGAGACACATAATGGTATTTTCGAATAAAACCTTGGTTTGTATCTATTCCATATTTTCAACAGAGGACGTCTTATAAAATGATTGTTAAAGTCTACATTTACTTTTACTTTGTCATACCATAGATATCCATGCCATCCCCACTTCAAATTATGACCCTCCAAATCCAATAGTCTTTTATTCCTCAATAAAATCCATTCCTTTATCCAGACGAGACAGCAGGCAGCAAAATAAAGTCTCAGATTTGGTAATCCCAGTCCTCCTCTTTCTTTGGCATCTTGTAGTAGTTTAAATTTAACTCTTGGTTTTTTTCCTTGCCATACAAATTTAGAGATATCTTTTTGCCATTGTTTAAAAGGTAAATCAGAGGATATTACAGGTATTGTTTGAAACAAAAACATCATTCTCGGTAATACATTCATTTTTATCACAGATATTCTACCCATTAATGACAGTTGTAGTTTATCCCATCTTAGCAAGTCTTTCTTAATCTCTGTCCATAATTTTTCATAATTATTATGAAACAACTTTGAGTTTTTATTTGTCATAATGATACCTAAATATTTCAACTTTTTTTCTATTGTAAAATCTGTCTTGTCCATTAACTCTTTCTGTTCCCTTAAAGTTAAATTTTTCACCAACATCTTTGTTTTTTGATTGTTGATCTTAAATCCTGCTAACGGTCCAAATTCTTTTAATTTGTCCATCAATATATGAATTCCTTCCAAAGGGTTTTCTAGTACAATTATCAAATCATCAGCAAATGCTCTCAATTTATATTCTCCTTTTTTTATCTTTAATCCCGAAATCCTTTTATCTTGCCTTATATCTCTAAGCAGCACTTCTAAGACCAGAATAAATAAAAGGGGAGATAATGGACATCCCTGTCTTGTACCCTTTTGTATTTCACATGAATCCGTTAAATCTCCGTTAACAATTATCTGGGCCTTCTGAGATGTATAAATCGATCTAATCCATTTTATAAAATTGTCTTCAAAATCCATTTGCTCCAAAACCTGAAACATAAATTTCCAATTCAAATTATCAAATGCTTTTTCAGCATCTAAAAAAATCAAAGCTGCTTGTTTATCATTTCGTTGTTCTAAATATTCCAACACATTCAAGACATTCCTGACGTTGTCACGTAATTGTCTTTTAGGTAAAAACCCTGATTGATCTTCCTGAATAAATTGTTGCAATATTATTTTCAATCTTTCTGCCAAGATCATTGTAAAAATTTTATAGTCATTATTCAATAGAGATATTGGCCGATAATTTTTTGTTTTAGTTAAATCTTGCTCCTCTTTAGGTATTAATGTTATATTAGCATTTTTCCAACTATCCGGTATCTTTCCCTCTTGCAGAATAGAATTCATTGTAGACTGTAAAGGTAGCAAGAGTTCTTCCTCCAAACATTTATAATACATTGCAGATAACCCATCTGGTCCTGGCGCCTTTCCTAATTTAATTTTATTTATAGCTTCAGATATCTCTCTTGACGTAATAGGGCCATTAATAGCTTGTCTCTGAAAATCTGTAATTTTAGGCAAATTCTGTTTAGATATATACTCTTCTATTTTTTCAGATGGAATTTCCTGAGACTTGTACAATGTTGAATAATATTGATGAAAAATCTTTTTGATTTTTACATTATCTGTCAGCGTCTCATCTCCTTCTTGTATCTTTAAAATAATATTTTTTTGACGTTCTTTTCTTAATTTATATGCTAACCATTTCCCAGGTTTATTTGCAAATTCAAAAGTCCTTTGTTTAGCAAAATTTAGTTTCCTTTCAATTTCTCTAACTGTCAACATTGACACTTGTTTCTGTAACATTTTAATTTGATTTACAATAGAAACTTTAGTTGGATTCTTTTTCAATTCTTCCTCTTTTTGTTTTATTTCTTCCAAAATTAATTGCATTTTCTGTTGTTTCTTTTTTTTTAATTCAGAGTTACATTTAATAAAATATCCCCTCATAAATGCCTTACTTGTATCCCAAACGATATTTTCACTTGTTCCTTTATGTAAATTATGTTCAAAAAACTCTTTTAATTTCTTCTTACATTCTTGTACTACTTTGTCATTCTGAAGTAAAGATTCATTTAGTCTCCATCTAAATCCAAGATTTTTTTTTTTTTAAAGTTAATATCACAGGATTGTGGTCCGAAAAAGTTTTTGGTAATATATCCATTTTAAAAATATCCTTCGCTAAAATTTTAGACATCCAAATCATATCAATCCTCGAGAATGTTTTGTGTCTTTCTGAAAAATAAGTAAATTCCTTTGCGTTATCATTTATATATCTCCAGGTATCCACCAATTCTAAATGTTCCATCAGTTCAAAGCAAATCTTCGGTAATTTACCCTGTGTCTCTTTGATATTTTTTTCAGAAAGCCTATCAATTTTTGGTGAGATTACCCCATTCCAATCACTCATGACGCACCAATGATCATATGAAAACTCTGACAATTTTTCCATAAGTCCTGTGTAAAACCTTGTTTTATCTTCATTGGGAGCATAAATACCCACTATCAAAATGTTTGTACCCTGTAAAGTAATTTCAACCCCCACAAATCTACCACTATCATCCAGTAATACCAATTTAGGAAGCAATTGTGGGTTAATGTAAAGAACAACTCCATTTTTTTTTTTTGGTCCAGCTGAAATAAATTCTTCACCCAAATTTTTACAAATCAAATATTTGGAATCTTTCTTCTTAATATGAGTTTCTTGTAAACAAATTATATCCAATTTTAATTTTTTCAAATAATGAAACACTTTCTTTCTCTTCTGCGCCGTGTTGGCTCCATTTATATTCCAAGTTAGATATTTGTAATCCATCTTTAAGCGTGTATTTTAAAATGTGCCTGATGCTCCTTTTAATCCATCATCTTCCTTCCCCTCCTCTGCGTATCCTTGTTGACTTTGTTTCCCAGGAATTATATCCATATCTTTGAGTTTATCTTCTTCCATATCTTTTGAAGCTTTTCTCAAGAAGTCCCTTGCTTTTTGAACAGTATTCAATCTATATTTCTGTTGTCTGAATGTAAAGATCACTCCTTCTGGAACATCCCATCTAAATTGAATTTTGCATTGCTTAAGTTTTTCTGTAAGGAAAGCATATTCTTTTCTCTTACGTAGAAGTCTAATAGGAATTTCTTTCATCACCAGTATTTCCTTACCATCAATTTTAAAGGTATTTTTAAAGTGTTGCTGTAATACCATATCTCTGGTCGTCTTTTTTATAAAATGAACAAGCACATCTCTTGGAATTTTTTTCATTGTTGCATATCTGGAATTAATTCTATAAACTTTGTCTATTTCAAATTCCATCCGATCTTCATTCAAATCCAGAAATTTTACTAAAGCATTAACAATTTTATCTCTGATGTCTTCACCTATTTCCTCAGGGATTGCACGGAATCTCAAACAATGCTCTTTATTTCTCATTTCAGTCACAGCCAAATAGTCCAAGTTTTTTCTAATTCCAGATTTAATATATCTGTTCTATTCTCCAAGATTTGTACCTTTTCTTTAGTATTTTTTGCATCCTCCTTTATTTGCCCAATTGTCCCTTTAATCTCATCCACTTGTGTTTTAATATAGTCTTTTATATCTATCAATTCAGTTTTCATTTCCTGTTTTATAGCATTAATCCCTTCCATTATTTTTTGAAACATATCTGGGGGTATAGCCCCTTCCTGTGGGTCAATAGAACCTCTTCGCTCCTGGGCCCTAGTTGCTTTTTTAGTTGTCATTTTCAAAAGAAGCCTTTAATTTCTGATATTAACCACTGTTCCAAAACCTAGAGGCAGTCTATTTCTTTTTTTTTTCCTCCACCAACAAAAGAGTTAATATTCCAGGCCTGTGGAGAAAAGGGATTCTGTATGTATACATTAAGGGACAGGTTTGATGTATATTATATACTTATAGCTGATCTGCGACAAATCGGAAGTCAACTATTTTACTTTTATTTTTTGTTGTATTGGTATGTTTTTTTGACTTTGTTTTGTTTGTTTTTTGAAAAATTTGAATAAAAATTATTAAAAAAAAAAAAAAAGAATAAATATGATCTTAGTCCTATAGGCTACGGAGCTGCAATCTGCAACTAAAAAACAAGGTCTATTGTACCTACAGAATGTCTTTCTTTCTTTCTTTCTTTCTTTCTTTCTTTATTTATTTATTTACAGCCCCATAGCCGAAGTTCTCTGGGCAGTTTACAGTACCTAAAAACACTAAAAACACATATACAAATTTAAAACACATCTTTTAAAAACAATGTAAAACACAATTTAAACATTTAAAACAATTTAAAAACACATGCTAAAATGCCTGGGAGAAAAGGAAAGTCTTGACCTGGCGCCAAAAAGATAACAGTGATGGTGCCAGGCACACCTCGTCACAAAGGTCATTCCATAGTTTGGGGGCCACCACTGAAAAGGCCCTCTCCCTTGTTGCCACCCTCCCAGCTTCCCTCGGAGTAGGCACCTGGAGGTGGGCCTTAGATGTTGAGTGTAGTGTACAGGTGGGTTTGTACTTTGGAAGGACTTTGGAAGCAGCAGATCTGCCACTTTGCAAGCATGCAAATACACACACAGAGAGACACACAGCAGCCCCGCTCTTGCACACTTCTTACATAGGCAGTTGCAGGAAAGAGGGCCTTTTCTGTGACTGTATCCTGGTCAGTGGCTGAATGGGGGATTGCCGAGGAACCATGGGCACATCACCTTGGGTTCCATGCTGGAAGGAATGCAAGAAAACAAGCTTCTGACTTCCACTGTCCACTTCAGGATATGGATTAAAAATAATGCAAAACCCAAGCACGTTAGTTTTCTTCTTTGCCCAGGGAATGCATTTACCGTCCTCTGTATATAGTAGATGACTTGCATGATATATTCTGTTTTTCCTTTCCCCAGTCTAACTTTAGTAGACAGTGCTTACAGAGTTTAAAAGGTTTTTGAAGATGGAATGAAAATGGACCTTTCAGCTATAGATAAAGAAACAGCAGACATGTTTGTAAATGTTTACCTGAAAAATTACAAGCAAATTTTCCAGACTCTGAGACAAACTGCTGGAGACACAGCAGATGTAATACATTAGAAGGATGTTGTTGAATTTAAGAGTGAGCTATATAGACTTATTGCTAGCCAGGAAAGAAGCATTGTGCCACTGACAGTTGCTCAGTACCAGCTTCTGGTGAAATTGCAATCCAATGAAAATGGGGAAAGTGATATTCAAGTCTAAAAATATCTGTACTCAAAATAATCTGATAATTTGAGTAACATTTTAGACAGCAGTCATCCAGCCAGCGCTAAATGGAACTGGGCGATGGGCCAACAACCCTTTGTCTGAGTGTCCAAGTCTTACTGAAATCACTTGCATACTCATTATGAGATAAAGTGGGTAATAGTACTGAAGAGCTCCACTATGCTCTTAAAGCAGTAGCTGTGAGTGTAGGTGCAGCCAGAGCATGCATGGTGGCTACAAGAATAACCCCGATAACAGCTGTACCAGATAACTCCCTTTGCCTGTACAGATAAGGGAAAGGTTTTGCACTCAGGGGAAAGAGTAAACAAATAAATGTAACGACAGGGCAGTTCCAAGAAAGAAGCTTGGCTGTCTCAGTAGACTGCAGCTGGAAGGCCTACCACTCGCGGTAGCGCAACGCATGTTCGTGGGGAACTTGGTGCAAAATGATTCATAGGCAACCTGATTATTTGGTTTTATTTTCTTTGTTGTCTCAGTTCTTCCACTGTAAGTTGTTTTAAGACACTTTTGTGTAAAAAGCAATGAATAAATATAATAAATAATAATGGAGCCTATTGTCCTAGGATCTGGGGGAATTCTGCATCATGATGGTACCATCATGTGGTACCCCTGTGCTCTATTGCTCCTGCTGTAGCCATTTCCTCCAACTTCTATCTCCTCAGTGGTTTTGTGATTACTGCAACTGAGGTCGCATTTGGGAAAATCATCTCTAGACATTTGCCCTCCATCATAACCAATGTCATCACAGATCGAGCATTCAGTGCTGGAAATTTCCAACTTGTTACCAGGAACCCCAAAGTTCTGAAATGTATAAATTAATGTGGATTAGGTACATATGCATACACTTGAACAATTTATTTTAAAAGTAGCTTTGTTCATCCATTCAGTGTTTTGATATTTGTATGTTGGTCCTCTTCTTGTTAACTGATGGGGGGAAAGGCTTGTGAAATATTGCCCACAGTATCTCAGGATGTAGGTGCAAGAGGTCAGAGAAGGATGGGAGAGTAGATAACTCCAGCAACTGAAATCTTTAAGCAAACTGTTTTAGTTTCCATGCCTTTTTAGAAACAACTGTCAACACATATCAAGTTGGTCTGTTTTTCTCTATCGTGAGGTGTCACACTTCACAGTGGGGTGGTCTCCCCTCTAACCCACCCTGAGATTCCTCAGGCCAGACCACTCTTATTTCAGAGTAGACCTGCTGAGCCTTTTGTTCTTAGACCTCAGGAGTCCAGTTCATCACAGGACCCCCCTACCCTCTTGTGCTCAGTTTCCTCCCCCTTCCGTTTTGAGGACTGGCCCCTGTAGACAATTAACACAGGCTGAGCTATTGCTTCTTTCCTAACCCCAGTAACTCCCTAAGAATTGAGATTGGCCAGCCTTGTATAGAGCCTTTCATTGTTGTGTCACCTGCAACACTGGGGTAGAGGGAGCCACCTTCCTCCATGCCCGTGTTCCAGTTGGAAACACCAAACACTGTGTGGCTTTTGCGGCAACTGTATCTTTAGCTGTTCTCTTCCTCTCAAACCCATACCTCTCTCACACAATTTCTGTTTTATTTCTGTATGCTGAGAGATGAGGTGTGCCTGTTGCCTGACCTTGGTTGCTGGAGAAATTTCCTGCAAATACTCACAAATAGCAGGAGCTGATGACAACTGCCTCCTTGCACTAGGACATAGCTATGCAAGATTTTTGTGCATGAGTGCAAAGATGTCTTAAACATGGGTATTTCCCTTCTACTTTGGCTGGATTGCAGTTTCACCAGGAATCTAGAGAAGTCTGAAATACTGGAGCAGTGGCTTTCATACTGTGTTTTGGGAAACCTTACAGTTCATCTGCAGCTTTGGATTCCTCAAGGAGAATGTCATCTGTGTAAACTGGGAGCTCCCACAGCACAGAGGTTGAATACTTATGTAAGCAACATGTTCCAGTTTTTTATGTTTCTTATAAACATTTCCCAACATAAAACCAATGTCACCTTACAATAATTGATTTTGAGTTTCAGTGCTTCAAAATAAAATATCATACAGAACGAAATTACAACGTACCGTTTGCAATTCAGTAATATGAGAGCATTGGTCAGGGGTCTGATTACTTTTGCAAGTCACTGTAATTACTTGCCCTTGTATGTAAGTCTATGAATGAGATGGGACTCTGAGTTTTTAAGCCTTCCCTTCTAATGATAGCCCCTCTGGAACCTTGAATGCTGTCCCAGAGCCGCCAGTGCAGCTTATTCTGAGGAAGCTGCAAAGCCCCAAACGCAGATAACTCTTTTGAAGCCCCGTGGATCCTAGCCTATATCTTTCACCTACTTACTAAATATAACCCTCTGATAGGAACAGGACACTTGTTCTTATTATTATTATTAACTTTATTTTAGCCCGCCCAATTTTCAAACTAGAACTCAAGGCAGCTTCCACTTATATTGCTGTACTGCATATATTTTGCTCAAATCTACCTTCAACTTCTCAATTCAAGCTTTTCACCTGCTAAATATGTCTTCCACACACATTCATCACCTTTTCAGCTGTTTATGATTATTTTCTATTTGCTGCACAATCCACTTTTTCCCTGCAGTACTAATAATAAAGCTACTTCAGACAACAATAAACTTCTTAAACAGAAATCCATTTCTGTTTTAGAATTTGCATGAATCCTTCATTTGAGCCTATTGGATATAATTTACTATGTGTATATATGATGGGGAAATTGAAGTCTTCAGCAGGGCTTACATGAAATACTATAGTGGCTTGTAATCTAATCCAGAGGGTCACACATTAAAAAAAGTATTTATATGTTACTGCTTGCACCAGAATGCAGACAGAAGCATACATTCAACTTAAATAAAAGCAGTGCAGCATTTGTATGAGCATCTAGGTTACACCTGTGGTTCCTGATGTAGTGCTTTTGCTTAAGGCTCTTCTTAGCTAGATTAGGAAAACTATGTATACATGTTTTAAAAAAAACCTGGTGAATAATTTTCTTAATACTATACTTCCCCATTTCATGCAGTATATAATGGATTCATTTAGAATAATTCAACCACCAAGTTAACCAAAATAGAATGTAGCCATTCTTGTATCAATAACATATACTTACAAAATATTTCTAATGGCTAATTCTATGCAGTTATTTGACTATTAATCCTGCAGCTGACTTTTTAAACAACAAATTAGAATTCAGAAAAAAAATATGATGAGTTGGTGATATTTATACCACAAAAGTAAATTGTGGTACTGTTAAGTTTAGGGCCTTTATAATTCAAGGAAGATAACTGTTTGCATTGTTAAGTCTATCAAATAAAGGTTTCAATTTACCTAATGACTTTAATGTTAATAGTGATAACATTCATATGCATTGCTCCTGTAAAAGATACCAGGTTTCCTGAAATGTTTTGTACCTGTTAATTTAAAAAACATTGTTGAGAGAGGTGTGTCTGCATACATATATAAGAAAGGAGCTGAAAGACACAAAGCTAACAAAGAATATGACATTTTTATTGTACCATTAGTATTGTGATTTTGTTCTCCCCAGCCGCCAGCCTACCCACCCCTTTTATGCTAACATCAACTGTGAGACGGATTAGGCAGAAAGAAGTGTGTCCAGCCAGAGCTATCCTAGTAAACAACATGGCTTTGAGTCTTGATGCAATCCTAAATCCTGTTGGCCTCAGAGGTACTTATTCTGAATAGTCATGCATAGGGCTGTGCCTTAGGTCTCACTAGTCTACATCCAATACCCCATCCCACTGGGTCAGGATTCTGTAAGACACTGCCATTTATTTATTTAGTTAAGATTTCTACAAAGAGAGGCTAGGGCAGGGACACAGAAGAGAAATATACATTAAAAAAAGAATGAAAAAGATACACTTGTTGAATCACTGCCTGTCTGTCAAAGGCACAGGCACTCTGCCAGAAAATGAGATGGCAACCTTCGTCCTGCTTAAACACATTTACAGTGTAATCATATGCATGACTACTCAGATATAATTCCCACAGAGTTCAATGGGGTTTACTCCCAGGCTAGTGGTCATAGGACTGTAGCCTTAATTTCGAATGTAAACTTGTATGCTCCTGCCTCCAAAGGACAACCCGCGGAAAACCCCCAGCACCACTGAGTAGGAAATCAAATGCAGGAAAGAGAGAGGAGGAAGATGACATTATGGCGCTCGCGCGCTAAAGGGTGAGAGGGCAAAGGAACAGAAAAATATATTCTCCCTAAGTACGCAGTCTAGATAGACCTGAAGAGCCTCGCGCGCAGCTACTTTATACCTGGGGGAAAAAAAGACTCGTAGTCACGTCCACCCTTGGTAACCGAAGAGAGAAGAAAAGCTGTCGCTTCCGGACAAAACCGGAAGCGGAACTGGTGGAGAGCGCAAAGAAACGCTTCCGGCGGAAGTTCCGCGCGCCGCCGCCTGGGTGGGTTGACCCTCGCGAGCTCTTACCTCGTTCCTTACAGCCGGTTGCGCGTTGTGTGAGGGGAGGTAAGAAGCGAAAGGGAAGCCGGCTCTGGTTCTGGCTGGACGTGCTCGCCCTTCTTCGGTCCTTCTTCGCAGAGGCGGCAGCATTGAAAAGATATCTCCGGGACCTCACAGCCGTGGTAGCAGCAGCAGCAGCGCCTGGAGGGATGTGGCGGAGGCGGCGCCGGTGGTTGTTGTAGTAACGCCGGCAGCTGTGGAGGAACTCAAGGGACGCTTTCCGCCGAAGCTCCCGGGCTCGTCTCGGTCCGTTTCTGGCCCCGCAGTGCGGGGGGGTGAGGGCGGGCGACGGGATCGCGTCGGCAGTTGAGCCGCCCCAGCCCCCTTCGGCTCCACTTTCTCTTCTCTCGCCTCGTCCAGCTACTTTCGAGATCTTACTTGGGCTGCGGCCCTGACCCTTAACGAGTCTGCCCAAGCTGTCCAGAATGGCTTCTTCGTCCGGGAACGACGACGATCTGACCATCCCCCGAGCGGCGATCAATAAGATGATCAAGGAGACGCTCCCGAGCGTGCGGGTGGCCAACGACGCCCGGGAGCTGGTAGTGAACTGCTGCACCGAGTTCATCCACCTCATCTCCTCCGAGGCCAACGAGATTTGCAACAAGTCAGAGAAGAAAACCATTTCTCCGGAGCACGTCATCCAAGGCAAGAGTCTTCGTCTGGTCCCCTTGCTCTCTTTTCTCTTAACACCCACCCGATGGAAAGCCTTTGCGTTGCCATCCTCTGATATTCAGGATTGTAACTCTAGGTTTTCTGTAACTGTCACCTCAGAATCTGTTAAGCAGTAGCTTAAACAAATTCAAGGTGCTGCACCCAACTACCACCACATGTTTACTGTTTGCTGGGTAATAGAGATTAAAAGAGACTAGGTTGCCTAAAGGACTCAGATGAACTACAGACTCTGCAATAAAACAATTTAATTCAGAGGTTCCCAAACTGGCTGGTGGGCCACTTCATTCAGGTGGTCCTTGGTATATCTGTGGATTTGTGGTTTAAGATGGAAGAGAGCACACCCATCACTGAATATTCATACTGATTTTTAATTGTATGTTTATTCTTTTCCTCTTATTGTGTTTTGTTGTATTACAGTATGAATTACAATTACTACAACAGCCAGAAAAATAATTGTGGTCGACCAAGACCCTCAGCAATCTTCAAGTGGTCCTTGGAGCAAAAAGTTTGGGAACCACTGAACTAGTCCAATGCTCATTTCACTCCTTCAGGCAACTAAATAACAGTTGTTGATTGCAACAGCCAGTACTCATTAAGGTCCAGAAGGTGTGAAACTGTAGGTTTATTTGTTTACATCTTAATTTTGTACCTAAACACATCTGCTTAGGAGAAACTTGCTGATGTCTGCTGAACTTCCCAGCAAAGTTATTTAAAACTGCTTGCAGATTATAACTATATTTTTTTCATAGTAATGCAGATGCTCTGTTCATTTTGAAAAAAGGCAAACACTTCATTATGTCTGCACAAGATTACAGTTGTTGTTTCATTGCTTTTGAAATAGCTGTTAATCTCCCTCCCTTAAGCTATGTGATTCTGAGTCGAAATTACAAGTCTCTGTTTTTAAGAAACAGTTTTTTTAGGAGGTTTATTAGAGGGGAGTTCATCATGGTATAAGGGTTCTCAACCCTGTTGTTTCTCATTACTTACTATTATTTAGTTAGTTCATCAGTTTCTAAACCACCCTTCATCAATTAAGGCTGCAGTCCAGTACACACTTACCTGGAAGTAGGTCCTGTTGCACCCAGTGGAGCTTATTTCTGAGTACACATGTATTGGATTGCTGCCTAAGGCAGCGATCCAAACCTCAATTTCCTGGGAGTAAGTCCTTTTGAATTCATTAGGATTTATTTCTAAGTATACATGGTTAGAGTTGCACTGTAAGATCCCAGGGTGGTTTACAATAATTACATCAAAACATTAAAATACAATACGCTACATTACAGCCAATTAAAATTCTCAACAATAATAAATACAGCAGTCAGATGATGTCAGTTACAGCCAGCATTGCTACATACATACAACTTGCAGTTTGTTGGAAACAACTTTTTTCTTTATTTTCTTATGTAATTGTTTCCTTTTTATAAAATTGGAGGATCTTAGTCAAAGAATAAAAATCATGGTTTTTTAAATTCAGTTGCATTCTTGCACAAAATCAACGCAAATGTTATTAGATTATTACTTTATCTTTTGTTTTTCCTGCAAGAGTCACGTTGATCTTAACTTGCTTGTCAGAATCTGAGTGTTCTTTCTATGTTTTTATATTCTGTTCAGCATTCAGACAGCAACAGCAAAAGTAACTGGAGTCTTGGTTTCGTTGAGCTGTTACTTAACAATACTACTTTCAGTATCAGGAAATATCAGCTATTTTAAATACTGAAAATGCAAAGCTTTCTTTAGAGTGTAAGAACAGCACTGCTGGGTCAGACCAAGGGCTTGTCAAGTCCAGCATCCTGTTTCCCAGCGTCTCTCGAAGCTCTGGAGCAGAACATGAAGGCAATAGCCTTCTGTGTTGTTGTCTCCCAGTAACTGGTATTGAGATAATGCTTCTTCTGAGCCTGGAAGTAGTATATGGTCACCAAGACCTAGTAGCTGTTTATAGCCATACCCTTATTTGCTTCACTTGGAGTTGAGTGCTGTACCATCAGAATTCCACTTGTACAATAGGACTTGAGTTTACTGTGTGTGTGTGTGTGTCCCCCATCAACTCCAGAGCTCTTTTGAGGGTGCTCAGGGGTGGGTTGGGTTGGAGGGGACAGGAGAGGAAGAGGACATTCCATGCATGTAATGAAGCCTGTAGTGCACGCTGCAGCACTGGATACAGCCCTTAAAGTTTATCTACTGTAATAGCAAGTCCCTAACATGGGTGATATCAGGTGCTAGTCATACTCGGAATAGACTCATTGAAATCATTGGACAAGTCTGAGTATGACTTGCTTGGATATTCTCTAACACATAAGTTATGCTAATTAAAAAGACACTGAAATATGACCACTGGTTGTGCTGTTTAGTTTCCTTTGGTTTTAGACTAGTCTTTCCCAACTGGGTGCCTTCCAGATGCTGTTGCACTTCAACTTCTGTCGGCTCCAGTTGGCATGGCCAGTGGTCAGAGATGATGGGAGTTGTAGTCCAAAATATCTGGAGTACACCCATTTGGAAAAGGCTGCTCTAGAGAGTTTAGTTTTGAATGCGTGTGGGCAACACCTATCTTGCAACTGTAATTTAAAATACAATCCAAAAATGAAAACTGAAGTTGTCAAGATGATGAAATATGCACCCTGTATCAAATTCTGCATTTGCTGTGGTGGAAAACAATCCTGGTTGTGTTCAGACATCCACTAAGCTCTGACTTTTACTAAGTGTTCTTTTTCCTCAAAGATCATGAACTTACAGAAAATTACAGATGGCCCAAAGTAGCACCCATGTACAGTATGTAAACTCCCCAGCTCAGTATTTTGTGCTCGGTTGGATATCTGAAGAATAGAATAGAGGTTTCCATATGCAGGTGCAATATATGTCATAGGTATATGGGCCCCCACATCAGGGCTGATTTGATTTAAATTGCTTTTCTGAAGGACTCAATGTTAATTAAATCAGAGTTTAAATCACTAATGAGGAAGATTCTATTTAATCATCATTTTTTAGCAGAAGTACATTATTGTTTAATATAACCTTAAAACATATTCAGAGATGTCGGTTTCATTAGAAGGTAGGTACACACTAAGCAATTATTCTGACTTGATTTCAGATTAATTTTCATCCAAAAATGGGATGGTCATTTTAGTACTAAAGCAGAATGAACTTGTGGAGTCATTCAGGAGATGAACCAGCTCCAACTGTTCAATTAATCATGGTATTTTTGTCATGATGTGCCAGAATCACCACCACCAGCAGGCTTTTAAATTGTATGAATAAGATTGCTTATTCTTCTGCTTAGTTTTCTTCTTCAACAAACAACAATATTAACAAAACATTCACATGAACTATTTCAGTTTTTGACAATTTATTTATTTCATTTTATTTATAGACCGCCCATAGCGAATAGCTCTCTGGGCGGTGAACAACAGGGTTAAAATACAAGGTTACAATAAAACATACAAGGTCACAGCAAGGTAGAGTAAAAAACATTGAATATAAAACATGAACGTTAAAATGCCTGGCAGTATAACCAGGTCTTAACCTGGCGCCTAAAAGAAAGTACCGTAGGCGCCAGGCGTATCTCCTCAGGTAAGCTGTTCCAGAGTTCGGGGGCCACCACAGAAAAGGCCCTAGATCTAATAACAATCCTCCGGGCATCCTGATGAGTTGGTACCCGGAGGAGGGCCTTAGATACTGAACGAAGTGAACGGGTAGGTTCATAGCGGGAGAGGCGTTCCACAAGATATTGCGGTCCCACACCGTGTAAGGCTTTATAGGTCAAAACCAGCACCTTGAATCTGGCTCGGAAACAAATAGGTAGCCAGTGCAAACGGGCCAGGACAGGTGTTATATGCGCGGACCAATGGGTCCTCGTCAACAACCTGGCTGCCGCGTTTTGCACTAGCTGAAGTTTCCAAACGGTCTTCAAGGGCAGCCCTACGTAGAGCGCATTACAGTAGTCCAATCTAGAAGTTACCAGAGCGTGAACAACAGAGGCAAGATCGTCACTGTCCAGATAGGGGCGTAGTTGGGCTACTAAGCGAAGATGGTAAACCGCATTCCGCGCCACCGAGGCCACTTGAGCCTCAAGCGACAAGGAAGGGTCAAAAAGGACCCCCAAACTACGAACCTGTTCCTTCAAGGGGAGTGTAACCCCATCTAGAACAGGCTGAACATCCACCATCTGGGCAGGTAAAGAGCTCACCAACAGTGTCTCAGTCTTGTCTGGATTGAGTTTCAGTTTATTAGCTCTCATCCAGTCCATTATCGCGGTCAGGCAACGGTTCAGCACATCAACAGCCTCACCTGAAGAAGGTGAAAAGGAGAAGTAGAGTTGCGTGTCATCAGCGTACTGATGGCAACGCACTCCAAAACTCCTGATGACCGCACCCAGAGGCTGCATGTAGATGTTAAAAAGCATGGGGGACAAGACCGACCCCTGAGGGACTCCACAATGGAGAGTCCAGGGTGTCGAGCAGTGTTCCCCAAGCACTACCTTCTGGCGACGATCCGCTAAGTAGGAGCGGAGCCACTGCCAAGCAGTGCCCCCAACTCCCAACTCCGCGAGCCTCCCCAGAAGGATACCATGGTCGATGGTATCAAACGCCGCTGAGAGATCAAGGAGAATCAACAGAGTCACACTCCCCCTGTCCCTCTCCCGACAAAGGTCATCATACAGGGCGACCAAGGCTGTTTCAGTGCCAAAACCGGGCCTAAAACCGGATTGAAACGGATCCAGATAATCGGTTTCATCCAAAAGCGCCTGGAGCTGGCCGGCGACCACCCGTTCCAAGACCTTGCCCAAAAAAGGGACATTCGCCACCGGCCTGTAGTTGTTCAGAACATCTGGGTCCAAAGAAGGTTTCTTCAAAAGAGGTCTCACTACTGCCTCCTTGAGACTACCAGGGACTACTCCCTCTCTCAAGGAGGCATTTATCACCTCTTTGGCCCAGCCGGTGGTTACAGCCCTGCCGGCCTTCACCAGCCAAGATGGGCAAGGATCCAGGGCGGACGTGGTCGCCCGCACCATTCCAAGCACCTTCTCCACTTCCTCAAGCTGCACCAACTGAAATTCATCCAACAATGAAGGACAAGACCGCGTTCTGGACACTCCAATGGAATCATCTGTAATAACATCAGAGTCTAAGTCCCGACGGATGCAAGCAATCTTGTCTTGGAAGTGCTCCACAAATTCGTTGCAAATTCTGACTTATGGCGACCCTATGACTGGGGTATTCATGAGGTTGAGAAGCAGTGATTGGCCCAAGGTCACCCAGTGAGCTTCATGGCTATGTGGGGATTCAAACCCTGGTCTCCCAGGTCATAGTCCAACACCTTAACCACCACACCACACTGTTTTTAGATAAATGTAAATTTAGGCAATTTCAACCAAGTCAATATGAGAAACTTAAAATATTGGGTGGTACAGTTAACTCAGTCTTCTTCACATTTGTCTTCCTTTTTCATTGTCTGGAAAAGAAATACAAGCTTTCCTGCTTTTTAAGTTCCCAACTTATTTCTCAATTTAGAATGAATTAGTCCAAAGAAGAAAAAATTCTCTCTACACTTGAAGAAGAGGCTACTGCTGTTAAGAATTGGATTACCACTTCAGTGTTCTCTTCCTTGTTCAGATCTACTCCATCTCCCCAAATTCTCTATTCACTAACCTTCTGTATCTTTGCACTTAGAGAGAGGCAGGACTGAGAGATTGTGCACTTCATGTACACCACCTGCAGAATAGGACTGATCAGGTTATCTCCCATCTCCATAAACTGCTGTTAATACAGTCATAGAATATAATTAGAAGTATAATTAGTATTAATGATATCATCTTTCACCTGGGCTCTTTTTTTACTAATTGTTTTAAGAAAATTTTGAAATCTGATTTAAATAAAAATCTGGTTTTATTTTTTTAAAATCATTTGTTTCTATCAACCCTGCCCTGCATGCGTGGTTGGGTTAAAGGTGAGTCCTGGGTCTGAAAAGATTGAAAACTGCTGGGTTATTTGATTCGCCTTTAAGATCTTCCATCTCTTCACTTGGAAGTGGCAATTGTTACTTGCACAAGAGAACATCCCAATAGGAAACTGATGTCTTGGTGGCTGTATACACAGAGTTCTCTTTGATTTAGGCCTTATGTTTAGTACAGAGTAAGGCTAAACTGGTTGTATGCATTGGCTTTGGATCTCTGTTCTAGCCACAGAAAGATTAGTATATTAGCATTGGGAATCTACAGAGCATGGGTCTAATTAGGTCTGCCAGGCCATTTTGGCCAAGCCACACCCATTTGCCTTGCAGCAGATCTCAGGTGTGGGGCAGGTTAAGTTGCAGCTGGGCCAAAAGGGGTTTGCAGGCACAGTTGATCACTTTGAAGCATCAACTATCAGCTGATGGGGTTTCAAAGTACAGGGCAAGGCTCTCTGCAGGCACTGAAGATCAGCTGATTATTGGGGCTTGAAGAGAACCCTGCAAAGCCAAAGCCCAGACATTTAGCTGGAATCAGCTATACTAGGGTTTCTGCACATCACAGTACCATAAACTGCATTTCACTCATTCCTGTGATGGTTACTACTAAACCACAGGCTGTTAGTCACTGGGTGGTTTGAGAAATGACTAGGCCACTGCACTTTAAGTTTTCATTTTTGGTATTTGCTTTTATATTAATTGTGCTTGTCTTAAAATACCAAGACAAAAGCTAACCAAGTGTATTTGCAGGGTTGGAGTTTGTCCTCCCTCCCTCCACTTCAGCTGCTTGCTATCGCAGGGCTCGGTCTTGGGCCCAGTGCTCTTCAACGTTATTATTAATGGCTTGGATGAGGAGGTGCAGGGAATACTTATCAAATGTGCAGATCATACAAAATTGGGAGGGAAAGCACCCTGGAAGTCAGAAATAAAATTCAAAGGGATCTTGATAAACTTTAACATTGGGCTAAAAACAACAGAATGAATTTTAACAGGGATAACTGCAAAGTTCTACACCTAGGAAAAAGAAGCCAAATGCACAGTTATGACATGGGGGATACTTGGCTCAGCAAAACTACATGCGCTGAATATGAGCCAACAGTGTGATGTGGCTGCAAAAAAGGCAAATGCTGTTTTAGGCTGCATTAACAGAAGTATAGTTTCCGAATCGCATGAAGTATTAGCTCCCCTCTATTCAGCACTGGTTAGGCCTCATCTTGAGTAGTGCATCCAGTTCTGGACACCACACTTTAAGAAGGATGCAGACAAACTGGAATAGGCTTAGAGGAGGGCAGCAAGGATCATCAGGGGACTGGAAACAAAGCCCTATGAGGAGAGACTGAAAGAACTGGGCATGTTTAGCCTCGAGAAGAGAAGATTGAGAGGAGATATGATAGCACTCTTCAAGTACTTGAGAGGTCCTTGCACGCAGGAAGGCCAGGATCTCTTCTCAGTCATCCCAGAGTGCAGGACACAGAATAATGGGCTCAACTTACAGAAAGCCAGATTTTGACTGAATATCAGGAAAAATGTCCCAACTGTTAGAATGGTATGATAATGGAACCCATTGCCTAGGGAGGTGATGGGCTCTCCAACACTGGAGGCTTTCAAGTGTTGGCAATGCTTTAAGCTGGATACATGTATTCAGTAGGGGTTGGACTCGGCCTTATAGGCTCCTTCCAACTGTACTATTCTATGATTCTACCACATACTGAATTCTCTACTAGCTTTGCCAAAGCTTCTTTGCATTTAACTAAATAATTTTTGTCTACATTTATCAACACTTAAACCTTGGTTTGACAACACTAAATGTAGCCATTGCCCTTGATTTTTCTTCTGTTTCAATTAGAATTTTGCAGTGCATTTTATATGTTTAATCAAGATAAGGAGTGATCTACCCATTCAGCAGGGGCATCCCTTTTTAATTGCTTCTGCATGGTTTAAAACAATACTTATATCCAGCGGTTACCAATCAGTCTCTTGGTTTCACAAATGCTGTGCTTCAATATAAGGTATTCTCAGACCATTTACATGTTTCCCAGTGTTAAACATTGAACCCAGAGCAGTGGAGGCTACAGCTGGAGGAAGGCTTTTTATTTCAATTTCCCCTTCAGTTGCAAAGCCCCCCCCCCGGCGCATCATCTTCCACTGTTCTGGAGGGCTCCCCAACTCCCTGGGACAGGGGCTGCCAAGGAGGAGGAGAAACTAGTGGAAAAAACCCACTCTTCTGCCAGTGGAAGTGTCCAGGTAGTGGAAGTCCACTCCTGGCAAGTCTGGATTCAAGCCTTTGAACGTTAGCATAATGAAACTCAACTAAAAGACTTCTCCTTTATATGCTAGCTTTCCACAAGCAGAGTATTAGTAAAAGAACATTTAAACTTGTGCAGCTCCCACATCATATATAGTTTAGCCTAGACTATTGTTACTTTGCTAGTAGAGGGGTTGACGTGAATAATGTGACACTTGAGAGTCCTGCCCAGTGTTAAGGAATTATTTTTGGTAGAAGCTTTATAAATGCGGATTAATTTTAGATCATATGTGCTTTATCCCTTTAAAAGAACTGGCTTGAATCTGCAGATTCCTGTAGTCAGTCCAAAATCACTCCATGCCTGAAAAGGTCAAATGCAACAATGTGTGTGTTTTCACTGATGGAGATAATTGTGTCTGATAGGCTAAGTTGGTGTCTTATTGCCTACAATACTTGCTTTTTTTTTTTTACTAAGAAGAAACTTTTTTTTACTCCAGCACTAGAAAGTTTGGGCTTTGGCTCCTATATCAGTGAGGTAAAAGAAGTCTTGCAAGAATGCAAAACCGTAGCATTAAAACGAAGAAAGGCTAATTCTCGTTTGGAAAATCTTGGCATTCCTGAAGAGGAGCTTCTAAGGCAGCAACAAGAGTTATTTGCAAAAGTAAGTGAGCAAATGGTCATATAAACTATATATGCAGTCAGTCCTTTGTTTATATTTCTGCAGTGAAATGTTAAAAACAATTATTGAAGATGGATCAGCTGAGCATCCTAGACTTAGATATGTCATACAAATCCACATTTTGGAAATCTTGAGTTTCTTTTGGGTTTTGAACATGACTTAGGGTGCAATCCAGCTTGCGTGTATGCTGGGCTGAGAGGAGTTGTATATGATAGACCTCTGGCTAAGCCAGCTGGGTCCCAGCTCAGCCAGGCTATGCTGGCACAAGTCCTTCATCCTGGCTCAGCTGGAGTTCCGCCAGACAAGCCCAGCCTGACATAAGAGGAGCCGGCGGAAGGCCTGCAAAAGGGGTGTTGGGATGGGTGCGTCAGGAGGGGCCAAGGGAGAACTTACCCGATACACAAGTCCCGTTTGGCTTTCTCTCCATTGCGGCAGCTGGTACACTGGGAAAAGGGGTAGCGGAAGGAAACATTTATTATTTATTCATTATTTGATTTAGATCCCGCCCTTCCTCCCAGCAGGAGCCCAGGGCAGTAAACAAAAGCACTAAAAACACTTTAAAACATCATAAAAACAGACTTTAAAATATATTAAAACAAAACAACTTTAAAAACATTTTTTTTAAAGCTTTGAAGAGATCTTGTTTAAAATAAAAGTTTAAAAACATATTAAAAAGCGATTCCAACACAGAAGGAGACTGGAAACATATATTGCCTTCCACTTTGCCGGCATAGTCAGCATCTTCCCCTTCGTGAAAGGCCTCCGAGTGGCAGCTGGATGTGGCAGTGGAAACATGTATTTGTTTCTTTCCGCCATGTCGGCGCAGCTAGCGTCCTCTCCAAAGCAGCAGCTAGATGTGGCAGCCTCTTCCACCAGCTCTGGCTTCACTCCTGCTGACCTCTGGCAAGTTGGATTGCTCTGCTTTTTCGTAAATCTGGATTTGTTCAGTACGTGTGGAAATTGATCTGAACATTTATGTATATGTATTGACGCTTTCTTGAAATATTTTCATAAACTAATTGTCAGATGCACTAATACAGGGATGCAGGACTTTAGTTGATTTCACTGGTTTTCTTCTAAGTATGGCTAAGGAAAACAAAACTAGCAAACTTACAAAATACATTACAAATCGTATTCAAAGAAAAACCAAAAAGAAATGAAAATTAACTTGACAACATGAATGCTTTCAAGTCTAAGTATTGGGACTTTTAACCCTATATAATTTTAGATGTAGTAATTTCAGTTAATCCATACATTTTAAAATTGCTACAATGCCTACAAAGGTGACTTTTTGAGATACTGATTGAAAGAACTATGGGAACTTAAAATATCATAAATGAAAGGTATTCTGTCATCTTTAATATTTTTATTTCCTTGCAATAGTAGCATACCCGAACAGCCTAAAAATAAATGTGCCAATTCTTAGTTTTAGTTATTAAATTTGCCTGTGCCAATTAATTTTCTCCACATGTACATACATACAAACACACATAACATATATAATTTATTTATTTATTTATTAAATTTCTATACCGCCCCATAGCCGAAGCTCTCTGGGCGGTTCACAACAAGCAAGACATCAAAATACAATTAAAACCACTTATAGAACAATTTAAACACACTAAAATACAAATATACTAGCATACTAAAATGCTAAAAATAAATTGAGATGTTAAAATATTGTTAAAAATTAGAATTAAAATTATATATATACACATGATTAAGCTGTATCTTGCAATTGCCTTCTGATAATAGTTTCATTACTATCCTTTTTGGAGTATGACAGATCTTTAGACTTGTGTTTTTTGAACAGCTGTTCCCTACCATGTGAACAAGCAAACAATTTATATAATGCAGTGCATTCCAGAAGCAGTCTGTGGTATGGCATGTTCAAAGAAGAAAAATATTTTAAAAAGTATTTAACAAATTCATCAGTTATTGACAATAATGTATTAAAACAGTTAATGCCATTGTACCGTAGTCTAACTTTCCCGTCTATGGGTGACATCCATTTGTGGTGTCCTGCATGTGCAATGGGCTAATACAAACAAAACTTATCCTTCCTCCCTCCTCCTGTACTCCCCCCTCCCCAAAACTGCTCTGGAGGGTTGGAGAACTCTCTGGAGCAGATGGTGGACGGGAACTGCAAGGGTGACAAAGGGGAATTTTTTCACATCTGCTGAGACTGCATTGGATCTTGCCCTGTGGACTTTCTTGACCCAGCTATTTCTGCTGCTAAGTCCTTGTATCATACTGATAAAGGAAGTTGAAGCTAGAAAGATACAACTTTGGGATCTGCAAGGTCTCGCCAGGCAGGGCAGCTCAGTCTGTCTTCTCCCCAAGCGAAAGGGAAATTCTGGAGGTGGAATCCATTCTGACTAGTACAAACCCTTTTCTCCAACCAATTTGAGAAGTGCAGCAGGGTAGGGGAATTTATCTCTTCCCCATTCTCCCTGCACTGTCTAGGAAAGGCTCATTTTCATTATTGTTGGGAATTTTAGATCTTCCTAAAGTTCTGCTCCTTTGGGCAGGTTTTTCTCATGAGCAGCCCTCAGTTGGAGTTTGTGTCTAACTTAGTAAACAAAAATAACATAGCAGGATGTCTCCAAATCAACAGCAGGGTTGGGCAGCCTGTGGTCCTCCAGATGTTGCTGAACTGCAACTTTTAGCAGCCCCAGCCAGTATAGTTTATACACCGTGACTTGTGAACTAGTGTTCAAGGTTTTGTCTCTCAAAACAAACCACGAGTGGCCATCAGCATTTGTTCTTGGCTTACCACTTGTGGTTTATTTGGAAACAAACTATGAGCAGTACTTCTCACAATGCTAACCAAGCTTCTGGTTTGTTACAGAGTGGAGGAGCAAAGTGTTAAAACATAATTTGTTTTAAACTATGGTTTAATGTGTGTGCGCCAGCTCATTAATTCAGCTCAAGAAAGACTGAAAGTGTCCGTGTCTCTGTCTGAAAGTTGTGCACTGATCTCCCCAGCGTATGTGTGTGTGCGTATATATGCACTATGTTTGGTCATGTTCTATCTCGACACTGAACTTTTGCTTTTGTGTCCCTAGGCTAGACAGCAGCAGGCAGAGCTAGCCCAGCAGGAATGGCTACAAATGCAACAAGCAGCCCAACAAGCACAGCTTGCTGCTGCCTCAGCCAGTGCATCCAACCAGGCAGGATCTTCTCAAGATGAAGATGATGAAGATGACATTTGAAATCTTTCAGGCTGAGATTCAATCTCTGCAAGGAAATATTGTTTTGCACAGCAAAACCAGTGAAATGAATGCTTGCCCGTAACTTTGTCTGCATCTTGGACCGGCCCTTGGTATTTTAGGGGTGTCTGCTGTTGTGTGCTGTACATGTCAAAACTGTCTCTTTGAACTCTTGAAGACTTAAGGTTCAGTATCATATCAACTCTGGATTTTTAATGGTGTTTATGGAACTTTTAGATAGACGTGTGTCACTTATTTGATCAACAAACAGTGTTACAATAAAGTTTATAAAATATTGCAGAATTTATACAAAAGCTCTAAATTCACATTTGCATTTCTCTTCCCTTTTAACCATAGATTCTTATGTAGAATATTTTAATTTGGTTTTTTTGGAATAGAGCAGGACTTTAATCTGCTTTGGGGGAGGGAAAGCAAAGAGTTCAGCATAATTTGGTCTGAGTCTTTGTCTTTTAAAATGAGAGATATAAATGGCAATAAATACTATGTGCTCAGATACCATCAATCTTGAGAAATGATACATTTTTGCCAAACTAGGAAAATGTATGTTTAATAGGAGTTGTACAGATTCATTTTTATTTTGTTTTTTTGTATAGGGGTGAAAAGAAACCCAAGACTTTATTATGGCATCACTTCAGTGTCCTGAGCAACATGAATATTTCCTTTCAAATATCATCCACTTTGGAGAATTAAAACTTCTTGTTTCACAGCAGTTTAATTTTAACTATAGATGGTATTACGTGCATACTGCATGTTCAAAGTGTTCAAATGGGGTTTGGTGGAACAGAGTTGTTTTAATTCTGTTTTGATTGATAATGCTTAAATAGACTTATGAAAGCAGACGTTGGAACTAATGAGTATGCTTGCAGTGAGAGGAATCTTTATCTCCAATTACTTATTTGTTGTCAGCACAATGTTAACACAATGTTTTCAGACTAGTGTATCAATAGATAAGCTTTATCTTTGAAACTGGCTGCTTCTACATTAGTAACTAGGAGAGTACTAGTTCTAAGTGATACAATTCCAAGTTTAGTTTGGCGACTGACTGAGCCCTTACTGACCAACAGGACCTAAATGAGGTAAAATTCTTTTGAAGTATGATGGGAATGGATTTTTCCATAACAATGCTTAGATTGCTATTTGTGTTGAAATAAAGTACAATAGAGTCCATTTTAGAATTTGAAAATATACTTGAAGATACATCAACATATTTTTCTCGTACTTGCATGCAAGGAGATAGAATCTCTCATATTAATCAAGCAGCATTATCAGATTGCAAATTTAAACTATCTAGCATAGCTTCAATGGCTATTAAAATTATGCAAGAACTAAAAGTAATTAGAGAGAGTCTTGTATGTGAAGCAGAGAACCAAACTACGAATCAGATTAAGATCTTGAATTGCAGTTAGTTTAGTTTAATTTTAAGGGACTTCATCTGAAATAATTTGCACCCTTTTTTATACACTGGTAGCTGAGAGATACATTAGTTTGAATGTTAAGCTGAAACACATTTGTGGGTTCAGCAGGAAAAGTATTGGGACAAAATCTGATTAAGGATCTAGTCTTCATGAAGGTTGAAGTACCAAAGGTAGAAACACTAGGCTAGGAAAACCATGTTAATGTTCAGTGTTGGCTTTTCTAATTTGTACTGTAACACCCTTGCCGTTCCTATTTTTAAAAAGTCTTTTTTTCAGCAAGAAAGATACGCATTTTCACACTTCTTTTCTGATGCAGAATTCAGGTTAATATTTTACTGCATCTGGTATGTATCATAATATGTTTGAATCCCTGTGACCTTTCCTTTGGACATTCTTGTGCTTTTTCATATGCTGTATTCCTCAAGCAATAAAATTCAAATGTGTTTTTACATTTTATGTTTCAATGTTCAACTTTTCTTCACTGTTTATAGCATAATAGAGAAGCTTAATTTTGTTCTGCCATGAACCGATTTTGCAAACAACTTGGGCCCAAGGTGACCTCTCCAAAGGGATTCATGTAGTAATCCTTCTTGGTAGGGCTGGCTCTTTGCAATTTGCATAATTTTCTCCCTATGATACTTTTACTTTGGAATATCTTCTATCTAGCTGCATCACTTGCATTTTTGTACATATATCCAGGTCATCAGGTCAAGGAGTTTTAGGCTACAATCCTGATCCCATTTACCTAGGGAAACCACAGTAGGACTTACTTCTGAATAAACATAGGATTGTGCTGTTTCTTTTGTATAACATCTGTCAAAGTGAATATTGTTTAACTGTCTTAAAGAACCATGTTACTTTTGTAAATGACTTTCTAAATACCAAGTATTTCAACATTTAAGAAATTAGCCTTGATATGAGTTACTGGTTATGATCCAAAGATCCACGTTTGAATATTATTTAGCTGTTAATCTATTTTTCCTCATTTAAATTAGAAGGGAGTAGTCCACACCTGCAGGTATTAAATTTGTGTATTAAAGCAACTTTGGTCTTTCCCACTCATACCAGTAAGCATCCCTTTTTGTCTTTGTCCCTGCCTTCTGATTTGTTGATCCTGTTATGCCGATTAAGTACCAACAGGGCATGTGTTCAGATAGCTGCATGCACTCATTTTTTTTTTTTAAATCCCTGCTCAGGAAATGCATAAAAGCACACAGTCAAGCAACTAAATTCTCAGCACAAATTTTTTCAGATTAACATTGCTGCACAACATCTGGTATCGAAATTTTTAATGTGATTTTTTGTGCAAATCTGTCACAAAAAATACATATAAGACTATACTCCCTTGAAAATAGTTACAAGCACGGCAGCAGAAAGTGTTGATTGATCTACTCACTCGAAAGCACCAAAACAAATTGCAACCAATTGCAGCACTTTACAGTCTGATTTTCTCTTATGGGGGACTCTACTTGTCTATAACCCCCGATTGGAGCAGTTTGGAACCTGATTTTCCCAGTTTATTGGATTATCCCTGTAGCAAGTAACCCCAAATTTACGGGGGGAAAACGTTGAGATTAGTGTTTGAGGGTAATGCCATGTGGATTATGCAAATGGAAAGCAAACAGTAAACTCCAGTGTGGACAAGCTCCCCCACTTGCAGGAGCTTCCCATTCTTTTCCATAATAAACTTCTGGTATGAAGAAATGTGTATTGGTTATATTTTCTTCAAAGGTAATTATAAAGATAATTATATCCATTGTATGTACAGTGCTAGATAGATAACTTTTTGTTTCTCATTGGGGCCCCAATTAAATCAGTGGGATGAGTTAGTCATGACTGACATTCTACTGATTTCAGTGGAAACTAAGTGCAGCTAAATTACTGCACAATTCTGTATATGTCTACTCAGAATTAAATACCAATTAATTCAGTGGGGCTTATTCTCATGTATACTGGTACAAGGATTGTGGCCTTAGTCTACATCCATCCAAGTGTCTCTGAACAAGTACATATGCACTCGAATATATATTTTAGCCAACACACATCTGTCTTCATCATAATGTATTTGTGCCATAGAATAGAAAATATTTTAAGTTAAAGTTATTTTGTTTTTCAAAAAGTGGATAGGTGACCATTGGCAAGTATGAATGCACATCCATACTCTAGTCTTTATTGCCGTTCACTGAAATAGATGTATATTTCATATTATATAGCCTTTTAAGTAGAGATGCTATCCCAGTCTGCTTCTGTGTTTGAATTACTTTTTATGTTTTTAAAGATGTTTTGTTTTGATATGTTTTAAAGACTTTTGTTTTTAAGATGTTTTAGATTGTTTTTAGTGTTTGTCGTCCTGGGCTCCTTTTGGAAGGAAAGGCGGGATATAACTTTAATAAATAAATAAATATTGGGGGAAGAGGGTGGCTTTGATTGGGCTGTCTGGCTCAACCGTTACCCAGCCTCAGCCTTAATTTCTTGAATTCTGACAGTGGACAGTGACTGTAAGAGCAGAGAAACAAAGGCTCTTTTCACTGGTCTTTTGTATTTTATATTTCTTTTGTTAGGCAGCTTGGTGTTTTCTGTCGCTAAAAGAGGGATACAAATATAATAGTGTCTTGTTTAGAAGATAACTCACAGGAGTATGTAGTAGAATATACAGTTAATTCAGTTAGCATTCAGTAAGGATATGGTCCAGGATAGAGATAACTCAGTGTTAATGTAAAGTCCTATTGGCTGATTTGTCCTATTTTTGTGTAGTGCAGTATAGTGAGAATTTCACAAAGTACTTGCAAGGCTGTGAATACAGAGGAGACTAATATTCAGCAGACTTTTCAGACTGAATTAAATAATATAACCTAGCAATTGTATTACATTTATATGCAACCTGTGTGTGAGAGAGTGCAGATAACCATTACAATAAAAAAACTGGGGATTAACATTCACCAAAGATCCTCCGTGGCACAGAGTGGTAAGTGGCGGTAACGCAGCCAAAAGCTCTGCTCATGGCTGGAGTTCAATTTCAACGGAAGGAGGAAGTCGAATCTCCGGTAAAAGGGGTCGAGGTTCACTCAGCCTTCCATCCATCTGTGGTCGGTAAAATGAGTACCCGGCATATGCTGGGGGGTAAAGAAAGGCTGGGGATGGAACTGGCAATCCCACCCCATATATACGGTCTGCCTAGTAAATGTTGCAAGACGTCACCCTAAGAGTCGGAAACGACTTGCACTACAAGTGCAGGGACACCTTTACCTTTAACATTCACCAATTAATGCTGCTGGAAAAAAATGGATTGCCTTCAAGTTGATCCCGACTTATGGCGACCCTATGAATAGGGTTTTCATGGTAAGTGGTATTCAGAAGGGGTTTACCATTGCCTCCCTCTGAGGCTGAGAGGCAGTGACTGGCCCAAGGTCACCCAGTGAGCTTCATGGCTGTGTGGAGATTTGAACCCTGGTCTCCCAGGTCATAGTCCACCACCTTAACCACTACACCACACTTTCTCTCTAATGATGACTATCCCTATAAAAATCAGGGCTGGGAAATCTCCAGTTTCCGATATTCTTAGTAATATACATATAAACACACACACACGCACAGAGAAAATAGTATTTCCATCTCTTCAGTATTCAGGCTTTTGGTTTCAGTATAAAATACCTTTTGTCAATGCTGTGCCTTTTCTTGGATTCAGACTTTGCATGTAATTGGTCTCTTTTGGCTGAAAACTAAAGTTGAAATGTTGTTTTGGTGACACTTTTACAGGTAAGTCATAGATCATCTAGAGTTCTCACAGGAGTACCGGTATGAGAATGGAGCAGCAGATAATTGTAAGATCTAGTATGGACATGATATAATGCATTCTTGAAAGTGAACCAGAAGAGGTGTCCAAGTCCAGCTTTTTTTGTATGTCTGTCATAGTCAAGACTCGGTGCTCAGAGCAGGAGAATTAGATTCCTTTTCTGAAGTAATGCGGATTCCTGTGAGATTGACATCCCAGCTGGATGCTGTACACAAAGACCTGAACAGAAAGACCATTTCCTTGAAACCCTAAGGGCAGGTGTGAGGCACCTTTGGCCCTCAGGATATTACAGAACTACAGCTCCCCATCATCCTTGGTCATTGCTGATGTTTGCTTGGGTTGATGAGAGCTGTGGCTCAGTAACATCAGGAGGGCCAAAGGGGGAGACATTTCTGGATCCTACTTCGGGTTATCAAATCCATAGTACTATTTATAAGTGTGGCTTGGGCAAGCTAATTTTATTTTATCCTTTACCTTGGTCAGACTGGGGAGAACAATAATCAGATGATAAACAGGTCTTGTTGCCAAAGTAATCAGCCCCTTCATTTAGCATACAATGTTTTTTTAATTCCTTCAAATTGTGATATTTTATGCTGCATCTTATGTTGCATCTCTCAACGTCTGGAACTGAATGTATGAAGATGGACTGGAAAAGAATTAGCAATATGCAAATACCACAGCAACATCTTCAAGGCCCAGAAATGGCAAATAAGAAATAACAAAATATTCTGGAATTATTCTCCACCACCACTCCCAACATGAATTTTTGGTAATGTTAGTGATAAATGCAGTAACGCTAGTGTGTGATTTGATTTGGGGTTAGTAGCGGTTTTCACATCTATCTACAGAACAGTTTACTGTATTAATAAACGGAGTTGGGAATGGATTTAGTAATTGCTACACAGCAGGCTTTTCTGGCTGCGGACTACTAGACAAGTGTGAATGCAAGATCAATCATCTGCTTCCTAGGGTGGTGATGGCATAATGAAATGGTCCCAAGCATGCTTTGAAGTTAGAACTTGAAAAAAAATGCTGTGGAAGCATGACAGCGCATTGTATAGAAGACCTTGGCTGGGATCCAAAATGCTGCACAACATGCTCAAGGAGGCCTTTGGACTTTTCTCATACAGAAGCTCTCCATGCCACATGGCAAACTCTGGACCTTCTGAAGGAATTTGCTTTATGTCTTCTGGGGGAGGCTCCTGCTCACAGAAAGTCAAAAACTCGACTGGGTGTGCCCAAATTCTTGGGCATGTCTGAAGTAGCTCTTTGTATTCCAACCCTTCCCGTACTTTCACAGAGGAGGAAATTTTATCTGCAGGATACAGTGACATCATTAATGTGTTACCAAGGAAGCAGCCTTCTCCCCCCCCCAAAAAAATAAGACTTTATCCCAAAATTAGATGAGATGAAATCTCAATTTTACTCAGTTTTACGTTTCTTACCTTCCCAAGCCTTCATCCAGATAGTTTGTAAAGGGAGAGAGAAAAGTGAGGGACTGGAATTTTCTTACCAAAAATCAGAGCTTGGAAAAGTTACTTTTTTTGAACTACAACTCCCATCAGCCCCAGCCAGCATGGCCACTGGATTGGGCTGATGGGAGTTGTAGTTCAAAAAAGTAACTTTTCCAAGCTCTGCAATAAAAACTGCCTTGCTGGATCAGACCAAAGGTCTGTTTAGTTCAGTGTTCTGTCTCCTGCTGCAACTGGCCCAGCACAGAAGTAATGGTGTGCATAACCTTAGCAAGACCAAAGGCTTGTACCAAAGAATGTTATGTGTTCTGCAGTTCAAATTCCACTATGAAGGACCAAACTAGACATGTCATGGATTCCTGTATCTTTTCCTTTGTTGAAAAGGAAGGAGGAAAGGGGTTAAGGAGCTTCTCCCTTGCTTGCAGCTTTCTAAGGCTACTTCTCAATTTTTTAATAATAATGCACCAAAAAATCTGTCAAAAGAGACATGGTACCCAGGATTATATGAAGTTTGGCCCTCACATGTAACCATTTCAGATTTGTTAAGACCAAAAAAAGGTGACAAAGCCGCTTCTTCCTAGCTCTTTAACGTGGAGGATTAAGGTATAATTTCAGTTCACAAAAAAGCTCCTCAATTTTGTCTATAAAGTGCATGGTCTAAATTCACTTCTCAGGTAAGCTGGAAAAAGAACCTTTCATTTTCAGGACGAGAGTGTGCTTGCACAGACTACTAATTGCAATATAATATTTTCTATTCCTGGGTGATTTAAAAGTAATCTAGTGTCAAATGACAACTTTGAAGAACCAGTACCAGTTTACTCCTGTTTGCCCTTGGATTCTTAAAATAAGCAATGCAGATGGTTTTGGAGTACTGCCTGCAGTAATTAAGTAGTGTGTTCCTTTGAACTGCAACGTCTTCTATGGTGTTATACTTAATCTAAGAGAATATGAGAGAGCAGTTACTTTCTCATTGTTGAAGTACATCAAAGAAGTGCTCATTGAAGCAGCAGTCTAGACCCTGGGTTGTATTTACACAATGTGAGATGTGCTGCAGCATGCACAGATTGCAGCATGGATGGGAAACCTGTGGCTCTGCAGATGATGAGTATTGAACTCTCTGAAATCTTAGCATAACCTGAAAAGGTGGATGCTACTCTAGATGTTTTCTTCTAGAGAATGTTTTGGAGAGGCTTCCTCTTCTAATACAACAACCCATGAATTCTTCTATTCTTGCTCCATATCGGTACAAGAAGGGCCTCTTACTAACCTGGAATGTCCTACAATGACTGCTGTAAGAATTTCCTTAGCAACAGTGCAAAATAAAAGACGCAGAATTCCTGTGCAGGAGTATATTTAACTTATGTAAATTACTCATATGCTACCTTTCAGAACAAAGCCCTGGTACACCTGGAAAGTCGGTGTAAACAGAGCAGTACATTTCGGCTGCAGTAAATGTAAATGTAGGAAGAACATGCTGCCCTTTGAAAAAGGAAGGCATGAGTGTGCCTTTTAAAATATTGCCTTCTAATTTATCAACCAATTATTTAGTTACACTATTGACAGTAGTGGGTAAGCTATTAGGGTAAACTGTTATGGGTCTGCATGCCAGAGATGGGCGAGTTGGGCCACCCTTTCTCTTGCCGCCCTACTGCCAGTGGGCTGCTAGGCAAGGGACAGATCACTCCACCCAGAGAGTGGGCCTGATTGCTTGCAGTGGCCTCTTCCCCTCCCATTGCTCCATCCATTTTGGCTTTCCCATCTATTTATCCCCCTGCCACCCTCTTTTCTTTCCAGGCTATCTCTACCCACACGCAGTTAAGCCAATGGCTGCAGGTTGCCACTCCTGCACGATGGATGAAAATGGAAATGGCCTGCCTTCAAGTTGATCCTGACTTATGGCTACCCTATGAATAGGGTTTTCATGGTAAGCGGTATTCAGAGGGGGTTTACCATTGCCTCCCTCTGAGGCTAGTCCTCCCTAGCTGGCTAGGGCCTGCTCAGCTTGCCACAGCTGCACAAGCCAGCCCCTTCCTTGTCCGCAACTGCCAGCTGGAGGGCAACCGGGCTCCTTGGGACTATGCAGCATGCCCACGGCTGCACAGGTGGCAGGGCAGGTAACCCCTGAGCCACTTGCTGTGGGGTGATCTTTAGCTGGCCCTTGACACCCAGGAGACACAAGTGGGGATTTGAACTCACAGACTCTGGACTCCCAGCCAGGCTGTCATCCCCACTGTGCTATATCAGCTGTTGCTCACTTCCTTAGGTGGGAGGTAATTGGAAAGCAGGATATATGGCCTAGGCTTCATTCCTGGTATCTCCAAGTAGAGCTAGGAAAAGGCTCCTATCTAGAATCCTGGGGAGCTGCCGCCAATCAACATAGACAATACTGAGCTAGATGGACCAATGGGCAGCTTCCTATGTTGCTTCAACCAGCCACTGTAGGTGTGCACTTTGGTCTGCAAACGTTAGCAGGTGACAATATCCATGCTGTCAAGTCTCAAATGCTGATTTTGGAACATCACACTGTAGTTAAAAGACAAGGGAGCAGCTTAGAGCTGTTGGCAACGCTGCAGCTGGGAGCAATCATGCCAATGTCTGAGTTTACCAGTTAAGAGAAGTGTTGAAGTATAAGGAATTCCTTTATATAAATGTATTTGTCAGGTGCATGCACTTACTCTAATGTGCATGGTACTGTGGTGAATAAATGGCTTCCGGTTGCTTCATCTGAAATGTCCTTGGTTCTCCCAAGGATTAATATTCAGGCTGGTGCTTTTTAACTTGTTAATAAATGGCCTGAAGTTAGTAGTGAAGTGGCCAAATTTGCTGAAGACACCCAAGTTGTTCAGGGTGGTAAGCACAAAAAAAGATTGCGAGGAGCTCCAAAAGGATTTCTCCAAACTGAGGAAATAGGTATTAAATTGGCAGATACAATTCAATGTAAGCAAGTCAAGTGTAAAGCGGTGCATATTTGGGCAAAAAATCCTAACTTTACCAATACATTTATGGGGTCTGAATTGGTGACTGACCAGGAAAGAAGTCTTACGGTGGATAGTTTGATTAAAATGTTGACCCAGTGTGGCAGCTGAGAAAAAGGCAAATCCATATTAGAGATCATTAGGAAAGGGATTGAAATTAAATTGGCACAATATTTTGTGATATTGGTGTAGCTGTTGGGACACATGCTAAACCCAAAGTCCTGATGCAATAAGTTGACTGGAATTACCGTCTCATTGCCTGTGATTAAACAATAAGAAACAGCTAGTTGTTTCCTCTGTTTCCAGTATTCAGGCTGTGGGTGCTGTTGCTTATGTAGACAACAGGGAGGCATCAGCAGGCTTGGGGAAACCCAAGATTTGCAGAAGTATAAAAATCATTTTTTGGGGGGACGACCCAAAACAAACCAATAAGGAACTGAGCATACTAGGTGGGCGCAGACTGCTGAATGAGGCGGAGGACGGGAGAGAAACCTGGTGGAAGATGGAATAACATGGAATACAATGGAGAACATGGCTGAATGCCTGGAATAGTAAAGATGACTATTTCACACTGCAACATTTTGTTGCAGGTCCACTTGTTCTTTATATTGATTAATTTGACTATATTCTGGATCATTAAGGGGGCATATAAAGCAAGCTCTGGGAACCTAACATTTTTTAATTTCCTAGATTTCTCCCAATCCTGTCTGCTGGGCACAACCAGCATATGCTAAGAATATTTCTTTCTGCTTGCCTGCCATGCCTTCCTTTGCAGAGCGCATTTGTAACACTGCTGATCTTGCTATTTATTTTATGTGTTCATTTAATCTTATTTTGGTGAGGATGACTATTTGTTTGGAGTGATTTTATTTATTTATTTATTTATTTAAAATATTTCTATCCCACCCTTCTACCCTATAATAGGACACTCAGGGCAGCTTACAAAAATAAAATCAAACACGTACATAATAAAATTGTAAACAATACAATCACAAAAACATTAAAATAAATTAAAATACATAAAATACAATTAAAATATATAAAATACTCTCTCTCTATATATATATATATATACACACACACACATATATGTAGAGAGCAGTACTAAAGGGGTCTACAGTGTTAAAATTTAACGTAGAAGGCATAAAATCAGTGTCAGGGTCTACCGTCAGTCCCTCCCAAGGGCTCTCCAGAACAAGATCGTTTTCAGAAGTCTCTGAAAAACCATGAGGGAGGGAGCAGAGCAGACTTCTTGGGGTAAGGTGTTCCAAAACTTGGGGGCCACAGCTGAAAAAGCTCTCTCCCGCATGCCTGTCAGTCTAACGTCTTTCACTCCAGGCACACACAGGAGACCAGAGGGCGATTATCTTAAATCCCGGGCAGGTACATATGGGCGTAAGCGGTCCCTCAGGTACATTGGTCCAAGGCCATTTGGGGCTTTAAAGGTCAGAACCAGGACTTTGAACTGGGCCTGGATGCAAATTGGGATAATAGTACACAACAGAGTAATGTGGCCTGTTGCAAATGCTTAGAGATTTCTTTCAACATAATGGCAAGCAGAACAATTTACAGAGATGTGTTCATTTACTAATGTCCTCCCAACATATGACAATAGTTTTGTTTTACTTTTGTGTGCTGTGGTCCAAGATTTTGAACTAAATGTACACTCCATCTACGGCATTGTTTTTCTTTCAGGAGAGGAATCAGCAGCTGGATGAAAAAGCATAAAGTTAACTGCTGTGATGATTTCATTGTTTGCTGTGGAAAAGAAGTTGCAGGATGTGTTACAGCAAAAGGGACTGGAGACTCAGATGCTGCACCCAAAAGCTAGCATTTCCACATCTCCCCAGTGACTAACGCTGTTCTCTACTCATGCCAGAGAAAATAGGATTAATCATTAAAAATAATCTGGCTGGTTTCAAATCTAATTTCCTTTTGCAAGCAGATGTTTTGGAGGGAGTCTTTTTGTGTGTCCCACTGTTTACCACTAGGTGGTACTCATGTTTAACATATTTATTGTTTCTGCCCGGGAAATGAGGTTTCTGTCTTATGGAAACATTCCTTCAATTTTGCAAAGGTATGATGATTAACTAAAACAAACTTGGGCTATTTTTAGTGGTAAGCAATTATTATTCAGAATATTTTAAAATGTTATGGAATTAACCTCAGCAATGATTTTAACAACTTAGATACCGATGATGTGAGACTGATTCTTTACAGACACTCTTGGGTGTTAAGATCAACAGAGGGGGCCTTGTTGGTAGTTCCACTGCCCTCATAAGTTCAAGGGGTGACTGCCTGGGAGAGGGCATTCTTTGTGGCAGCCAGGTGGTGGGAAGCTTTGGCCCTCTAGATGTTGCCAAACTATAATTCCCATCAGCTTCAGCAAGCAGGGCCACTGAGAGCTGGCATTGGGCCTGGTACAAGATGCATGATGCCCCCCCCCCAAATCTTCCTACAACACAAAAGTTACTTTTTTTAAACAAGTTTTTAAGTGACTTGGGTTTTTAACTTAGTGTGAGAGAGACTGAAAATAAATGAAATACGTTTATCAGAACAGGATGGTTAATATGTTTATTAGAAATAACACTGTTGACAAATCTAAATGAAAATAAACTTAACATTTTAGCACTACTAAATACTAAATTAGTAGTGTTAATACAGTCCTGTAAATTGTGAACTGGGGCCTACTACTAATAGTTCTGGTCTCAAAGTGTATGTTGCAATTTGCATGTCTGAATCATATTAATAAACACTGGTGCTTTAAAATTATTTATTTAACAAAATTTATATACCACTTCATTAAAAAAAACTGTAAGTGGATTACAAAAAAGTAATTATCAACAAACAGTTAAAAACAAGTAATTAAAACATTTTAAAAACCATTAAAATAGCAACAGACTAAAAAGATGAAAACACATCAGCATCTATGTAACTAAACAAAAAAAGTTTAAGCAAATGCTGAAAAGAAAACAGCAAGTGTGCCTGCCTGATATCAGTAGGCAGGGAGTTCCAAAGAGTAGTTGCTGTCACACTAATTATAGAACTATTTCTTACAAGTGCAGAACGAGTGTTATGTGACACCTGCAACAGTGCCTGTTCCACAGAGCAAAGTGCTCCAGTGGGCACATGTGGGGTAAGGCAAGTAACCTGGTCCCAAGCTGTTAAGGGCTTTATATATCACTGTCTAATATCTTTGCAAAATCATGGAGGACTGGTGAAGTGCCGGATGACTGGAGGAGAGCTAATGTTGTCCCTGTCTTCAAAACGGGCAAGAAGGAAGAACCGGGGAACTACAGACCAGTCAGCCTAACATCAATCCCTGGAAACACTCTGGAGCAGATTATAAAGCAGTCAATCTGTAAGCATCTTGAAAGCAATGCAGTGATTACTATGAGCCAACATGGATTTATGAAGAACAAATCCTGCCAAACTAATCTCATCTCATTTTTTGATCGGGTAATCTCCTTTGTAGACTGTGGGAATGCTGTGGACATAATGCTGTGGGTGGGCGAGCAGGGAGGAGTTGCTCTCTCCCAGCTTTGCCCACCTGGGTACTCGGTGCAGCACTGTGGTAGATCTGAGGGCCGGGGAGGTGGGGTTGCTGTGGTCTATAGGAGTTCTTTCTCCCTCACCAAGCACCCTGTCCAGACGGCAACTGGTCTGGAATGTCTTCATCTTGTGCTGGGCCAAGGAGACAGACTGGGAATACTGTTGGTGTACCGCCCACCTTGCTGCCCAACAGCTTCCCTAGCTGAGCTGACAGAGATAGTCTCGGAGGTGTTGTTGGGGTCCCCCAGACTTGTGGTACTGGGGGATTTCAACATCCATCCCGAGGCTGTCTTGCTCGGGGCGGCTCAGGACTTCATGGCCTCCATGACAACCATGGGGCTGTCTCAAATTGTTACTGGCCCGACACATTATCAGGACATACTCTTGATCTGATCTTCGCCACTGGTCATGGAGATGGTGATCTGAAGGTGGGGTATTTTTCATCTACTCCATTGTCATGGACAGATCATCGCTTGCTGAGTTTTAGACTCACGACAGCCCTTTCCCTCTGCAGAGGTGGGGGACCTATTAAGTTGGTCCGCTCCCGGAGGCTTATGGATCCTGAAGCTTTCCAGAGGGCTCTGGGAGTTTTTCCGGCTGATAGCACTGGTGCTCCTGTTGAGGCCATGGTTGATCTGTGGAATACGGAGATGACCCGGGCCATCGACATGATCGCTCCCGCGTGCCCCCTTCAGTGCCGAACTCATACAGCACCGTGGTATACCCCGGAGCTGAGAGTGATGAAGCAAGAGAGAAGGAGGCTAGAGTGCAGGTGGAGGCGAACTCCTGACGGATGTAATCATTCCTTGGTAAGTGCTTCCACTAAGTTGTACATAAAAGCGGTTAGGGCGGCAAAAAAGTCTTATTTTGCTACCACCATTAGATCATCCCTTTGCCGCCCAGCGGAGCTTTTTAGGGTGGTACAAGGGCTTCTACATTCTGGCTCTCATGATACTAAGGAAACATCGGAAGCCCGCTGCAACAAACTTGCGGAGCACTTCCAGGATAAGATTGCATGCATCCGTCGGGACTTAGACTCTGATGTTATGACAGATGAATCCATTGAAGTGTCCAGAGCGCGGTCTTGTCCTTTATTATTGGATGAATTTCAGTTGGTGCAGCTCGAGGAAGTGGACAAGGTGCTTGGAATGGTGCGGGTGACCACGTCTGCTCTGGACCCTTGCCCATCTTGGCTAGTGAAGACTAGCAGGGCTGTAACCGCCGGCTGGGCCAGGGAGGTAATAAATGCCTCCTTGAGAGAGGGAGTAGTCCCTGGTAGTCTCAAGGAGGCAATAATAAGACCTCTTTTAAAGAAACCTTCTCTGGACCCAGATGTTTTGAACAACTACAGACCGGTGGCGAATGTCCCTTTTTTGGGCAAGGTTCTGGAGCGGGTGGTTGCCGGCCAGCTCCAGGTGCTCTTGGATGAAACCGATTATCTGGAACCGTTTCAATCCGGTTTTAGGTCCGGTTTTGGCACTGAAACAGCCTTGGTCGCCCTGTATGATGACCTTTGTCGGGAGAGGGACAGGGGGAGTGTGACTCTGTTGATTCTCCTTGATCTCTCAGCGGCGTTTGATACCATCAACCATGGTATCCTTCTGGGGAGGCTCGCGGAGTTGGGAGTTGGGGGCACTGCTTGGCAGTGGCTCTGCTCCTACTTAGCGGATCGTCGCCAGAAGGTAGTGCTTGGGGAACATTGCTCGACACCCTGGACTCTCCATTGTGGAGTCCCTCAGGGGTCGGTTTTGTCCCCCATGCTTTTCAACATCTACATGCAGCCTCTGGGTGCGGTCATCAGGAGTTTTGGAGTGCGTTGCCATCAGTACGCTGATGACACGCAGCTCTACTTCTCCTTTTCACCTTCCACAGGTGAGACTGTTGATGTGCTGAACCGTTGCCTGACTGCGATAATGGACTGGATGAGAGCTAATAAACTGAAACTCAATCCAGACAAGACTGAGACACTGTTGATGAGCTCTTTCCCTGCTCAGATGGTGGATGCTTATCCTGTTCTAGATGGGGTTACACTCCCCTTGAAGGAACAGGTTCGTAGTTTGGGGGTCCTTTTTGACCCTTCCTTGTCGCTCGAGGCTCAAGTGGCCTCGGTGGCACGGAATGCGTTTTACCACCTGCGCTTAGTAGCCCAACTACGCCCCTATCTGGACAGTGATGATCTCGCCTCGGTTGTTCACGCTCTGGTAACTTCTAGACTGGATTACTGTAATGCGCTCTACGTAGGGCTGCCCTTGAAGACTGTTCGGAAACTTCAGCTAGTGCAAAATGCGGCAGCCAGGCTGTTGACGAGGACCAATCGGTCTGCGCATATAACACCTGTCCTGGCTCGCTTGCACTGGCTACCTATTTGTTTCTGAGCTAGATTCAAGGTGCTGGTGTTGACCTATAAAGCCTTACATGTTGTGGGACCGCAATACCTTGTGGAACGCCTCTCCCACTATGAACCTACCCGTTCACTTCGTTCAGTATCTAAGGCCCTCCTCCGGGTACCAACTCACCAGTATGCCCGGAGGACTGTTACTAGATCTAGGGCCTTTTCTGTGGTGGCCCCCGAATTATGGAACAGCTTACCGGAGGAAATACGCCTGGCGCCTACGGTTCTTTCTTTTAGGCGCCAGGTTAAGACCTGGCTATACTCCCAGGCATTTTAATGTTTAATGCTTTATGTTTAGCCCAACAGGAGAGCTGATATTGAATAACGTTGTGGTGTTGTGGCGGCTAGTGTTTAGCTGAGTTGCATCTGTGACACTCTGTGGGGTATCTGCACTTTCCTGCTTTGGCGGATGCTCATTGACTGTTGCAGATCTGGGCCCTAGGAGTGACGGTCACCTATAGATTACAAGAACATCTATGAGGAGAGATACCATCTACAGGCACCCGTTACATCTTAAACTAAATCTGGCAGAAGCTGGAAGAAGTAGAAGACCATCCGGCAGTTTTAGAAGCCTACAAGAACATCTATGAGGAGAGATACCATCTATTGCATACGGACGTTGTCGCTGCTGCCGTGGGGCGTGCCGCTGCGGGGGACTCTGCGCCGCGGCCCGTGCCGCCGTTGTCGCCGCTTGCCCGCTTGCGCGCGGGGCGTTTTCGCCGCTGCTGGGACCGTGTTGCTGCCGGGGACTTCGTCGCTGTGGCTCGTGTTGCCGCCATCGCCGCCGCTGGTTGCGGGCGTTTTCATCGTCGCCAAGGACCGTGCCGCTGCCCAGGATATTACCACTGCGGCTCCGCTGCCTTCGCCGCTTCTCTGCTCGTGTGTGGGCGCTGTTGTCGCTGCTTGGGGCTGTGTTGCTGTCCTGGTGCCATCGCTGGCGGCTCGTTTTTGGCTGGGGGGCCCGAGACTGCCATTGTTGTTTGAAGAGGACTAATTAATTTTAACGTTGTTTGTTCGGTGTGTGTGTGCGTTACTGTTGGGTGAATGATTGTATGATTGCTTGTCTGTGTGAGTTTGTGTATTTTTAACATGTGCCTGGGAGAAAAGATTCCATCCTTCGTGGGGGGGCTTTCGGGGGCCCCAATTAACGTAGTGACGGGTAATGGGAGGTATGGCGTTAGGAGGAGAACAGGCCAGGTAAGGGGAACTCGTCCCAGACAAATTGTGTCTGTGCCTTGTTCCGGTTCTCCTCATACCCACAGGTTTGTTGGTTGTCCTATCAGCCAGCTCTCGGATCTCCAAGTGCTGCTTTTGAATGCCAGGTCGGTACATAATAAAACCTCACTTGTCCATGATTTAATTCTGGAGGAGGGTGCCGACCTGGCATGTATAACCGAAACCTGGGTGGCTGATCAGGGAGGAGTTGCTCTTTCCCAGCTTTGGTATTTGGTTCAGCACTGTGGTAGATCTGAGGGCCGGGGAGGGGGGGGGTCGCTGTGGTCTATAGGAGTTCTTTCCCTCTCACCAAGCACCCTGTCCAGACGGCGACTGGTCTGGAATGTCTCCACCTTGTATTGGGCCAGGGAGACAGACTAGGAATACTGTTGGTGTACCGTCCACCTTGCTGCACAACAGCTTCCTTAGCTGAGCTGACAGAGATAGTCTCGGAGGTGCTCTTGAGATCCCCTAGACTTTTGGTACTGGGGGATTTCAACGTCCATGCCGAGGCTGTCTTATCTGGCGCAGCTCAGGACTTCATTGCCTCCATGACAACAATGGGGCTGTCTCAATTTTCTACCGGCCCAATGCATGTGTCGGGACATACTCTTGATTTGATCTTCGCCACTGGACATGGAGATGGTGATCTGGCGGTGGGGTGTTTTTCATCTACCCCATTGTCATGGACAGATCACCGCTTGCTGAGATTTAGACTTACAGCGGCTCTTTCCCTCTGCAAAGGTGGAGGATCTATTAAGTTGATCCGCTCCCGGAGCCAGATGGATCCCGCAGGTTTTCAGAGGGCTCTGGGAGATTTTCCGGCTGATAGGACTGGTGCTCCTGTCGAGGCCCTGGTCGCACTGTGGAATATGGAAATGACCCGGGCTATTGACATGATCGCTCCCGCGCGCCCCCTCCGCTGTAGAGCTCATACAGCTCCGTGGTATACCCCGGAGCTGAGAGCGATGAAACATGAGAAAGATGGAGTGCAGATGGAGGAAAACTCCCAGTGGATACAATCATGCCTTGGTAAGTGCCACCAATAAGTTGTATACAAAAGCAGTAAGGACAGCAAAGAAGCTTTATTTTGCTGCCTCTATTAGATCATCCCTATGCCGCCCAGCGGAGCTTTTTAAAGTCATGCGTGGGCTCTTACACTCTGGCCCCCACAATACTACGGAAACATTGGAAGCCCGCTGCAACGAAATTGCTGGACACTTTCAAGATAAGATCGCATGTATCCGCAGGGATCTTGACTCCGATGTTGCGACAGATGAATCCATTGAAGTGTCCGGAGCACGGCCTTGTCCTTCATTATTGGATGAGTTTCAGTTGGTGCAGCTCGAGGAAGTGGACAAGGTGCTTGGAATGGTTCGGGCAACCACGTCTGTTCTGGATCCTTGCCCATCTTGGCTAGTGAAAGCTAGCAGGGCTGGGACCACCGGTTGGGCCAAGGAAGTGGTTAATGCCTCCTTGAGGGAGGGAGTAGTCCCTGGTAGCCTCAAGGAGGCAGTAGTGAGACCTCTTTTAAAGAAACCCTCCTTGGACCCAGATAACTTGAACAACTATAGACCGGTGGCGAATGTCCCTTTTTTGGGCAAGGTTTTGGAACGGGTGGTTGCCGGCCAGCTCCAGGTGCTCTTGGATGAAACCGATGATCTAGATCCGTTTCAATCTGGTTTTAGGCCCGGTTTTGGCACCGAAACAGCCTTGGTTGCCCTGTATGATGACCTTTGTCGGGAGAGGGACAGGGGGAGTGTGACTCTGTTGATTCTCCTTGATCTCTCAGCGGCGTTTGATACCATCGACCATGGTATCCTTCTGGGGAGACTCGCGGAGTTGGGTGTCGGGGGCACTGCTTGGCAGTGGTTCCGCTCCTACTTAGCGGACCGTCACCAGAAGGTAGTGCTTGGGGAACATCACTCGACACCCTGGACTCTCCATTGTGGAGTCCCTCAGGGGTCGGTCTTGTCCCCCATGCTTTTCAACATCTACATGCAGCCTCTGGGTGCGGTCATCAGGAGTTTTGGAGTGCGTTGCCATCAATATGCTGATGACACGCAGCTCTATTTCTCCTTTTCATCTTCTTCAGGTGAGTCTGTTGATGTGCTGAACCGTTGCCTGACCCCGATAATGGACTGGATGAGAGCTAATAAACTGAGACTCAATCCAGACAAGACCGAGAGACTGCTGGTGAACGCCTTCCCTGCTCAGATGGTGGATCTTCACCCTGTTCTGGATGGGGTTACACTCCCCCTGAAAGAACAGGTACGTAGTTTGGGGGTTCTTTTCGATTCTTCCTTGTCTCTCGAGGCCCAAGTGGCCTCGGTGGCACAGAATGCATTTTACCATCTTCATCTGGTAGCCCAACTACGCCCCTATCTGGACAGGGACGACCTCACCTCCGTTGTTCATGCTCTGGTAACTTCAAGATTGGATTACTGTAATGCGCTCTACGTAGGGCTGCCCTTGAAGACAGTTCGGAAGCTTCAGCTGGTGCAGAACGCGGCTGCCAGACTATTGATGAGGACCAGTCGGTCTTCGCATATAACACCTATTCTGGCGCGTCAGCACTGGCTCCCTATTTGCTTCCGGGCGAGATTCAAGGTGCTGGTTTTGACCTATAAAGCCTTACATGGCGTGGGACCTCAATACCTTGTGGAACGCCTCTCTCGCTATGAACCTACCCGTTCACTTTGTTCAGAATCTAAGGCCCTCCTCCGGGTACCAGCTCATCAGGAAGCCCGGAGGGTGGTTACTAGATCTAGGGCCTTTTCTGTGGTGGCCCCTGAGTTGTGGAACAGCCTCCCCGAAGAGATACGCCTGGCGCCTACACTTCTATCTTTCCGGCGCCAGGTAAAGACCTTTTTATGCTCCCAGGCATTTTAATCTTTTAATTTTCTTAATCTTTCTACTTTTAATATGTATCCTTCTTAATTTGTGTTGTATTTCATTTTTGTTGTGCTTTCTGTTGTTTGTTTGTACATGTTTTTGTGATTTTTTACTATGATATATTGTATTTTATCTTGTTTGTTCACCGCCCTGAGAGCTATTCTGCTAAGGGCGGTATATAAATTGAAATAATAAATAATAAATAAATAAATGTTTAATGTTTTTAGTTTAATGTGTTCCTTTGTTACTGATTTTATTCTATATTGTATTTTAATCTCGTTTTGTACACCGCCCAGAGAGCTATTAGCTATGGGCGGTCTAGAAATTAAAATAAATAAATAAATAAATAAATAATAAATATATCTCGACTTCAGCAAAGCTTTTGACAAAGCGCCCCATGATATTCTGATTAGCAAGCTAGCTAAATGGGGGCTGGATGAAACAACTATCAGATGGATCCACAGATGGCTCCAGAATCGTACTCAAAGAGTGCTTATCAATGGTTCCTTCTCAAACTGGGCGGAAGTAATGAGTGGGATACCACAGGGCTCGGTCCTGGGCCCAGTGCTCTTTAACATTTTTATTAACAACTTGGATGAGGAGGTACAAAGCATGTTTATCAAATTTGCAGATGATACAAAGTTGGGGGGCATAGCTAATACCGTGGAAGACAGAAACAAAATTCAAAGGGACCTCGATGGGCTGGAGCACTGGGCTGAAAACAACAGAATGACATTCAACAGGGATAAATGCAAAGTTCTACACTTAGGAAAAAGAAACCAAATGCACAGTTGTAAGATGTGGGATACTTGGCTCAGCAGTACAACATGTGAGAAGGATCTTGGAATTGTCGTTGATCACAAGCTGAATATGAGCCAACAGTGTGATGTGGCTGCAAAAAAGGCAAATGCTATATTAGGCTGCATTAACAGAAGTATAGTTTCCAAATCGCGTGAAGTACGAGTTCCCCTCTATTTAGCACTGGTTAGGCCTCATCTTGAATACTGCGTCCAGTTCTGGTCTCCACACTTCAAGAAGGATGCAGACAAACTGGGACAGGTTCAGAGGAGGGCAACAAAGATGATCAGGGGACTGGAAACAAAGCCCTATGAGGAAAGACTGAAAGAACTGGGCATGTTTAGCCTGGAGAAGAGAAGACTGAGGGGAGATATGATAGCATTCTTCACTCTACTATTCTATGATTCTAAGTACATGAAAGGTTGTCACACAGAGGAGGGCCGGGATCTCTTCTCGATCGTCCTAGAGTGCAGGACGCGGAATAATGGGCTCAAGTTGCAGGAAGCCAGATTTCGACTGGACATCAGGAAAAACATCCTAACTGTTAAGAGCCATACGACAATGGAACCAATTACCTAGAGAGGTAGTGGGCTCTCAGACACTGGAGGCATTCAAGAGGCAGCTGGACAGCCATCTGTCGGGAATGCTTTGATTTGGATTCCTGCATTGAGCAGGGGGTTGGACTCGATGGCCTTATAGGCCCCTTCCAACGCTACTATTCTATGATTCTATACCAATAGTAACACCTTCAGTTACAAATCAGCAACACCGGCAGATGCCTGAGCAGAGGTGATATATGCTGACAAGTTCTCACTCCTGTCAGCAGTCTGGCTACAGTGTTCTGCACCTCTCTCTCTCTCTAATTTATATCCCACCCTTCCTCCCAGCAGGAGTCCAGGGCGGCAAACAAAAGCACTAAAAACACTTTAAAACATCATAAGAACAGACTTTAAAATACAATTAAAACAAAACATCTTTAAAAACATTTTTTTAAAAAAAGCTTTCAAGACATTTTTTTTAAAAAAGGTTACATTCCAACACAGATGCAGACTGGGATAAGGTCTGAACTTAAAAGGCTTGCTGAAAGAGGAAGGTCTAACTGCAGCTTTCAGGTAAAGTGCAAGAGAAGTCCCACATAGAGTGCATTTCAGTAATTCAGTCTTGAAGTCACCAATGCTCGAACTACTGTGGTCAGGCTCTCCCAGTCCAGGAACCATCGTAGTTGTCTTATCAGGCACAGCTGATGAAAGGCACTTCTAGCCACTGAGAGTACCCAGGCTTCTAGTGAGAAAGCTGGATCCAGAAGCATCCCCATTTGCGTGCCTGCTCTTTCAGAGGGAATACCACCCAATCCAGGGCAGGCAATTGACCCACTTCTTGGACACAGGAACTACTCACACACAGTGCCTCCATCTTGCCAGGATTCAAGCTGAGCTTATTTTCCTTCATCCATCCCAACACTGTGTCTAGGGCCTCTTCTGCTAAGTGTCATCAGCATACTGATGACACCTTGCCCCAGTGACCACTTCCAGCGGCTTCATACAGATATTATTATTTATACAGGTATTGGGGATAAGATGGTATCCTGCAGCACCCCACAGCACAACTGCCAGGGGGCCAAAATGCTATTCGCTGGACTCGCTCCTGTAAGTGGGACTGTAACAGGGTGCCCCCTATTTCCTTTCCACAGAGCCGGTCCAGGGGATACTGTGGTCAATTATATCAAAAGCCACTGAGAGATCGAGGAGTAGTAGGAGCATGGTCACATTCCCCGTCCCTCTCTCTCTTAAAGTTATCCAAAAAGACTTGGATGTGCTGAGATTTAGCAACAGACATTATAGCTACTCTCTGGTCTGTTATCAAAATTTATTTTGTAACGTACTGTTTTTTCAGGGTCTGGGCCCTGGGGATTTTGCCCCCCCCTGCCCCCTCTCTCTTCAGCCCTTCCAGCAAACATAGCCAGCGATGATGGGAGTTGTAGTTCAGCAACATCTGGAATGGCAAAGGTTTCCCACACCTGCCCTAAGCGATTGAATTCCCTCCCTACCGAAGTGTGTGTGGCACTTTCATTATATCATTTACGGCAAAACACACCCACCCATATTTTTATTTATATATGCATTTCTGAATTAATTTTGGTATGTCTTTTGAGCTCGGTTCTGTACTAGAAAAATGGGGGAAGTGCAAAGTCCAGGGTTTGCGGACTGGGCAATTCCATACTCACCACCTTTCAGCGGTCAAGTGTGTCACCACTACTATGTAAATCCCATGTAAAGTGTAAATCCTATATGCCTTAGTTCAGGCAGGGAGTGTAAAAACACACAAGTAGATAAAAAAACGCGGAAATATAATGGACAAGCCAGTGTCCCTTGATGTTCACCGCCCAGAGAGCTATCGCTAGTCGGGCGGTATATAAATTTAATAAATAAAAATAAAATAAATAAGCATTGCCACAGTGTATCAATCTGAGACTGTGCCACCCATAGCCACATGCTGCCACACCCCCAGCATCACCACAATATCAGAGCACCTCCTATCCAGTGGCTCACTCTGAAGGGCATGGGGTGGAAAATTGGAGATGGGAGTTTGAACCCTGCAAGGGGAAAGGGGGGGAATGGTGGTCAGAATACCTGTGGGAATGGACACTGCATAATGTCACAGTGTCATTCCCAGGGGTGTGGCTTTATTGGTCCATGCAGTGCTTCTGTTGATGGACTCAGACATGCCTGGATGCAGGGTCCTGTCCCCACTTCTCAATGCGGGATTCAAAGCAGGGACTTTCTGAATGTCAGTCACGAGCACCTCTGCAGCCCCAGTCTGTGACTGGGTATTCATATTTGTTGCTGTGGTTGAAAGAATAAGTAGCTACTCTGGGCTGTTTGCAGTGTGGAATTAAGTCCTAAAGGCTCCCCCTCTTTTACTTCTGACATAGCTTCCCCCTGCCAGGCATGCAAAAGGTGAGCTGGAGCATGTTCATCCCTTCCTCACAGTGAAGCTCAAACTTGGATTTCCTGTTTCCTAACCCAGTGCCCTATAGAGCGAGCCATTAGAGGCTTCTGGACTGTGTGCACATGTGGGACTCTGGTATCGCTGTGTGTGCTGTGATGCACAGTGTGTGTTATGAGGTCATGCAAGATCATCATGTGTTCAATGTCTGCCTTTGTGTGGGGGTTGTTGGTGACACAGTCCCCAGTTCAGGACTGGGACCCAGATCCTTACTTTCCCAATGAGGCAACTTTTGACAGCTGGGCGAGTCCGTGACTTCAAAGGGCTTGCTTTTAGATTCGATCAGGTTACCAATGCTGAGAACGAGCCCTTTTGCAGGTGTGACTGTCAGTTCCAATCAGGTGATTGGGGCTGAGAATACCTTCAAAGGGGCTCTTAACCGCTGATCAGCTAATAGACTCAGAAGGAGCCCTGTCAGCTCCACTAGGAAAACCCAATGGGGAACTTCCTAGTGCAGTCGATTGCAATGGGGCTTGCTGGCAGCAAGACCCACTTGCCAAGGAACAAGCACGAGTGCACTTAAGCTTCCGATTGTTTCTTTGTAGCCATGTCTTTATCAGCTCCACAGAAGGCATCACATATGATGGCAGGTGGGCATGATTTGGGGAAAACAGCTTTGTGGGCCAAATTAGGACTCCCAAGGAGACTAATTAGGTCCACGGGCTGGAGGTTCCCCACTGCTGCCCTAATTGGTGGGCTGTGGCAGTGTTTACAGGCATACTATGGATGTGCCTGTCATTTTCATGCAATTTTTGTATTTTGGGGGGTACTTTTCTCCTCCCTGCCTAGGCTGATGGGGCATAGAATTTGATCAGTCTTCAGTTGGTGTAGTGGTAGCATATGTCTGGAAAGGCATGTGGTAAGTTTAGAATTGCTTGGTCTGTTATCGACTGGATTTTGCATTTTCTGCCGATGTTTTCATCTAAAAAAAAAAATTAACATACATTTGAAATGTATGTTCTTGTAGAAAATATTCAGAATGTGTATTGTGTATTATGAAATACACTTAGAAATGTATATTTTTGAGAGAAAATGTTTATAAATATGTATTTCAGTTTGAAGTTTCATGCATATTATTTTTTGCAAATTAAAGTGGAAGTGGAATGGTACAGACTTATGGGTGAACACATATGAAAGTGACCCAGATCAAAAACTGACATCTGCCCATCCTTACTCCTGAGTGGTACTCACTTTTTTGGGCTCATTGCATCTTATTTTGTTGATTGTTTTTAATATAAATTGTTACCCTGGGATCTATGATATAGGGCAGGATATGAATATTAAAATATATAAATAAATAAATCAGTGTAGAATTAGTAGTTACAACTATAATGGTAAATTTGCTGCCTTTCTGTACACATGCAGAAGATCTTTGCACCTGTACACAGCCTTTTGGGGATCCTGGGCTATATGCTGTAAATACATTTTCATTATCAAATAATATTTCCTATTAGAAAAGAATCTGAAATATTCATCAGAATTCAGTATTTCACCAGTGGACTTCCACTGACACCATGAGACTTCACCTTCCTCTCCCCTCCCCTGGAGACTCCCCCATGCACTCCCAAAACCTGCTCTGAAGGGTTCCCCAACCCTCCACAGCATATTTGGAGGGCCTGGACAGCATTGGACACATTCTGTTTCTTGGGCAGCACTGCAAAAATGTGCATGCCTTTCACTAGAAGTCCTTTGCCAGTTAAATTACAAAGACCTAGTTACTTACTGATCTATCATTCCCTGCTTCCCATAAATGCATTTTCCTGAGCTTTGCCTCAGTAACTGGGAATGTACATAATCTCTTGGGGTTATTTCTTATATCTATACCCCATGCCAACCCCTGATTTCAGTCACAAAGCTATAAGCAAATCACAGCAAAAAAAAGTGCACTGATTATGTTAATCCAATGTTGCAATTGACATTTTGGTCCCTGAACTCGTCATCCATACATCTACATCAAACGTGGCAATTATAAAGCACGACAGCTGATGTCAAGCTCCAGATGAGAAATACTCTTAAAAGAACAGTTTGTGAAATGATTGTGCATTTCAAAGTGGATATTGTATATTTGTGTCTACTTTCGCTGCTTGAATATCTTGGGATATCTAAGAAAAGGAGGAAGAAGCCTTGTATTTGTGCACCTTCAATGGTTGTTGTACAATTTTTACTTATTTGAGATATTTACAGCCTACTCTTCATTACCAAAAAGGTATCCCAAAGCAGATTACAACATTAACATTAAAACACAAACATAATAAAACAACAAAAAAAGCAGCAATAAAAACAATACAATTTCATCGGAGCAAATTAGCACCACCAACCAAAACAAAGATATGGACTATTCTGCAGGAAAGGCGGGATGTAGAAGTGTACAACATGCCCGCTTCTAATCCTGTAATGACAACAATATCCATGCCAATAAACAACATACTTCCAGTTCCTTGAATCTTGGAGAATTGTATCTTATCAGCAGGAAGCATCCTTAAATTCTATCATCAGGAATTTAAGATTCTTTTGTTATGAATCATCAGCACATTTTTATGGGAAGATGAGATGAAGTGCTTTTTCAGTCTCCCAACCCCACACAAAATGGTACCTTGCTACTGTATGCAACTTTATATATTTGAATGGTATGTTATGTGGGTTGTAAGGAATGGAAATAAGTATGCCCCCCCCATTCTCCACCCTAACATGGGGAAGGGATTGGGTAGGAGTGTTCTTGCACTATTTCCTTTTCTATGCAAACAACCAGAACCATCCACATCACATGCACTTTGAGCAATGTTCCATTGTAAACAAAAGGTTGCCAAATAATGGCAGCTTCACAAAAGGAATAATCAGCATGTATCCTGGTGATAACTAGCCCCTGAAAAACTGCCAACGTTCAAATGTGCCAGAACCTTCCAACTTTACTTTGTGAGAGGTTAGAACAGCCAATCTGTTCAATCCCAGAAGAAAACTGTTCAAGCAGAAAGGTGAGGGACAAGATGGGGAAGGCAGCAGACTTAGAAGAAATGAATCCGGAGCACACAAGTACCCTTTACCACCAGGCAAAGCAGTAGGGAGGTGGAAAACAATAATGCTCTCTCCTGTCTAGTAGCAAGAGAGATTGTGTGAGGAAAGACCCCTTGTTTAAGAATGCTTTGAAGAGCAAAGAGAGACAGCATATTCTTAGAACTGACACAACTAACATGACTAGAAAAAAAAGGCATTCACACTGGGGCCTCAGTTATTCTCTTCTTTTAGATTCTACAGAAGTATTGTTGTGTGTCAGGCCCAGGATGTGCCTCAGGAACCAGACCCACGGCTGTAGTTAATTCGTGTTTTATTAGGGTAATGTCCAAACAAAGACTGCGTTTTCTCATGAAGCAATATAGGGATACAGGTCCTGCGGCATTGGGAGAAAGTTGACAGAGCAAGGGACTTCTTCCCGCCTGTTCTTTAAGAAGGGGCCAAACGGGCGCGCAATCTTTCGCTCCTCCTTAACTGCCCCTCGGGTACTGCCCACCTTCCCCCCCTTCTCTCCTGTCTTTTCAGCTGTCTGCGTGTGCGCGGTGAGGGGGGAAGCATCACCCCCTCCTCTTCTGAAGTTTCCGATTCCAGGATGGGGGATAGGGGAGGGGCTGATGGTAAACTGCCTCCCCGCTTTTCGGCTGTGAGCAGCCCTCCCTCTTTCTCCTCTTGCTCTGAGCCTGAAAGAGGGGGAGGCGTGAGAATGTCCAGGGAGGGCTCAGGCTCCCCGTCGCTAAGCGACCTTATCACTGGCAGTTCCTCTGTTTCGTCTTCGCTCCAAAGGGGGGAAGTTCCTCCCCCTTCCCTCTGCCATCCATCCGAATACTCTTCTCCCAACTCTCCGGGATCCAGCTCCCCGGGATTGGGACCCCAGCTCTGCCTTCCGACACCATCCCCCCTCCCAGGCTGTGCCCCCCTCCCCTTGTCTGGCTTGGGACGGTGGGGAAAACGTTGATGGAAAAGTTTTACCAATTCTGGAGCATGCACATCAGCTGCATCTTCCCATGATCTGTCAGCCACCCCATAGCCTTTCCAGTGAAGCAAGTACTGCAGCTTGTGGCATCTGATCCTGGAATCTAAGATCTCCTCAACTTCAAACTCAAGCTGCTCATTTACCAGGAGTGGAGCTCCGGGAGGTTCCTCCGGCCGTAACTCACTGGGAGGGGCGGCTTTTGTTAAGAGGGATCGATGGAACACACGATGTATTTTAAACGTGTCAGGCAGCTTCAGTCGGTACGCCACGGGATTGATTTGAGTTTCTATTTCGAAAGGACCCACCCTCTTGTCTTGTAATTTTCTACATTTGCCCGGCATCTGGAGGAAGCGGGTGGACAGCCATACCTGGTCTCCCGGTTGAAGGGGGGGCCCCTCCTTCCTGTGCAGGTCAGCAACTCGCTTGTACTCCGTTTTGGCTTCGTTTAACTGCTGTTTCAGTGTCTGTTGCGCTGCTTGCAATTCCTTAAGGAAGTTCTCAGCTGCCGGTACCAGCATTCCTTCTGAGCTGCTTGGAAAGACTTTAGGATGGAATCCATAATTAGCGAAGAACGGGGTTTGTTGAGTGCTGGAGTGCAGAGAATTGTTGTAGGCAAACTCTGCAAAATGCAAATATGATACCCAGTCAGTCTGTTGATAGGACACATAACTTCGTAAATATCTTTCCAAAACGGCGTTCAAGCATTCCGTCTGCCCATCTGTCTGGGGGTGATGGGCGGAGGAGAGTTTTAATTCCGTCTGCAACTGTTTCCACATTGCTCTCCAAAATTTGGCTGTGAACTGAGTTCCTCGGTCTGAGACTACGCTGTTTGGCAATCCATGCAGCCGGTAGACTTCTTTTATGAATAACTTGGCCGTTTCCTTAGCCTCTAAGGCCCCTGCACAAGGAAGAAAGTGTGCCATTTTGGTAAGTAGATCCACCACTACTAAGATGGCTGTCATTCCTTGGGACTTGGGTAGATCAGTTATAAAATCCATGGAGAGGTCCTTCCAGGGTTCGTGTGGGACAGGCAACGGTTGCAACAGTCCTGCTGGTGTCCCTGTTTGTGTTTTTGTCCGCAGACAGACAGAGCAGGACTTTACATAACTCTCAATATCCCGACGCATTTTAGGCCACCAGAAGTCCTTGGCCACGTTCTGAATGGTCTTGTAAATCCCAAAGTGTCCCGCTGTGATGGAATCATGACACTGGCGTAGGATTCTGAGCCTTAATTCCCCTTCTGGCACATATCTGGCGGTTTTGAACCATAACAGTCCATTTCTCCAGTGAAAGGTTACTTCTGAGTCTTGACCTTGTCCCGTCTCCTGCTGATATTTTAGCATGTCTGCATCTTCATGTTGTGCCTTTTTGAGTTCCTCTTCCCATGAAGGCTGGCATACTTCCAACGTTAATTTCTCTGGCGGGATTACGTACTGAGGCTGGTCCTCGGATTCACTTTCTTTGTATTGTGGCTGTCTGGATAAGGCATCCGCTCTCTGGTTTTTGGCTTGGGCATGGTAAGTAATCTGGAAGTTAAACCTAGTGAAGAACTGGGACCATCTTATCTGTCTCTGGTTCAGCTTTCTGGCGGTTTGGAGGCTTTCAAGATTCTTGTGGTCGGAGCGCACTTCAATTCGATGAGAGGTCCCCTCTAGGTATTGTCTCCAGTTTTCAAAAGAGTCCTTGATGGCCAGAAGCTCCTTCTCCCAAACTGTGTAGTTCTTCTCTGCAGGCTTTAACTTCCGAGAGAAGTACGCACAGGGGTGCAGCTCCTTCCCTTCTTGGTCTAATTGTAGCAGGACCCCCCCGATGGCAAAATCTGAAGCATCTGCTTCCACTACGAAAGGGCGGTTCGGATCAGCAAAGCGCAGAATGGGCTCAGTAGCAAACCTTCTCTTCAGCTCCTCAAAGGCCTCGGTGGCGTTCTCTGTCCATTGAAACTTCTTCTTCCCCCTTAAACAGTCAGTCAGAGGAGCTGTTAATTTGGAAAACCCTGGAATGAACTTTCTGTAATAATTGGCAAACCCCAAAAAACGTTGTACATCCTTTTTGGTGACAGGTTGGCCCCAGTCCAATATGCAGCTTACTTTCCCTGGGTCCATCTCCACGCCTTCCGCTGAGATTCGATATCCAAGGAAGTCTAGAGACTTGAGGTCAAATCCACATTTCTCTAATTTAGCATACAGGTGATTTTCTCTCAGTCTCTTCAACACCGTCTTCACATGCTGGTCGTGGTCTTCCTGGTTCTTTGAGAACACCAGGATATCATCTAAGTAACAGATTACATACGTGTCCATCAAGTCTCTAAACACGTCGTTCATGAATTTTTGAAAAATTCCTGGACTTCCACAAAGCCCGAACGGCATGACCAGGTATTCCTACTGTCCGTAAGCGGTCAAGAATCCTGTTTTCCATTCATCTCCCTCCTTCATTCTGATCAGATTGTATGCTCCTCTCAAATCCAACTTCGTGAAGATTTTTGCAGAGTGCAGTCGGTCCAGCAACTCTGAGATCAGGGGCAGCGGGTAGTTGTTGGGGATGGTGATCCGGTTCAATGCACGATAGTCGTTACAGGGTCTGAGTTCCCCCCCTTCTTTTTCACAAACAATAGTGGCGCTCCAGCAGGGGATTGTGAGGGGCGTATGAATCCTCGCCTCAGGTTTTTATCCAGGAATTCCTTCAGGGCCTCCCTCTCATTCTCTGTGAGAGAGTAGATTCTCCCTGATGGGATGCTGGCTCCTGGCACTAGGTCAATTGCACAGTCGTAAGGGCGGTGGGGGGGTAAAGTCTCTGCCTCTTTTTCATCAAACACATCTTTGAATTCTTCATACTTTGGCGGCAGGGTCACTTGCTCGATCTGTTGCACTGCCCCCGCTAGGGTGTTCTTGATTCCTTCAGGTTGACAGTTCTCCTGGCAATACTGTGAGGTGAACCACACCACCGCCTCCTTCCAACTTATTTTGGGTTCATGCTTTGCTAGCCAGGGCATTCCCAGAATCACCTCAAAGTTCGAGAGATCTGACACGTATAGCGAAATGAACTCTTCGTGCCCAGGGATTTGAAGTTTCACTTCCTCCGTGGCTTGTGTCACCCCTCCTGACTTCAGGGGTCTCCCATCGATAGTCTCCACAGCTAGGGGAGCGTCCAGTTTCCACCGGGAAATTCCATGACGCTTGACTAACTTTGCATCAATAAAATTTGTGGAGGCTCCACTGTCAATTAAGGCAGTGGAATTAAACACCACTCCTCTGGAAGTTGTAATCCGAATAGGCAAGACCAACACCCCCTTTGAGGGAGGTTGGATCGTTGGGGGGCCTTTATACAATGCTGCCCCCAGTCCACCGGCCTGCACGTGGACTGGGTGTTCTAGTTTCCCGACGGCTCGGCTTTCCCCCCTTTCAGTCCACAGTCTCTGGCCACATGGCCCGGCTTTGAACAATAAAAGCATAAACGTTCCCGGCATCGTCTTTCCTTTTCTTCTTCCGACAGTCTTGGCCTAGCCCCTCCCTGTCCCTCAGTTGCATTACCTGCCATCCCTGCAGTGGAAAGGGTCTTGTTGCGGGATGCCGAGGCTGAGTATCTCGGGACCTCCTGCTTCCTTTCCAGGCGCCTTCCTTCCATCCGGTGATCTATCTGTAGGCATAGCCGGATGAGCCCTGGTAGGTCAGCGGGGGGGGAGGTCCTGGCCAACTCATCCAGGATTTCAGCATTTAATCCACTCCGGTACATAAACATCAGGGCGGCGTCATTGTAACCAGTTTCCTGGGACAGAATTTTAAAAGCGTTAGTGTACTCGGAAACAGTCCCTTTAGCTTGCTTCAGAGTGCCTAGTTGCCGCGCTACTGTTTCAGCCCTTTGCGGGTCTTGAAACATCTCGGTCATCTCCTGTATAAATCCTCTGTACCTTCCTAAGACAGTATCCTTTCTCATGAGATACGGAGTCACCCATTTTGCAGCTTCTCCCTCCAGGAGGCTAATCACGAAAGCTACTTTAGCCCCATCGTCTGGAAATTCCGTGTGCCTGACATCCAGATATAACTCACATTGAGCCACGAAGGTTGCCAACTGATCACTTTGTCCCGCGTATTTTGGGGGCAATCCAATGGGAACCTTTACTACGGCAGCTGGAGGGGCTGTTCGCATCTGGTCTATCGTGGCCTTCAAGGTTTGATTATCCGTCTTCAGCGCCTTGACTGCTGCTAGCAGGGCTTGAACATCCATCTGCAAATCAGCTACCTTAGTCCTCAAGAGTTCCACTTCTTCCGTCTCAGAAGTGGGGTTCGTCCCCCCCGCTGCTCCCTTTGACATCTTGTCCCAGTCAAGTGAAGAGACCGTTGAGGGTGATTTAGGTGGCTCTGTCAAGCTGTCAGGCCCAGGATGTGACTCAGGAACCAGACCAACGGCTGTAGTTAATTCGTGTTTTATTAGGGTAATGTCCAAACAAAGACTGCGTTTTCTCATGAAGCAATACAGGGATACAGGTCCTGCGACATTGGGAGAAAGTTGACAGAGCAAGGGACTTCTTCCCGCCTGTTCTTTAAGAAGGGGCCAAACGGGCGCGCAATCTTTCGCTCCTCCTTAACTGCCCCTCAGGTACTGCCCGCCTTCCCCCCCTTCTCTCCTGTCTTTTCAGCTGTCTGCGTGTGCGCGGTGAGGGGGGAAGCATCACCCCCTCCTCTTCTGAAGTTTCCGATTCCAGGATGGGGGATAGGGGAGGGGCTGATGGTAAACTGCCTCCCCGCTTTTCGGCTGTGAGCAGCCCTCCCTCTTTCCCCTCTTGCTCTGAGCCTGAAAGAGGGGGAGGCGTGAGAATGTCCAGGGAGGGCTCAGGCTCCCCGTCGCTAAGCGACCTTATCACTGGCAGTTCCTCTGTTTCGTCTTCGCTCCAAAAGGGGGAAGTTCCTCCCCCTTCCCTCTGCCATCCATCCGAATACTCTTCTCCCAACTCTCCGGGATCCAGCTCCCCGGGATTGGGACCCCAGCTCTGCCTTCCGACATTGTGCTACTGAAACCCGCTTATTATTTTCTGGAAAAAATACTCTCTCGTCTTCCAGTGTAGGTTGTACTTGAGCCTGTGTAGTATACCTACACACTGGATTTCTAGGGAATTAGTTTTTCCAACGCATATTTCTTTTAATTAGTCTGCACAATGTGTTGTTTTTCTTAGAGGTCTTCCTCCCAGTTAGTAATGTCCTTATCTCATAAACTAAGGAATTGTTTCACATTCCTTAGTTTATGAGATTTGATCTAGCCCTCCATGCAGCAGCTGTGCAGAAATTAATCTTAAAAAAAAAACAGTACCAAATTTCACACAGGATTCATATTTTTCCCATTACTTTTTCTCACACACTGCATCTTTTATTTATCCTCTTTAAAAATATGATTTGTCCTACTTTGTTTTATGAATATGATTTATCTTTACAAGCCTATACATGGAATTAGGAGTGTTGCTAGGTACTTGGCAGCATCCAGTGTTCGTGTTCTTTTAGCCCAACAAGGTTCTATTTGCTTTCCCCTGCAGCCCCCTGCTCGTGCAGTGGGATTTCCCCTTCCTCCCCTCCCCCTGCACACCCCACAAAATCAGCTGTGGAGGATCAAGGGACCCTCTGGAGTAGATTTTGGGGGAGGAAAGGATGGAAGTCCTGTTGTGCAATGTTATTTATTGTTGGTAACGTTGACACATGTCCATTTGGATGAAGTTTTGGATTGCTGAAATCCTAACATTCTATATCAATCCTTGAGTATTATCATTCCAATGAAATATTGACGTATTTCTTTGGATTTCATATTAAGCAAAAGGGAGAGAGAATTTGGGGGGTCAGATTGCTGGACAATGGAAATTTGAGTAAAAGGATAAACATTTGAATATTCTATGGTTCAGTTCGCTAGATATACCTAGCCCTAATTTAATCATGGATATTTATTCATCACAACTGCAAAACTGAAGAGACTCCATCTTCATTTTGAGCAGAAGCATTATTTCTTTTTGCTTCCACATATTACACAAATTGGTACTTAATCAACAAAGTAGCCCCTCAGCATAATGTTATTCAATCTGATAAAGTCATCTTTAAGGCCTCAAAGGAAAAACCAACCCCAAAAAAGCAGGGCGTAGAGTTCACAAATTACTTTCTGCAAAATTACTATAGACTTCATGGTAATTACTCTACAGTAAGCGTTTCTGTACTATAGCCTTGGAGGTGAGAAGTTTGTTCCTGAGCTCAGTAGGCCGCTACTGTTGCCTTAGGGTTGGGATGGGGAACTTGTGGCCCTCCAGATGTTGTTGGACTCCAACTGCCGTCCGCCTCAGCCAGCATGGCAAATGGACAGAGACGACAAGAGCTGCAGTCGAGCAGCAACGAAAGGGCCTCAAGTTCCATATCTGTTTTAGCTGGACAACTAATCATCTATTCAGTTCCAACTGCTTTTGGGTAATTGTCAGGCCCAGGATGCGACTCAGGAACCAGACCAGAGGTTGTAGTTAATTCGTGTTTTATTAGAGTAATGTCCAACAAAGACTGCGCTTTCTCATGAAGCAATACAGGGATACAGGTCCTGCGACATTGGGAGAAAGTTGACAGAGCAAGGGGCTGCTTCCCGCCTGTTCTTTAAAAAGGGGCCAAACGGGCGCGCAACCGTTCGCTCCTCCTTAACTCCCCCTCAGGTACTGCCCGCCTTCCCCCCCTTCTCTCCTGTCTTTTCAACCGTCTGCGTGTGCGTGGTGAGGGGGGAGGCATCACCTCCTCCTCTTCTGAAGTGTCCGATTCCCCTATGGGTGATAAAGGAGGAGCTGAGGGTAAACCATCTCTCCGCCTTTCTGCTGTGATCAGCCCTCCCTCTTGCTCTGAGCTGCGGAGAAGGGAGGGCCTGGGAATGTCTGGGGGGGATTCTAAAACTTCAAGGCTGTCAGGCTCCCCGTTGCTAGGCGACCCTATCTCTGGCATGTCCTCTGTTTCGGCTTCGCTCCACAGAGGGTAAGTTCCTCCCTCCTCCCTCTGCCAGCCATTTGAATCCTCTTCTGACAACCCCCCAGGAGCCCAGCTCATCCTCCCGACAGTAATATTGATTTGGATCAGAAATTGAGTGTTTTCAAGCACGGGCATGAGTCACCAATCCCATCAGGCAACCATGTGACCAGGTTATTCCTAGCAAGAAAAAGGGAATAGGACAGTGGTTGGGTGGATAGGTAGGTAGGTATATCGAAGTTTATGGCACAGCAGCAACTCAGCCAAACTGTGCCATACACTAGCTTTATTGGAAACGTGGGAGTGTGATTTGTTCCCAGAAATTCAAAGAGTCTTTAAAACAGGACAGCCAGTCGAAAGAACTCAGGATGGGTAATTTTACCTGCACCTGTAATAATGATATGGCCCTGATGTGTATCAACACTTGAGCAAGTTGCACACAAAGACTGCCAACTTATTAACTATTGACTCATCATTACCCAATTATCTATTCATGCTTGAGTTCTTCCTAAGTTTCTTGTAAGACTCAACCTACCAGTCATTTGTTTACCTGTTTTGTAATCTACCCCTCCTTTAAATGGACAAGGTAAGTGAGGTGGCATCTTTTATTAGACTCATAACAATTTGTAAGAAAATATCTGAGAGCTATGCTTTTGCTTACTACATCCAGCAAGGAAATAATATCACTGATAAGGCTGAAGTTGTTTTTCTTTAAGTTGTAAAAATCTTCCATTTATAAGATTTCTCTTTCAATATATTTTCCACCAGCTTACCATAGGCGGTGCTAGGGTGGGGAGCAAATGCCTGCTCCAACAAGTAGCTTTTGTCTAACCTCTGCCAATTGCTGGACCTGTGCTGTTACCTGAAGGAAAGGCATACAAATGATCATTAAACCATAAACTGGATGTTAAAAAAAAAAGACTGTAGTCCTAAGCATGCTTACTTGAAAGCAGTGTTGTAGCAGAGCAGGGATAGGCAGGGAAGAAGCACTTCCACTTATTTCACAGCATAGATTTCATTTCATTTTCATTTTATTAAATTTATATACCGCCCATAGCCGAAGCTCCCTGGGCGGTTCACAACAATCAACATAAAATACAATAAAATACAATGAAACACATATTTAAAACAATTTTTAAAAGCTTAAAATTTAAATTTAAAAACAAACATTTTTACACATACTAAAATGCCTGGGAAAAGAGGAAAGTTTTAACCTGGTGCCGAAAAGATAGTAATGTCGGCACCAGCGTACCTCGTCATTATGATGTCTTCTCCTGAGATGCAAATAAGCTAAGCAGAGGAAGAGGTAAGTTACACTAGAATGAATAGCTAAGGGTTAAACTGTCACATTTACTTTGAAAAATTCCAGAGTCCCTTTATTATGACCAAAAATATCTCAAAACAGCCCACAAGCTTGGAGTCCACCAGAACTCTTCATTAGGCTGGATGTTAAGCAAAGTGGGGGAGTGTGGTGAGAAAAAAGTCGGCTTGGTAATGTCTACACTGGCCGAAAATATCAGGTTTGCTGTATAGTCCTAGGAGGGGCATGGCTATGGGGATTCTCATGAGGAGTGGCTGCACTTCAGAATTAACACTACTGCTTGAATGTTAACTCCATAAAAATCAACAGGACTTTCTTCAGAGAAAATATATTTAGGATAGAGTAGTAATTTGAAATATGTTCTTTCTCTTTCAGAAATCTAACATGGGAGACAAAATCTGCTCCTCCAGAAATGCACTTTGCCTTTTCTGTGCCCTCCCCCTCCAAGATGTCTTTCTGGTGGCACTCCTGTGCAGTTTAGAATGATTGTTGCTGTTAAAGGGTTGGATCCAACCAAGTTATACTCAGAGCAGACCGAATGAAATTAATGGACCTAAGTTAGTCATGTTCATTATTTTCAGTGGGTCTACTCCAAGTAAGACTAACATTGGATAAAACCCAAATAGTTTCTTTATAAAAATTTAGTCATACGTGTTGCCTACCCTATCAAATGTGCATATTATCATCTGGTATCTCAACTTTCTGGAGGCTAGAAGTGTCCCACCTCTATTCAGAAAGTCTCAAGAGCCTAGGGATACGTTCCACTATATTTTAAGTCAATGTCGGGTGACTATTTTAAGATATAGCATTTAAGCAAATTCTACTTAATTAGCAGTCTATGCACATGGTTTATAATTACTACATTTTCTAACTGTCTCATCAGAGTCTCCCTACTACACCGTTCTTTTTTTGTTTCAGGAACGTGGAAGAGCCTATTAACTCACCTATTCAAGACAATCCATCCTACTTAGTATTTTGAATTGATGCCTGAAGAAGAATGCAAAGAATTTCCACTAACTGTTAAAGCTATTTTTCCTTGGTTTGCATTTCCCGTGTTTAAGAGCAATACATCTAGGAATGCTAACTGTGCCTGTGTGGCTAGTACAATGCCAGTTTTGTTTTACTTACTTTTGTATCAGATGTTACAATTTCCCCAGTGTGTACCACATTAGATAATTTGGGAATAAGAGTTTGTGACAGGATTTAAGAGTATCCAAGAGTGGTATAAAAATAATTGATACCAAAATAAATTATTACAGGTAACATGCAGCAGATAAAAGATTGCCAGTCTTCGTGGTATCCATGCCATTGGATCAAAGTCTTTTTCTGTCAAGACTGTGTGTTGATAGTTGTGCGCCGATCTCCCCACATAAAACAAATTCACGCACAGGTGTCTTCCAACTGGCCAAAAGTATAAATAAATTGAGAACATAGCCCATAAATATCAATGACTAATGCCATTCTCAAGACTAGTCTCTAAAGACCAATTTCTAAAACTTGGGGGATGGGTTCAAATCCCCACTCAGCCATGAAGCTCATTGGCGACCTTGGGTCAGTTGCTATTTCTTACCCTAACCTTACAGGATGCTTGCGCAAATAGAATGCAGAACGGGAGGATGGAAGAACCATGAATGGCACTCAATTTCTTGGAGGTGGGCTAGAAATGTTATAAATAATAATAATATTTGGGACACAATGAATTTATAGCAGAATAGGAGTTGCGCTTTTCAGAAGGCAAGAAATAAAATTCCTTGTATTTTATATTTCTGCAGGTTTGAGGTGCGGACATATCCAGATCTGTTCCTTCTAAGTGGCTCTCCCTCATTTGTTTAGTTTGCCAACTATGTTTTCTCCCCTCTCACACCAGAGATTTGTCTAAGAATGAAGTTAAACAATCAACCCTCCCATACATTACAACTGGCACCTTGCTCTGTGTTTTCTGAGGGCCCCTCCAGACATTCTTTTTATTGCACATTCATGATGATTTGTGCTCATGATGCTATCAGGGTGGGCATATGTGATCCCTATTTCAATACCATTTGTGCCGGCAAAAGTTTTGGGACAGTGCATATCCTGTAACTTCCTGCTGAAATTCTGTAAGTTTTCATACAATTTTTTTTTGGTGGGGGGGGCGCTGCTGTCCCACATGCTTTATATAGCCCCTGCAGGCAGCAATAATGCGATAGCATTGGGGAAGCATCACAGAACTAATAAAGCAGAATAAATTCACCACTAGTGCACTATTATTGAGTCAAGAACATGTTGCAGAATATATCTGCAATAAAACACCAGACTGGAGTAGTCTTCTATTCACACATCATTATAAACAGTCCTCATTCCTTGAATTAGGCGTCTATGGAATTTAATTTCTGAAATGTACATACTGAGGTCACATTCTCATGAATAGTTGTACTTGAGGTTTTAATTCACTATTTTCCACTTTCAGTCACATGAAACAAATCATTCCATGCATTCGATGAGTAGTCTGAGGGATGGCTTGAAATACAACAGCGTGGCATCAGTGTCACACAAGTGGGTGGTCCTCCTGTTGGACAAAAAAGAAGAGGAGCTGCATTTGGCATGGTGAAAAAGCTGTAGTGAATGGAGCAGCGTAAATAAACTGCTTCCCATTTGGAGTGTCATTCAAGCAGCTCCATTCCTTGAATAGAAGAACAGGTACGAAGTGAAAGAATAATGTGTAGCAAAAGGAAGTCCATACCAAGAAGCACATCCCCACATTTTATTTCATCATTCACAAGTGCAATTGTGATCAGTACAAATTGAAAAAGGAAATGGACTGCCTTCAAGTTGATTCCAACTTATGGCGACCCTATGAGTAGGGTTTTCATGGTAAGTGGTATTCAGAGGAGGTTTATCATTGCCCTTCTCTGAGGCTGAGAGGCAGTGACTGGCCCAAGGTCACCCAGTGAGCTTTGTGGGGATTCGAACCCTGGTCTCCCAGGTCATAGTCCAACACTCTAACCACTATGTCACACTGGCTCTCTCAGTACAAGTTATGGGGGTCTATTTTCTCTCAAATAATCCTTGATGGAATATTTAACAAAGCTTCACTACAGTAATAGAAAGCAAATCATAATAATTTGCGAAGTAGTGTGTAAGGCAGACAGAGCTTTTTCCAAAATGAGACTTCATCCCTGATAATTTGATTATAAGCCACCTGTTTATCTTAAGTAATGCACACTTTTAGAGGCAGTGGGATTCTTGGAAATAGGGTGTGATTTCTGCACTCGAAACAGCAGTTAGCAGCCAACTGTTTGTTTCTTCACTTTGCTCCAAGAGCTATGAAAATGGAGGTCTTGCTCTCCTCTTTGAACCTGACCCAGGACTGGCAATTCTTGCTTTAAAAATTCTCAGACCGAGTGTTTCTAAGCATATGCAGAGTGACCCCAAGTATAGCTAGAATCGGTGCTTCCTCTTCTGAAATTTGGCCAAGAGGATAAAAGGCTGGCTGGCTGCACCTTGAGGTATTCTCTCACCCCTTGACTACACTCAAATAAAATGAGGTGGTCGAGACTTGAAGCGGTCGTAGAATGGACTTTACTACTCAGGCTGCGGGGCGGGAATCACCAATTTGACTGCTCCCCTACATTAAAAAGAACAACTCCAAACCATGCGACTAGGAAAGCGAAACAACAGGGAACGGTCTGTGTGCTCGATCCTTGATATACTAGGTTTTTCCTTGCAATGACCTTTGTTAACAGAGAGGAGCACTCAAAAAATGCCTCTCCTCACCTGCAGCCTGGAGTGACCTGGTCTACTTTTCTTACCTCAAAAAGGCCCTCCTCTCCGTTCCGGTGCTTGCGTGTAGAGCAGGCCGGCAAGGGCGAGTCTCCCCGGTGGGAACAGGAAATGTGCCACTGAGCCTCTCCGAAGGAGTCACCTCGGTTCACGTCCCGTCCCGGGGCCTCCCTAAGGAGCGGCTGCGGTGGCCGAACCCGCCCCTCTCCCAGCCTCCACCGCGGCTGCCCCCCTTCCTCCTCCTTCCTTTCCCGAACCCTATCCCCAAGCAAGGCGGAGCTGCCGCTTCGGTTGTTGGTCCTGCCGTCGCCGCCGCCACCCCCACTCCGCCCGTCTCTCCGGCGCCGAAAGCGAGGCAGCGTCCAGCGCCCCACTGTTTCTGCTGAGAGAGGGAGGCTAAAAGGGGTGGTGTGTCGGTGCTGGCCGTCGGCGCGGACTCCAGCAGCAGCCGCCAAAGCCGCGGGGGGACTGACGAGAAAAACCACAAAGGAGCGCCGGCGGCGGAGCTGTGCGCTGCCAGCGGAGTCGCCATGAGCTGGGGCACGGAGCTGTGGGTGAGTGCCCCCGCTTGCTCTCCATTGTGTCTGGGATCCGTTCTTTTCTTCCACCCGCTCCGGTCGGCGGAGGGAAAGAGCTGGCTAGGCCGGCCTCGCTTTGGGGCTCCCTGGGGAGGCATAACCAGCCACTCCTCGGTGCCCTTTGAGTATGCCGGGTCGGGGAGACGCATTTGGTCGGCTTTGTTAAGAGAAGTGTTGGACGCGCCTGAGGGAAAAATGGGGAGACTTGAGCTGGCTGCTGAGTCGGCTCGGTGGTCGGGAGATTTCCCGTGGAGAGGCAAGGAGGGGGCGGGGCTCCAAGGAGGCACAAATCCTCATTTCTAATTCTTTTGGGTCTGTGTTTGCTCTGTCTATGGGCTGGTTAAGACTACCCGATGGGGCTTTTTTATGCTTTTCCATTATTCCGCTTTCTCGCGGTCTCCTGTGTTGCATAAAGGGTGGCCCTTGTTCCAGGACCCGTCGGCTCCCTGGGAGCAATAAAGCAGGCGAGACCATGGCATCGCCGCTCCCCCTCCGTCGGTGGTGGGTGGGTTGATCTGGTTTCCTTGCCATGCAGGTTTGTCTCCCCCCCCCTTTTTTTAAACAAAGGAAAGGACACAAGCCAGTATTGATATATTAACGCATGTCTGGGGAGATAAGCCGATGACTGTGCACATAGGCTGTGTAAGTATCCCTTCCTCCCCTCCAACCTTTCTTAAGAAAAAAAAATAAAGGTGAAAATGATTTTCAGGTTTGCTGACTTCCCTTTGGTATGAGTCATCTCCTCCTGGGATCCTGCTTCAGACAATGCTGTGCCACTAGGGACCGGCTACCAGAAAGAGATGTGTTGGGAGTCAAAAGAGGCTAGGTGAGGGATTTGTTTAGGGGGCTGCAGACCTACAGATAAATTTGGAAGACTGTTGGTGAACTTGCCATCAGCTTTTCATTTGCATTTAAGGGCTATGTTGATTGCAGTCTTATTGTTGATGCAAGTCAGGCAGATGGGGTCTGAGTCACTGGGATACCCATATATTAACATTCTAAAACTGTGCCTTGGTACAGAAAATGTTGTGGACAGTATTATAGTGCTTTCTATCAAGTCCTTGGGCTAGCTGAGAAGCAAGCAAGTAGTTCATTTTGCTGTTTATGTACAGACTGTTTCCTTTCTTGAAAAAAACAAAAAATTTAAGCCTTGCTGATCACAACAATAGTAAGAAAGCCAATGTAAACAGAGCTCCATGGAGCCAATGACAACATGACATGGTGCCCAAGGCACCAGCTGCCACTGGTGTTTTCCGCAGATCAGCACTCCCTAAATCCAATAAATGGATGAAGAGTAATCGGGAAATGGGGGGGGGAATAATTGTGAGGCCCAACTGTGAACCATATTGTGGTTGGTGCATGATAGCCTTTGCTGAATAAAGCTGATAGAGAGCTATCAATGCTTATCAATCCTTCTGCTGACTTGGTACCGTCTGTCTCAGGCTGTTGGAATCTCTTGACCTGCGTAGATGATGTGCTAATATATTCCTTTATAAAACCCTTCCCTCTCCTTACGTGCCTCTTCAGCCGTCAGAGCTTCTGGGAAGAGTGTGTGTCAGTACCTCCCATACATATTGCTATCTGGCAGTAATGCAAGTATTAAAGCTATTCTGACATATACAATATTAATTAGAGCCAGAAGATAATTTCTGCAAATGCAACAAAACATACCTCTGTAGAATCAGTGTCAATAGATGTATATTGAAGCTTACATTAAATGAAGCCTTTAAATGTAAATGTATTGAATCAGGAGATCAGGAGAGCTTAGCATCTGTAATATTTCTTACTGAATACAAATTCCTTCTGCTGCCAGTGCTGCTGCTTCTTTTGTGTATGGCCTGGGGAAGAACTATTTGCCTTTTTCTTGGGCACTGACTGTTAAGCGCTACAGTAACCAACCAGCAGTACAAGAAGCTTTGTGGGATGGAGCACTGCTTGCCTTAAACATCACACAAAAATGAACACACAATGCTTGCCTTTGCACTATTTACTCATATTTTCCTTTTCTGAATGGGGTTGCACTCCCTCTAAAGGAGCAGGTACATAGCTTGGGGGTACATACAGCCATATTTGGACTGGGATCACTCGGCCACTGTAGCCCATGCACTGATAACCTTGATACTGGATTACTGCAATGCGCTCTATATTGGCTGCCCTTGGACCTGGTTCGGAAACTCCCAACTGTGGCATAATGTAGTGGCTAGACTGCTGATGGATGCAGGTGGCCAACATTGACAATGGCTGCCTGTATGCTACCATGCTGGGTTCAAGGTTCTTTTGTCGATATACAAAGTCCTGAACAACTTGGGTCCAAGATACCATACGGATTGCCTAAGCCATAATGTCCTAGCATGTTTACTGAGATCATTCGGAGGAGTGCAGTTAGTTGTCCTCATGTTACAGAAACTTCACTGGCCTCAACTGGAAGTTGAGCATTTATTATTACTAGCCCTATACTGTAGAACACTCTTCCAGCACTGATGCAGCAGGCATCCTTGCTTTTGATGTTGAGGTGTCTCTTGAAGACCTTTCTATGCGAACAGGCCTTTGCAGCTGTTGAATTAGCCAGTCACTTTAATGATTACTTGTAATGTTTGTAATGGTGTTTTGTATTTTATTGTTCTATATTGCACTAATATTTTATGATATGGTGGTACAGAAATACTTTTGTAAGTAAATAGTACAGATATTTTGTATCTTTTTATACAGAATAGCAGTCTGATAAAATTATGTGTTTTAAAAATAGTAATAACATATTTTGTAGCTGACCTTTGAAAAGCTATAAATCTTTTGCTTTTGTTTGTTAGAGGAGGAAAAATAGCTTCAAGGTTTCCTTTGCGGTGTACATGCATGCAGTTTATAGACTCCCTGAAAAGGCTTATTCTCTAGTGTGTTTGTATGCTCTTGTCTCTCCGGGGCCTTTTTTAATGACCTTATTCATTCAATACCTTATTTGGACTAAATGCCTTATTTTGTAATTAAAATAAAGGATTGAGAACTGGAAGTAAAAGTCAGGGGCTAAGCCAATTTACAATGAAGTCTTATACATGTCTACACAGAAAAAAGCCCCACTGGTTTTACTGGGACTTACTTCTAGGTAAGTAGTATAGGATTGCTGCTATAGGTTGATATTCAATTACGTCCACCCATGAGTGGAACAGGACTTTCCCTTCCTGTCCTTTCCCCTACAGCCTCCCACTTAACTCCCAAATATACCCTGGAAGATTGGGTGATGTTTATAATCTTACTGTGTGGCAGCTACATGTACTGGTAAGCTGGGCTTTCTTTGAAGCAACAATGCCTGTATTATCCCATATTTACATGGGGTAGTTGGTTGTTACAGATAACCAGCTCCCTTCATGTGTACAGCTGCTTCAGATTAAAATTGCATCCATGGGCCGTATGGAATGGTCCTAAAGAGACCACCAAGCAATCCATGCTTTACTTGTAGCTTAACTTACATTTTACTAGTTTTTCTGACAGTCTGGAAAAGAAAAATACAGCAACTGTAACTCTGTATATTAATTCTTTTGGAATACTCTCTTGTACTTAGAATAGTGAGCTGTAATGGAATTGGGTTGTGGCAGATAGATTTCTCAGCCACGTATTGCAAAATGTTATGACTCTGGAATGATGCAGGCTTTTTTGGAGTTCTTGAGTGAGATTCTTACCTTTTTAGTGGGGCTTATCTATTTACTTCATGTGGATGCTTTTAGACTAGAGCTGATTCTTAGATAAAGGTAGTGTCTTCGGGTTCTGTAATGGAAATGGCTGCCTTACTTCAGTGTTGTGGGTATATGCAAAAAGACCACAAAAATGTTGCCAGTTTTCTTGCTTGTATGGATCGTAAGGCAGCTTGAGTGACAGGTTAGGCAAGTTATTTGCCTGGAAGGAATTGTTATTCCCTGCAGATGAGTTGGTGAATGCCTAGCTGTAAGGCTACCTTACTCTAGAATTGTAAAGTTTATTGAGGCATGAAAATGTAATAGAAAAAAATAAAATAAAAGATCTTACTAGGCCAATTGCTGTTCCAACTGAATTTAGCTTTATTTAACAGTGTTAGTCAATATTTTTCCAGCAGTTGTCTGAGTTCATGGACATCTGACATTTCTCGTCCTACTGTCAAGGAAAGTGAATCACTTGTCCTGAGGTTTTTTTTCCTCTACTAATTAAATCTTCCAGATTGACAGTAATATTCCAATATTTTTCAGCTAAATTATTTTAACTTACCTGCTGAAGTAAATACTTTTCCGTTACGTTTTGTTTCTAGCGTAATAGTTCCTAAAACTATTGCAACAGCAAAATGGTAATGCTGTTGGGCATTTAATATTTTTCAAAATAATGACACTTGATCCTGTTTTTATTTAATAAAACCCTATAACTTCATTTTTCTGTTTTTGTTTTTAAAGATAGATTTTCTACACTTCTCACACACTCTTTCCAAGAGTCAAAGAATTCTTATAAGAACCTACTTGTCAAAATATCTGGAATATGAGAGACTTTTAGAGTGCAGTTCTTCCATTGCAGTTGGGGGTGAAAGGATGAGGATAATACAAATTAAGTTGAGACCATAAAATAGTGAAAATATAAAGAAAATATTCTGACTGATGGATTTGTGCATGTTACCTGGGATTCAGAGAGCCACACAAAGTGTTCTGGAGGTGCACTGAAGCTTTTCAGCATCTCCCCCACTAATATTACCAAAGCTGCTTGTACACTCTGAAAAGCTTGTCTTGAATGTCAGAAAACCCACTAGAGTGGCTTTCATTACATTGTGAAAATTTACAGCCAGCAGAAAAAACCCCCAGCAATCACTCCTTGTGCATGCAGTGAGAAAAGGGGCCCCTGGTGAAAAGGACATGGGCTGGCTTCAGGGGCCATGGTGGGCAGGAGTTCCCCATCTCTGATTCAAAGGGACAGGTAAGTACTGAGTCAAGGACTACACTCTCCCACCAATTGGGATAGAGAGGCTGGGGCAAGGACACTGTTGTTGTTGTTCATCAGTTTATTTGTACATCACTCTTCATTAAAGATCACAGAATGACTTACAAGATGAAAACCAATACATCAATAAAATTACAAATACATACATTGGCAACAACAAAGAATATTTCATATAAACACATAGCAGCTTGATAGAGGTTGAGCACCTAGGTGGCTGTTCCCAGATCATAGAATATTTAAGTTGCCCTGAGAATTTTGTTATGGCGTGGATCAGCTAACTGAAGATTAACAGTGGCAAAGGGGGAGCTTGCCGCATTCCCATGTTGCATAGTGATAGCCCTTTCTGTACCACACAGCATGGAAGTGAAGCAAGCTACCCAGGGACAAGGACACTGCTCTCTTCCTCCAATGGGCCCAGTGTTTCTGATCTGTGCACTGAAAAATGTGAGCCGAGCCAAGAATGGTGTGTGTGCTTTGGCCCTGCCCTGTTTAGTTTATGGCCATGCCGGCTGCTGGTATGCTATCTTCCAACTACTTTCCCAACTAAGCCATGGGGGTGCACTCAATCACCCCTGCTTTAGAGTACAGTAAAACTCTGTGTCCAGTGTCTGTTCTGTTCCATGTCTCCAAGCTGTGATTCTGGAGTTGTGAGCATGTGGCCAGCAGTAACATTGGTTGGAATGGAGTGTCTGGCATTCATCAGTGAAAAGATTACCTGGTTGTGGGTTTCACAACCATCAGCTTCCCCTCCCCTTCTGTATAGTGCATGCTTACCCTTGCACCATGTCTGTGGGAAACATTGCTGCTAGCTGTTGAGTTAGGAAGGAATGTTTCATCAATACAGTTTAGTGAGGACACAGATTTCATACACTGTAGGGAGAGGGAGACATGAGAGATATTTTCATAGATTTCCCCTTCCCTTGCTTACTTGTGTGGGATGCTTTGTTCTTTCATCCCCAGTTGTAGGAACATAATGGGTCATGCTGTTGCGTGTTTGTGTCTGGCGGTACACCTGTTTGTACTATACTGTTTGTGTAGAATGCTTTCTTTTTGTGCAGAGTATCCTTTCTCCAGTTTTCATCAATGTGCGTGATGGCTGGGGTTGATGGGAGTTTTAGTCCAAAATATTTAGTGCACTATATTGGTGAAGACTGTTTTAGAGTGACATGCTATTTATTAATGAGCTCTGTTGGTGCCTTGGAAAAACGTTTGTGTACTCATCCTTTTGGGTTATTGTCAATTTTCCATCTGTATAACTGGAAAAGAAAGGAAGACAGAAGGGTATAATTAAATGTCAATCCTCGCTACTGACTTCTGTTGCCCAATACAATTGGTTCCCCAAAACACAAAATCCTGGCTGATCTTTGCAGCAGTAATTTGGTCCATAGTAAGCATGACTTGTTGGCAGCTACCATATTGGTTTCTGAATGAAACTTGGTAAAATGAAGGCTATTAGCAGCAATATTGAGTGGAGGCCTCTTCACATTTCCAGTCACCAAAACAGAGGCCTCTTCACATTTCCAGTCACCAAAACAGAGGCCTCTTCACATTTCCAGTCACCAAAACGGTAGCTTCTTTTAAAAAAAAGTCTGGTAAATGAAAGACGTTTAGTCATATTTCAAATCTTTCATAACTCTCTGAAACGGGTGTGGAGCCTGTGGCCCTCCAAATGTTCTTGGGCTACATCATCCCTGGCTATGGCTATGCTGGCTGGGATTAATGGGAGCTGGAGTCCAACATCTGGAGGCTTGCAAGCTCCCCGTCCAAAAGTATGGTTTACTTGCTTTTGTTTTGCATGCTATGAAATCAAGCTGTGTTATTGCTTTATTAGCCAACTACTTGCTTTGTACGCTACTCTCTTAAAAGAGGCATAGTCAGACATTAGCAATTGAAAATACCATCTGTTTCAATAAACTGGTTTATCTTTTGGTGCATAGTATTTGCTCTTTAACACTTATGCTTATCAGATATTTACGGAAGAAAGTCTAAACTTTTTAAATCTATGTAGTGTAGACTGGGACTCAACAAATACACTTAATGGATGTTCCATTCAAACTCTAATGGATTAGTATATTTTGGCCGCTGCAAGGCAAATTGCCAATTGCTAATAGAGGGGATCGTTGATAACACACACAGAGCAATCTATAATGTATAGCACTAACTACTCTGGGAGGCTGCTACCCAGTTCTAATGCTAGTTACAGTGCTGTTCAGCCAGCCGCAGAATCTATATAATGGCAATAGGTGGACAAAAACAAGTTACGCTGTTGGATACTACCACAAGTCTAGGAAATTCTACCACACAGTGCTGTGCTGATTACACTTACATTACCATGCAAAAATGGCACAAAGAATAGGAACTACACCTTCAAGATAACACTGTTGGCTGTTCAGTGGGAGAAGGTAATGTAAGAAAAATAGGAGATAGGGCCTCCAAGTCCTTTCAATAGAAGTGTGAATGAGGCCTCTATAAAGGAAAGTCTAAATTTGGGAGGTCCTGCTGGCACCACTAATTTCAGGGGTGGGAGGAAGAGGCAACCAGAACCCAGGCCTCTCACTCCACAAAGTAACATTCTGATCACACAACCACAGGAGCAGATGGAGCCCTTTTATAGTTATTTAGGAGCCAAGCCCATGCTATGTTACCTTCCTGCTTTCAACTACTTATTTTATTTATATACTTATTATTAAATTTATATCCCGCCCGTCTTCCCAAAAGGAACACTATGTCCTTTAGAGCAGGGGTGGCTAACATATTTCAGGTTGAGGGCCGTGTTAACCTACCGTGAGCCCTTCAGAGCCTGAAGAGTAAAAATACGCATAGCCAAAGTGTTGGGACTTCAGGCTTACTTGAACAGTAGCAGATATGTGGATTTGTACAGGTCATCCAGTACTGAATATGTATAATGCTTTTATGAAACCAGATCTTACTCGTTTCAGTAATGACACTTTTTATTTATTTATTTAATAAATTTATTTACACCACTTAATACAGGCCTGGCAACCAAGAGGTCTTCTGTATCTTTAAAAGTTGTGCAGGGGAAAGGGAGAATTCCACCTTGTGGTTTTTCCCATTATAGTGTTGCAAGAACATCCGCACTTGGCTGACTTTCTCTTCTCCTAAAGATACAGGATCAGTCTCAGGCCCTGAGCCTGGCAACCCTAGTTACAAGGGAAGAGGCCTGACATAAGACATAGGGTGAATTGGGCTACACGTCTGATCTTTTCTGCTTTGAATGGATTGTGATCAAAATACCAATAGCTGGACTAACTCAGGCCTATTAAAAAATGCAGATATTTTATTGCCAGATTCCACTATATGGTTGGTTTGCTTTTTTAAAAAAGTGTGATACTACCCATTGTCCTCCCTTCTCCCCCCCCCCACTCCACCGACAGCCTATGATGGAAGTTCAGCCAGGCAGGTCAGCATAATACAGTACTGTATTCTGTTTGTATGTTTGGAGAATCAAACATGAAATGGCTTGCAACATATATCTTGGTAAGCTCAGATAAGACTTACTAAGGTCACCCAGTGGGATGTGAAGCGTATTGATTCAAACTCTAGTACACTGAAGCCGACGATACTCCATGCTATTATTCTGAGGTAGTTTTGTGGATTTCAGTAATAAATGTTATGTGCCTTCAAGTTGATTACAACTTATGGCGACCTCCAATAGCATCTGTTATAAATCATCCTGTTCAGATCTTGTAAATTCAGGCCTGTAGCTTCCTTTATGGAATCAATTCATCCCTTGGTTGGTCTTCCTCTTGCTGTACTCCCTTTCTGTTTTTCCCAGCATTATTGTCTTTTCTAGTGAATCATGTCTTCTCATTACGTGTCCAAAGTATGATAACCTCAGTTTCATCATTTTAGCTTCTAGTGACAGTTCTGGTTTAATTTGTTCTAACACCCAATTATTTATCTTTTTTGCAGTCCAAGGTATCTGCAAAGCTCTTCTCCAACACCACATTTCAAATGCATTGATTTTTCTCTTACCAGCTTTTTTCACTGTTCAACTTTCACATCCATACAGAGAGATTGGGAATACCATGGTCTGAATGATCCTGACTTTAGTGTTCAGTGATACATCTTTGCATTTGAGGACCTTTTCTAGTTCTCTCATAGCTGCCCTCCCCAGTCCTAACCTTCTTCTGATTTCTTGACTATTGTCTCCATTTTGGTTAATGACTGTGCCAAGTTATTGATAAACCTTGACAAGTTCAATGTCCTCATTGTCAACTTAAATAAACGTTAAGTTACATAAATCTTCTGTTATTACTTTAGTCTTCACATTCAGCTGTAGTCCAGCTTTTGTGCTTTCCTCTTTAGTGTTCATCAGTATTTGTTTCAAATCATTACTGGTTTCTGCTAGTAGTATGGTATCGTCTGCATATCTTAAATTATTGATATTTCTCCCTCCACTTTTCATACCTCCTTCATCTTGGTCCAATCCTGCTTTCCGTATGATAATGCTCTGTGTATAGATTAAACAAATAGGGTGATAAAATACACCCCTGTCTCACACCCTTTCTAATTGGGAACCAATCGGTTTCTTCATACAGTAGGGCCCCACTCATACGGCGGGTTACGTTCCGGACCCCCGCTGAAAAGCGAAAACCGCTGAAAAGCAAAACTCATTGAATAGAATGGTACTCAATGCCTGAAAACCGGTGTAAAAGCGGAACAAGCACCATATGAATGGGGCTTTAGTCTAATTGCGTCTAATTGAGACCGCTGCATTCATGAAGCACTGTAAAGCGAGGCCCTACTGTATTCTGTCCTTACAGTAGCCTCTTGTCCAGAGTGTAGGTTGTGCATCTGGACAATCAGATGCTATGGCACCCCCATTTCCTTTAAAGCATTCCATAGTTTTTCATGATCTACACAGTCCAAGGCTTTGCTGTAATCTATAAAGCACAGGGTGATTTTCTTTTGAAATTCCTTGGTCTGTTCTATTATCCGACGTATATTTGCGATATGATCTGTGGTACCTCTTTCCTTTCTAAATCTAGCTTGGAAATCTGGCATTTCTCACTCCATATATGATAAGAGCCTTTATTGTAGAATCTTGAGCATTACTTTACTTGCATGGGATATTAAGGCAATAGTTTGATAATTACAGGCATACCCCGCTTAACGTTGCTTCACTATAACGTACATGCTCCATACGTCCCCATACCCCGCTTAACGTTCGCGCGCTTCGCAATAACGTACACTTTATTGGCATGACGCCGCTGCCATCTAGTGGTGATTGCATGCAGTACAAGTGAAGACAATTGCATCACTTAAAGTTTATTTTCGCTTAAAGTATACTCTCCGGTCCCATTGCGAACGTTGAAGCGGGGTATGCCTGTACTGCATTCCCTGGGATCCCCTTTCTTTGGAATTGGGATGTATATTGAACTCCTTCAGTCTGTGGGCCATTGTTTTCTTTTCCATATTTGTGGACAAATCTTTGTCAAAATTTGGACAGATTCAGTAAACAAATCAGTAATATATAGTCATTGCTTTTTTAGGATGGGAAAATCAGGGTTCCCATCTACCCTTTCTAAAGATACTTATTTTTTTAAGTTAGAGACCATGTTCAAGTGGAGTTGGGAGACCAAGTTTACTTTTTTAATATTCATCCTTTCCCAACCAGTGTGCCTCCAGATGTTGTTGGACTACAATTCCCATCAGCTTCAGCCAGCATTGCCAATGGTCAGGAAAGATGGGAATAGTGGTCCAACAACATCTGGAGGCACACTGGTTGGGAAAGGCTGCTCTAACTGAATGCTTTAAAATCAGAATATGAAGAAATATGGAAGAAAGATGTATTGCTATATTAGTCCCAGACAGTAAGAAATATAAGGCATATAGTTTTGTGGCCCAGAGAGGGAACGCTGTTACATGACCAATACCATTGCAGTTATTAAAATGACCAACCTGTCATGGCCCCATCAGAGGACTCCTCAGATGAGGACAACTTGGGAGTAACAGCAGCAGACCCAGGAGCAGCAGACCCAGAAGGAGACACGGAGGAGCCTCCTGAGAATCCAGCTCCTTCTCCCCCTCAGCTGCAGAGCACCCCAGATACAGCAGAGGCCCTGCAGCCAGACGCAGATAGTGAATAGGATACTTCCCCCTCACCGGCAGAACGTAGACAGCAGAAGGTCAGGCAGAAGAGAGGCAGGCCTGTCTCCTTAAGGCCCAAACACTGAGGGCTCACAACTGCTGTCAAATCTGCTCCTTATATGGCACCCCTTGCTTTCAGCTTGTTGCTGACTGCAACGTCAGGTGTGGCTCGTGTATACCTAGTTTCCCTGCAGCATCTCTTGGACTGACCCCTTGGCAATTGATCCCGGACCTCTACTGACCTCACTTCTGGACTTGTGACTTGGCAAGTAAGCTTCAGGCAGGCCTGGCCCTTATCAGGTTCCCTCCTCGTTGGCCTGGCAGATTTACAACCAGTGTGCCGGCTAAGGACTTCCCTTCCCTGCTAACGACCCAGGAATTTCCAACCCCCACTGCTGACTCAGTGCAGAGCTGACACAACCACTGGAATAAAGATGTGTTTAAAACCCCTCTGGGGGGAAGTATGTGGGGGAAAGATTATTCCACAATAATGGGGGCTGCCCACAATCATTCTGTATTCCCTTGCAATTATGATGGCAAATTCATCAAAAGTGCTAGCTGCAATCTTATATGGAATTAGCCTGCAGTTCTAACCCCAGTTACCTGGGAGTAAGCCCCACTGAATTCAATAGAATTTACTTCTGAGTAGACATGGTTAGGGTTGCGCTGCAAACCATATTTAACTTAGTGGAACTTGCTTCTGAGTAGTCACGCTTAGGATTGTGCTGTGAGCTTCTCTTTCTTGGAGAGTCATGGAATAGAGGGTTCCGCTAGTCATTGTTGACTCCAGATGCTGAGGCCCTCTTTTATCAGATAATAAAAGAATATGCAAGTGCAAATATAAATCTATTACACATTCTTTATCAATTACATTCAGCCCCATAAATAATTATCTCTCTTCACCTCTTTATAGCCTTTGACTGAGATGAATTAACAATTCCTTCAAGTGAGCAGCTTGTTAAGGTCCACCCCTCAAACTTTCCTAGTAGACTAGTAGGCTGGTAAAGTTTTGTGCACATCTAACATACTGTCTTGTGTAATTTTGTGCTTCATGAAACATAACAACTGATAGTTTTAAGAACTGAAGCATCATATAGATTAATATAAGTAATAAATAGGTGAGTAGTTTCAGTAATTTATTTCAGTTTCAACTAAACCTTGGAAAATCTTGATTAAAAAAAATCAAAATTTGACAGCTGCTGATGTGGGTTAGCCTTTTCATTGTGTACTAAATCTGCCAAACATTACTGCCTAACATATTGCTCTGATTTCAGCAACAGACTGTTCTTTTTGTGAAAAAGTTAGTAAATCAATATCCTTGTTCACCTGCCCTTTTTAGACATTTCTTTAGAAAGCTAATAAGCATATAAAACCCTTATCAATCAGCTTATCATACCATACAGGCTTGTATTATTTACAAAATTCTGATTTTAAGCTGTGTGGAATTGCTAAAGTGAACATTATATCATATAGTACAGGATGTTTACTTTTCTTTCAGTTAACAGTCAATATAGTGGCTTTCCTTAACTGGACTTCATCATCAATGATGTAATTGTAACCACTGGGCCTGCACATGTTTTCTCTTGTGCTGTTCATTGTATCATTGGCATTCAAAGTGGCCCTAGCAAGAATCTAGTTTCTTGATCTGTGAAAGTGTAGAATTTATGGAAACTTTGCATGTGGCAAAGAATAAGTGGAGCTTGTAGTCATATTCTAATTCACTAATAGGCAAAAAACCTTGCGGTTTAAGAACATAGCTATAGCCCACAGATATTTCTATCAAACTTTAAAAAGCAGGGAAATTGGGCAGCTATAGTGAATGCACCAGGAGCAGGAGACCTGACCTCCTCTCTGAGATATTGTACTGCCCTACAAATTTGTCAAAATGCAAACACAATTTGGGTTGGTCTTTCACAGTCCAATCCATTTGCTGTGTAGCTTGGAAGAATTTGGTAACATTTCCCTGCTTTTTAAAATTTGATAGAAATATCTGTGGGCTGTAGGTATGTTCTTAAACCGCAAGGCTTTTTGCCTATTAGTGAATTTCCCTGCTTTTTAATCCAGGAGGTAAGAAATGGGATCCTCTGCAAGTTTGCTCGAGAATGGATTGATCATTTGTATGCTTATTGAGTTCAGTGGGATTTACTCCCCTGCAATCATGCTTAGGATAGGTGAAACTGACCTCAGGGGATGGAGAGGGGAGGAGGAGGGAGGGGAGGAAATGCAGAGGGGAGGACTGGGATGGAAGCAGGCAGGAAGGGGAGGAGAAGAGGGCAGGTTTGCATGTTTATTGAATTCAGTGTGATTTACTCTTGTGCAATCATGCTTAGGATAGGTAAAACTGACCGGGGGGGAGGGAGGGAGGGCTGGAGTGGGCAGGGGAGGGGGAAGAAGGAAGAGGGAAGGGGAGGGGAAGAAGGGAGAGGAGAGGGGAAGGAGGGAAAAAGCAGGTCTGATCATTTGCATGCTTATTGAGTTTAATGGGATTTACTCCTATGCAGTCATGGTTAGTATAGGAAAAACTGACCATGGGGGAGGGGGAGGAGGAGGGGGAAGGAGCATATTGGGGGGGCAAAGGAAGTGGGAGGGGAGGGCAGGTTTGATCATTTGCATGCTTATAGAGTTCAATGGTATTTACTTCTGTGCGATCATGCTTAAGATAGGTAAAACTGACCATGGGCAGGAGGAAGGGGAAGGAGGGGGAAGGGGAAGGAGGGGATTGGAAGGGAATGGGGATGGGGAGGGAGGGGCAAAGAAAGGGGGCAGGAACGGGCAAGAGGGAGGGGATAGGAGAGGAGAAGGGAGGGTGGGTTTGACCAGTTGCATACTTTTTGAGTTCAGTGGGATTTATTTCAATGTAATCATGTTTGAAAATGAAAATGGACTGCCTTCAAGTCAATCCCTACTTATGTTGACCCTGTGAATAGGGTTTTCGTGTTTTTTTTTGTTTTTGTTTTTTTTTACAATAATTTTTATTCAAATTTTCATAAAACATACAAAACAAAATCATAAAACATTCAAAGACAAAAAACAAAACAAAACAAAAATGATTAAACAAAAAAATAAAATGTTGACTTCCCATTTGTCGCAGATCAAATCAGTTGTAGGTGTGCAATATATAACAATCCTGTCTCTTAAATTATATTATAAAATCACTTTCCTCCAGTAGTTATCTTAATTAATCATCAAATCTCATAAACATTACTTTATTCTTTCCACAAAAAGTCAAAGAGAGGTTTCAATTCTTTAAGAAATATATCTATCAGTTTTTCTCCAAATAAACATGTCGATTAATCCATCTCGTTAATAATAATAATAATCTTATTGTCATAACCATAGTCCAAATAAACATATCGATTAATCCATCTCATCAAAATCTGTTAGGTCCAATAATTTCAATAGCCATTATTCCATTATCCATATTAATTCCATCTTCCATCTTCAATAGTCCTGTTAAGTCCAGTAATTTCAGTGTCCAATCTTCCATTATCAGTATTCCATAATAATCTTGCTGTCATAGCCATAGTCATATAATAAGAGTCTGATGGGAATTTCCTCTATCCCAAATATTTTCTTGCCATCAATTCTGAATAAGTTGCTGAAATATTGTTGTAAAGTCATATCTGTGTTCTTCTTTTTTACAAAATGCACTGGCTCATCTCTTGAGAGTTTTTCCATTGTCACATGGCTGCAGTTAATTCCATAGATTTTCTCTATATCAAGCTCCATCACGTCATTCCAGTCCAGAAGATTATCCAAGCCATTGATAACTTTATCTCTAATATCTTCATTAATTTCTTCAGAGATAACGTTAAATTCCAAACAGTAGATTTTATTTCTAATATCCATAAACTCCAGATCTTTTTCTAATTCCACATTTGTTCCAATCTCCAGGGCTTGTATCTTCCCTTTATTTTTTCTTTTCTCATCTCTGATCTCATTCTCCTCTCTCACAGGATCCTCTATTTCTTTAAGCTCCTGCGTCATTTTGCTCAGTTCAATTTTCAGCTCCTTACTGCCCTGTCGCAGGGTTTGTTTCGTTATCTCAATCTCATCCATTATTTTCTGAAACATAATTAGAATAGGGTTTTCGTGTTAAACGGTATTCAGAAGTGGTTTTACCATTGTCTTCCTCTGAGGCTGAGAGGCAGTGACTGGCCCAAGGTCACCCAGTGACCTTCATGGCTGTGTGGGGATTTGAACCCTGGTCTCCCAGGTCATAGTCCAACACTGACCTGGGGGAGGGTCAGGGGGAGGGGAGGAGAGTGGGTGGGTGGGCAATGGGCAGAAGGGAAGCCCCTTTCCTTTCCAAAAGGAAAACATTGTGAACAGTATCATTGCTTTTCAAGGTTTCCCCCACCTTTTTATTCTACAGCAGGCACATGTAGCCTCCCACCCAAATTTAAACCAAAGCTGTCCTTGGCCACATCCACACTACGCTTTTATTTCACTTTGGACAGCAATGGCTTCTCTCAAAGAATCCTGGGAAGTGTAGTTAGTAAAGAGTGCTGAGAGTTGCTAGGAGAGGCCCTGTTCCCCTCACAGACCTTCAATCAGAGTGGCTGACTGTTAAACCAGTCTGATCACTGGAGCTCTCTCAGTGGAAAGGGAGTCTCCTCTCAGCACCCTTCACAAACTACACTTCCCAGGTTTCCCTGAGGGAAGCCATGACTGTCTCACGTGAAATCAAAGTCTGGTATGGCCCTCTGATTAGGCAAGCCCAGCAGCTGTGAGTATGACTTTAGAACTCGGACAGTTGGTTCTTATTGAGCATGCCCGACGTTATCATAGGGTTCCAGCCAAAATTTATTAAATTGATTAAAAATCAGCCAGCCATTGTTTTAACTTTTAAACTGCAGAAGATGAAGTTCAGGGTATGGGGCAAGGTCATTATTAGGATTACAGGTACTCTGTGAACATGGCTGATTTTTAATGAATTTCAACAGATTATGAGAACTCTGACAGAAAAAAGTCCAAAAGGGCTCTGGGTGTTTTTCTCTCTCTTTTTACACTTTGAACTCTCTATTCTCTCTGACTGTTTTGTGTATCGCCATGAAAATTGAGAGGGTTGTTAAACAAGCATTTCTCAGTTCAGGACTATAAATTTTGTGAGGTTTTGTTTTGAAATGAGTTTATGGGAAGCATCAAAATGGCATGGGGGGTATTCTCAGTTTAACATTGCGGAATGTGAAAAATCCATGCTGGCTATAGTATACAGCCACTCTCGGGGCAGTATAATTAAGAAATCCTGCTCTCAGCTACATTGATGTTAGGAATAACATAAAAGAGTACAAAGTAGGGTGGGTTTAAAAAAAAAAAAGAGCATAAGAGATCTGCTGGATTAGACCAAAGGCCCATCTAGTCTGGCATCCTGTTCTCATAGTTACCAACCAACTGGCTCTAGAAAGATCTCAAGCAGCAGCACATTATAATAGCCCTCTCCTGTTATTGTTTCCCAGCAACTGGTATTCAGTGGAACATTACCTTTGATCTTGAAGGCAGTAGTTATCATGGCTTTGATAGACAAATTCATGGAAAACAAAGCTAACTTCCTTTTAAAGCCATCTACATTGGAAACATTTACTGCATCTTGTGGAGGCAAATTCCACAGTTTAACAATGTGTTTTGTGAAGAACTACTTCCTTGTGTCTGTCCTGAATCTCCCACCATCAGTTTCATTGGGTGACACAATTTCTAATGATATGATAGAGGCAGGAAAACTTCATTCTATCCACTTTCTTCACAACATGTATAATGTTATAAATCTTTATTGTGTCTCCCCTTAATCACTCTTTTTTTTTCAATAAAGGGGGGGGGAATGCTCCAAACACTTCAACCTTCCTTGGTGGGAGAGTTGCTTGAACATTTTGGTCATAATTGAGTTTTTTATTTTGTTGCTGAGCTTGTTCCTTTCAAAAGTTGGGGTTTGTAAATTTAGACAAGGTGGTGTGTTTACTATCCTGGCCTCCTTGCCGGTCACTAAATTTGCCTGGGTATACAACCTGGGAGACCAGGGTTTGAATCCCCACACAGCCATGAAGATCACTGGGTGACCTTGGGCCAGTCACTGCCTCTTAGCCTCAGAGGAAGGCAATGGTAAAACCACCTCTGAATACCGCTTACCATGAAAACCCTATTCATAGGGTCGCCATAAGTCGGAAGCGACTTGAAGGCAGTGCATTTGCATTTTTTCCCAACTTCTGTACTCCTGGCTAGTTTCTCCCAACTTCTACTGCAGACAAGGAAGTCTGCAAGACATTTTGAAAGTGTAATCTAAAAAGTAGAAAATCTAGAATATCCTTAATAAGTCTGCAAACAAAGTGGGGCAACAGGGGAGAGTGTTTGCTAAAACATCAGCTGTTAAAAAGAAAACTGCTAAATACAGAAGCTTTCGTTAAGGCTGTGTGATATTTTATGGATGAGATGGAGGAGTGATGTTGGGCAGGATGGGTGGGTGGGGAGAAGGGCTGCAATATTTCCAATGATGCATCTCCATCTTTCTGAGCAAAGGCAGGGTCATGGTTGGGAAGGTTGGGGTGTGGCATTATTAGGGCTACTGATGTGGATAGAGAAGGTAGCATGGCTAGAACTGCACTGACAAAGTTTACATTAAGAATTTTGTAATTTATTTTAAAAAGTTTTGTTAATCACTTTGTTCTGTTAACTTGCGATTATTCAAATAGATCAGTAATCAATGTTCACTCTAATTCTTGGCTAGTACAGCTTCTTTATCGCTTAGAAAAGAACTGACATAACAGGGTCTACTTGATTGTATGCTCTGTCATTCCCACAGGTGATTCAAGGGGTGTTTTCTCTTCATTCTTGACACTGGTAGTAAGATGATTAGCATGTATAAATAGGATCTGAATTTGTTGCTTAATACACATTAAGGACAATGGTGACTTTTAGTTCTTACTACTTTGTTGCTTAGATGTTAAGGGCGTGTTCAGATATTGGCCCCTGGATTCAGCCTGTACATAAGATTGAGAGTGGACCTCATTCCTGCTTCCCCACTACTATTGCTCACTGTAGAAAGAAAGTTACAGGCCAACTGGGAGATTGTGTTTTTATTAAATACAGGGATCCTGTGTTATTTGAATGTGTTACTTTCTACCCACCCACCCACCTACACCTCATGAAGGGGGCATGCAGATGGGTCTGTTACTCAACTTGGATAGCCAAATAATATCTGAACAAACCCAAGCCACCATTAACCTTAGTTATTTAGTCCTTAGTTATTCACAGCTGTAGTGTTGCTGTGGATCATTTATTAAGTTTCTGACCAAGTAATTTTTGTATTGTGTCACCTTTGTATTGTCACATAATTCCTCAGAATAAGGTATAGTGTTCAGCAAAGGTGGAGGGAGCTGACTCAAGGGTTTTACAACCAAACAATATAACTTACTTAATTTTCAGTAAGCAGAGCTATCTTCCATACAGTGGGAAGGAAACTTGCATATATGAAAAACTGAGAAACTATGGGCAAACAGCATGAACAGTCATTACTGATTTAGGACTTTGTTCCAAATATGACATTCTGGAAAGAAAAGAGTTTATGGATCTTACAGGATCCACCAGAACATAATATGTAATATTACAACACACCGTTTATCACAGGTCCTTTCAATTCTCTCCCACTGCAAGATTCCCCCCCTTAACAACTTTAGGACCAGGCATCTGCACAATTGATCTGGTTTTTAGTAATAAATGCTAGCAAGACTTTAGCTCAGCTCTTCTCTAAAGAGAGGTAGTGTCGTGGGGGTCAGTCAGCATTTTACAGAAAAAAACAGAATGTGAATTCAGCTGGCTTTCTATAATAAAAGGTTTTACATGAGTGCTTTATGTGACATACCTTTGGATGTTTACAACGTACAAGTTTAAGCAGGCAAACCTGGAGGGAATCTGCTTAAACACATGAACTTATATAACTGTCTGAACTTTGAGAAGATGACATAATACATTTGTTTACACTAGTGACTTCAGGATTTTCTAGGCAATTGGTGTGCAATAAGAGAGAGATACTGCCAATGAGGTTTTAGTTTTTGTGTCTTAGATCTAGAAAAGTTGGATTGAGTCAGGATTGAGTCATGAAAATTGGATCGATATAGAAAAATTGTGCAATTAGGCAAGTTGTGCTTTGACAAGTATTGATAAAGAAGTATTAGGTGTGGATTTAAATAACTCTAGGGAAGAATGTGTCCGGACAATTAATTTCTATCCTTTGATGTGGCTTTGAATTCTATTGCGTGGCTAACATCTTTTAATTCACGTTTCTCCAGATGAGGGAGAGTTCTGTTTTTTTTAGGGTTTATTGATGTCAAGGCGGAGGATAGATCTTGAGATCAAAAACATCTAGATGTTTAAGAGGTCAGCTGAGTCTGTGTCTTCAGCACTGTAGCTACTGCACACTATTTCTGGATTTGTTACCTTGAACAGAAGCATCAATAAAATATTTTTGAAACACCAAAATTACCTATACGTTGGATATTCCAGATTTGAACTTTCAAGAAAAACACAGTGTCAAAAAGTATTTTGTAGAACCAAAATGTTTTTCTTTTCTGGAAGATGTAAGCATCAGCTATTTAGTATAGATGGGTATAAACAAAGATAGAGCTACATATGGCAAGAAGTATGAGGCTGCTGACAAAAATGGCACCCCTGCATGGAGTCCTAGTACAACTTATCCTGTATACTTGTGTTGCTAGGTTGGACATTTCTCTGCCTCCACCAAAGGCAGACAGTGAAAAGGAGTGGGGATGAAACATAATAATGTCAAGACATATGACAATGTATACTACATGTTATAGAGAGGGGGATGCATTGCCATTTTTAGTGGCAACACTATTCTGCTCTTAGTCTCTGCTGAAAAAATAGAGCCTTTCTGGGTGGGCACCTGTTGATATCTTGGAACATACTCTACCCAGCTACTTCCTGTGGCTGTGAATGAACCTTTAAGGGACCATGCATGTTAGTTCCATGTGTACATTTTCAAATAGTCTGAATTGTGGAACAGTGACTCTTAACTGTGTCAGTTCCAATAACCATTAAAATATTGCAGAAATGTAAATTCTCAGTTAAAAGTACTCCCTTTTGAACATTCCACTGTGTCTCATTATAGATCTTTGTAGAATATGACTCTCTTTGGTTCTGAAGCATTGAACTTATTTCACTTGGAAACTGTGAAGTAAATATCTGCTAGGACTCTTCTTCATGCCCCAAGTGATTTAATAATAATAATAAATACAGCATTAATTAAAATCTTACAATGTATGGCTTTACTGTTAAGAACAAGTGTTAGTTTTTCGGCACCAGGTCAAGACTTTCTTTTTTCTTTTCTTTTTAAATACTTTTTATTGAAACTTTAAACTTTTTATGAACAAAACAAATTCAGAATATTCTTTACATGTTTTGTTATATACAAATTTTAAAACTAAAGCCATTATAGTAAATCAATCTGAATTAAAAAACAATAAATGACTATAATTAACTCAGGTCCATATTCTAACATCATATGGCTAACCTGATAAAACCTTATATTAAACAATCAACAAAACATTAAAACTGTCCCCCCCTCCAATTATCCCCTTATCACCCACCCTCCAGGCATAGCTGTATTCAGTCTTAGGCATTCCATATATTGGCATAATATATCGGCGGGGGCTACATCCCCTTGAACTTGGTTAACATAAACGATGAATGGATACCAGATATCTACAAAGGTATTTGCTTGTGCGAGGCCCTGAGCTTGCCATAATTTTGAGGTCAATTTCTCTATAATGGCTATGTACCATACTTTTTGGCTCCAGCATTTCAGGGTGGCCCCTTTTAAATCTCGCCAATGTTTGGCTATAGTGAGCCGGGCTGCCATCAAAAGGTGGCCTATTAATGGTTTACAATTTAAATCTTTATTTAAGTCTGTAAAAAAAATTAATATTGATAATTGTGGCATTTTTTCTATATTTTGTCCTGTAATTTGTTGAATCTCATCAAATATTAGGGTCCAGAACATCTGTGCTGGAGCACATGACCACCACATATGATGGTACGTACCTAATTCCTCACATCCCCTCCAGCATTTGGGAGACATTGCTTGGGTAACTTTGGAAATTTGCACGGGGGTGGCATACCACCTATGCGCCACCTTCATGGTTTCATGGATGATGAGAGGAAATGGGCACCAATTGTTTATTCCAGAGTTGACTCCATTCCCCCTCATCGAGCCTGATTGACCAATCGCCCTCCCACTGACTCTTAAGCCCTAACAAAGGATTCCCCCCCCAATTCTAATAGCATTGAATATAGCTTAGAGACAATTCCCCTTTCTTTGTTTTGGGTTGCCAAAATTATATTTTCAAAAGTGGATGAATTCGAAGTAGCCTGGGTTTTAAGTTTTAGACAGAGAAGAAAATCATGTATTTGTCTCCATTGTAGCCAAGGCACTTCTGTTTGACCCATTGTGTGTCTAAATGATCTTTCTGTGATGGAGGTTTTGTTAGGGAAAAAATCCCTGTAGATAAAAGAAGCCATGTTCTTTCCATGTTTGCCAGGGTAGACTTCTATTAGTATTGAAGAAATCTTGATGGAAAACTAATGGAATTAGCGGTGATGCATCAGGTAGCACATGGTGTTTCCATGTTTTCCAACTTTTTAGTAGTGCATTGGTAAGTGGGTTCTGCCCAGGAATCTGGAATATCTGTTTTTTAAAAGGTCGAAGAAGCCAAATTCCCAGCTTAATTATTTGTATTGTTTTATTTTCTAATTGTGTCCAACTTTGTGATTTACTCCCTAATATTAAATGAATTATGTGGAATAATTGATTAGCTCCAAAATAAAATTTCAGATTTGGAATCCCCCACCTTTCTTGGAATGTCTGAATAATAACGATTGTCTAATCCTAGGCCTCCTTTTATTAAACATAAAATGTTCCAATTCCTTCTGCCAAATTTTTAACTGTTTATCAGGGACATATACTGGTAATGCATGGAAAAGAAAGTTGAGCCGTGGCAATATGTTCATTTTCACAGAGGCAATGCAAGCTGATCGGGAGAGATTTAGTTTTTGCCATCTTTTTATATCTGCTTTTATATTATACCAGGTAAAAAGGTAAAGGTGTCCCCGCACTTATAGTGCGAGTCATTTCCGACTCTTAGGGTGACGTCATGCATCGTTTACTAGGCAGACCGTATATATGGGGTGGGATTGCAAGTTCCTTCCCCGGCCTTTCTTTACCCCCCAGCATATGTCGGGTACTCATTTTACCGTCCACGGATGGATGGAAGGCTGAGTGGACCTCGACCCCTTTGTAATTGTATGCCTAAATATCTCAACTGCCTTGGACATAAACGTACACCCAAGGCAGCCGAGAATTGTTTTTGTTGTATGGGTGGAATATTAAAACACAGTGCCTCTGATTTATTTAGATTTACTTTTAGACTGGACACCTCCTCAAAGACCTGTAACCCTTGCTTGATATATGGTGTTGCTTCCAGAGGATTGGAGATTAGTAGTGCAATATCATCTGCATAGAGACTCATTAAGTGCATGTTATTTTCAATTTGGACTCCTTTTATGTAATCATTATTCCGAAGGTGTTGAGCCAACGATTCCATGACTAAGAGAAAAAGCAGTGGTGAAAGGGGGCATCCTTGTTTGGTGCCTCTGAGGATATCAAATTGTGATGAATTCATTCCATTAATTTTAATTTTAGAGATGATGGGCGAATATATTTTATTTAATAACATTATAAATTTCTCATTAAATTGCATTGTTTGGGCTGTTTTGATTAAAAAGGGCCAGGACACACAATCAAATGCTTTAAATATATCTAAGGACAGGAATGTGAGGGGAGAATTGTTTATTTTACAATAATTGATAACATTTAAAATTCGCCTAATGGGGTCTGCAATTTGCCTATGAGGTATAAAGCCAGATTGATCAGGGTGTATCAAATTTGATATTATAAATTTTAACCTATTTGCTATAACTGTGGTGAATATTTTGTAATCTGTATTCAATAGAGCTATGGGCCTATAGGAATCTACTGATAGAGGATCACGAAATGGTTTGGGGATAACTGTTATTCTTGATTCCACCCAAGTATGGGGAAATTGATCTCTGTGTAATATAGCATTAAACAGGGATAATAATTTAGGGATTTGTATGTCTTTAAATATTTTATAGAATTTGTTGGTAAACCCATCTGGGCCTGGCGATTTATTGGTTTTGATAGAGGAGAACACTCTTTTCAACTCATCTTCTGTAACATCAGCTGTGAGAGATTCCCTCTCTGCCTCTGATAGTGTTTAATTTTGAATTTTGGAGATAGGAATCAATGTCTTTAGGATTGGTTTTCTTATCTTTATATAGGTTTTTGAAAAAATCTACAAATGTTTCCTTGATTTCAGCCACAGAACAAGTCAGCTTGTTTTCTTTTCGGATAGTAGATGTGGTGTTTTTTTCTTTTTGATTTAAGCCTATTCACCAAAAGACAGGAGCCTTTGCTGCCAAATTAATAGAACCTCTGTTTTGTATATAGCATATTAATCATAATTTTATTTGTGTCTATAAGATCTAATTCTTTACGTTTCGTATCTAATTGTTTATATACACGCTTTGAACCCGTTCTCCCAGATTCCTGTAATCTTCCTTATTTCTCTCTCCAATTGATCAGTTTGTATTTTATTCCTAAACTTCATTTAGTTCTTTTATGCAGACCCCTCTTACTACTGCCTTCATCGCTTCCCATTGTATTTCTAAGGGCATCCCAGGTGTATCATTTTCTTTGAAATAGTTTACAAGAGTTTCCTGTAACTGGTCTTAGGAAGTTTGTGTAGTTAAAAGGAGAGGATTTAGTTTCCAGTCAAAATCTCTAACCTCTTGTATTTCTGTTACTTTTACTTTGCTGCACTTATTTCCTACACAGTTGAAAACAGTGTGATGAGACACCATCTTCTTCTGCTTGATGGTTTCTTTTCAGGAATTCTAAAATAGGTTTTCTATTGTCTCTCAGCTCTAATATATGTGTACGTGCACATGTGTGTACACACTCGCACACACTTCAGTCTAATCTGGTGGTGGCTGACCTGTGGTCATCCAGATGTTGCTTTGCTACAGCTCCCATTGACCCTGGCCATGCAGGCTGGGGCTGATGGGAGTTGGAGTCCAACAGCATCTGGAGGGCCACAGGTTAGCCATTCCTGGTCTAATACCTTTAATTACAGGAAAACATGGAATCTATTTTGGGGTAAAATCTAATAATTCTGAGAAAAGGAAGTTACCACTATACACATTTTATCTTGTGATATTACCCCAGTAGCTATCTTGGGGCTGGGACAGGGTAGATTGATATTTGATTTGCTGCTTGAGTAAGCCTGGTGGCTTGAACATATCCTTAGCCAGCACTTTTAGCATGAAGAACATCAGAAGAGCACTGCTGGATCAGACCAAAGGTTCATCTAGTCCAGCATCGTCTTTCCCGCAGTGGCCAACAAGATCCTCAAAACAGGACATGAGGTTAATAGCCCTTTCCTCACTGTTCTCCCTCAACTGGTATTCAGAGGCAAAGTCAGAGTTCAGGATTCTACTTGATGGTGATGGTAGCAAGGTATGTGATATCACTCCATTTTTCAAGAGTGCCTTTGTGATCCAGTGATAGGAAATTAATTGTTTACATAGTTTTGTTTTCCTATTTGCTTAAGTGCTATTTGTGGTGAAATATGTAGCTATGTTTTCAAAAATGGCACTTGACTGGCTTTCCACAGTCTTGGCAGTGTGCCAGATCAGAGGACTAAGAAATCCAAACTAGGACAGCAAAAGCATTGTTCTGCTGTTCACTGCAGGAAGCTTTTCTAATGTCTCTGCCATTTGGTTCTGTTTCAGAGCACCTTATTGGAGTTTCACTGGATGCAAGGGTAAAATAATCAAAGCAAAAGGGAAAAGCAGAACAAAAGGGAGAACAGAAAGTTTCTGGAAACATTTTAACTTGCTGAAATGCATTATGAGAAATACATGAGATAGTGTTATTTCGAATCTTTGTATGCAACATTAAAACTCCCCACTCCCATCTTGCTTTCCTTGCTTCCTAGCCCATATTTAGGCCAGTGATTTAAAGTCCATAGTGATGTGCTAGACCTTTATCACTCGGCATGGGCACAGCTGTGGTCCAAGAATGGATAACATTTTAAGAAAAATATGGTCAAATTTCAAGCTTATGTTTTCACTTATATTGTGTAATGTAGATATATCACACCTCCATGTAGTCCAGGCTATGGATTTATGAAGATCCTTTCTTTCTCCCCCAAATAAGCCCCCATACTACTTCACTGTTTGCAAAGAACAAAGTGCTTGATTTTTTCCCCTGTCACTGCTCTTCATGCTGGAAATGCATAATATTATTGCAGTGTATTTATTATTTATTACTGCTTACATGCCAAAATGGCTCCTAAGGAATGTAGAGCACTACTGTGCCCAAGCTAGTCTTTAAGGATCCAGTACTTGAGTCTGTCGGGAGCCAGTGTGACACAGTGATTAGAGTGTTGGAGTATGACCTGGGAGACCAGGGTTCGAATCCCCACACGGCCATGAAGAGCACTGGGTGAACTTGGGCCAGTCACTGCCTCTCAGCTTCAGAGGAAGGGAATGGTAAACCACCTCTGAATACTGCTTACCATGAAAACCCTCTTCATAGGGTTGCCATAAGTCGGAATCGACTTGAAGGCAGTCCATTTCATTTCACTTGAGTCTGACAGTATCATACATTCACATTCCTTCATTTCCATTCTCAGTGATGCAGTGTCAATCTACATACTCTGTTGAAATGAAGAAATAGATCAATTATAATAATGTGGTCGGGAGTAATTAAGATGTCATACATGGCAATACTGACTCAGTATGGTAGATATGACAGATATCATAGAAACCTGATAGCCTGCATTGTTTGCAAGGCTGAAACTAGGCTTCCCTTTGTTGCTGCACATCACTTCACCACCTATCATTACCATTGTTTGTGTTGTGTTAAAATGTTCAAATGTTATTTACTTCTCAGATTCGTTGCATTAATGTAAAATGGCTTGAATGGCAGTCTGAGGCCGAGTGTGTGTTTAGAATAACAAATAGTTATTACTGGGTTTGTTGAACATTAAAGATAAAGTTGCAAATGAAGTGATAATCTTACGCATGGGGGGGGAAAATCAGCCTGAAGCTTAAGTTTCAATTATGGGTGAACTTTACGGCTAAGCCTTTTGCTGCTCATGAGCAATTCACATGTAGTCCTGGGCATTGAAGAACTGAGGTTCCCCTTTGTCTCACCTTCCCCTTCTCTCTGAGCCAGACGGTAGCCATGGAGCCTTGGTTTACTTCCTGTGCATTTGTTCTGCTCCTCTTTGTTAAGCCCACTTACAACAATATGATGTGCTTAAAACTGGAACAGCTTGGGGAGCATGAGGGAGGAAAAAAGCATGGTCTCTATATAATAATAAATCTGTAAATATAATGTGCTGTATTTGTTTCAAAACTAACTTGTAAAGGAAAGAGTTACTTACAGAGCTATCCTATGTTTGCATTACTCCAGGATGAAAGATATACTGCTGCTAAGCTGGCAGAATGGCTGTCAAACTTACTGCATGCTTGGTTCAGGAGGGAAGACGAACATGCCCCCCAAAAGAAAAACCCCAAATAGCGTATAAATGTCACATGCCCACAGTTTTCCTGGAAACACTATGAGTTCCCACCACTCAGTACCAGCAGCAAACTGAGTGAATGGGCGGGAAAATGGCAAATGCAATTCAATATAAACAAGTGTAAAATTATGCATATTGGAGCAAAAAATCTTAATTTCACATATACGCTCATGGGGTCTGAACTGGCGGTGACCGACCAGGAGAGAGACCTCGGGGTTGTAGTGGACAGCACGATGAAAATGTCGACCCAGTGTGCAGCATCTGTGAAAAAGGCAAATTCCATGCTAGCGATAATTAGGAAAGGTATTGAAAATAAAACAGCAGATATCAGAATGCCGTTGTATAAATCTATGGTGCGGCCGCATTTGGAATACTGTGTACAGTTCTGGTCACCTCATCTCAAAAAGGATATTATAGAGTTGGAAAAGGTTCAGAAGAGGGCAACCAGAATGATCAAGGGTATGGAGCGACTCCCTTACGAGGAAAGGTTGCAGCATTTGGGGCTTTTTAGTTTAGAGAAAAGGCGGGTCAGAGGAGACATGATAGAAGTGTATAAAATTATGCATGGCATTGAGAAAGTGGATAGAGAAAAGTTCTTCTCCCTCTCATAATACTAGAATTCGTGGGCATTCAAAGAAGCTGAATGTTGGAAGATTCAGGACAGACAAAAGGAAGTACCGTATATTCCGGCGTATAAAACGACTGGGCGTATAAGACGACCCCCAACTTTTCCAGTTAAAATATAGAGTTTGGGATATACTCGCCGTATAAGACTACCCCTGCTTATGACATGCAGGTACTTAGCAGGAAAACTGTCACTTATAAACTTATAAATATTAATATTTGGATTGTCCAGTTGTTTTGTTTTTGTGCCTAGGAATTACCACCAAAAACTGGGGAAAGATGTGAGAAATCTTTTTTTTTTAAGCAACATTTTCAGCCTTAAATGCCTAGTTTCCAACACTATGGAGTATTTATTGATTGATTAAGAGAATTTATATCCTGCCCTTTTGCTGTTAAAAACAGAGCTCAGCACAGCTTACAAATATAGTAAAAACAATAAAAATACACAATCAGAGAAAAACAAGCCAAAATGTTAGGAAAAGGAGTCTTTCACACCACATGCTCAGTTCTAAATACTGTTGCAGCAAGTTTTACAAGTTCCTCCAGTATTCCACTGGTGCAGGCACTCAGACATTCAAAGTACTGTATGTTTCTTAGGTTTTATAAAAGCAGAGCTTTGCTTAACTCAAAATTTCTTCTCCCTTTGATAACCACATCTACACAGGTTCCACCTCCATACTCAAAATGAAACTGAGCCTGGAAGTGTACAACAACCCCACACATACCTTGCTAATTCGATTATCAATGCCAGGATGTCTGTCTTATCGACTACTCTCCTGCTCCCCCCCCACACACACACACACCGGGCATCATGAAAGACCCAGTCCTGGGCTCAGAAAGAAAATAAATATCTGGTCCTCTTCAAAGTATTGATAAGCCTCTTGTTTTAATTGAAATAATAATTATAAATTCTTGTTCTTATCACTAATGGGAGTTAATTATCTTGCATATGCTGCTGTTGCTTCTATGGCTGTAACGGAGTGAGGTTAAAGATAAGTGAAATGCAAATAGGAAAAAAAAATACAGAAGGCAGTAACACTTTCCTAAATGTAATACCATACCAACCACAACAAGATTCCTATAAGGCAAAAAACTAAGCATCTCACAACCAGTCAGGATTCCTAACCAAAAACCAAAAATATGATAAATGAAGAAATATTTATATAAGCATAACTATCAAATATATTTATTATTTACACAAACTGTAAAGATATTTATAGTGCAATCCTAAATTTATTTATTCAGAAGCAAGTCCCAGCGTATTCAATGGGGCTTACTCAAACAGGGACAGAAATGCAACCTCAAGTGATAAGCAACTTCATTCACACAACCCAAAATTCCGAATCATGCCACTTTACACTGTTTTGCAACTGTTTATACTTGTTTTTATGGTTATTGGATTTTAAATGGCTTTATTTCTTGTTGTGAGCTGCCTTGGTTTCCAGCAACTACCTCACGGGGTGTTGGAAAGACTCCATACACACACGCACACACTGCAGATGTATAAATACAAACAGCCCATATAATAGTTTATTGTCAAACCAATTGGTCATTGCAGAAAAATCAGTATTAGTTTTTTAAAAATCAGTATTAGTTTCCTACAGAATAAAAACTGCAATACCTAAGTAAGCCCTGCCTACTTGCTTTAAAATAGGACGGGGGGGGGGGGGCAGAAAGAGAACACAAACACAGTTCTTTTTTACATTCACTCCAAAGTCCCATTGATTTTCAGCACATTCATAATCATGTCTACTCAAAAGTAATTCCTACTGAATTCAATAGGATTTACTCTGGACATATGGGATTAGCACTGTTTTTACCCCCAAAAGCAAGTATTGGGAAGGTTTTCAAAACACTGTCCAGGATCTGACTCCTACACACAACAGGGGGAAAAACTGAAATGTATATACCTACCCAATTTATGAGATTTTCAGATAAACAGGAGGGGAAACCACCATTTTCTGGCCTCGCAATGAAGTTTTGCAGACACTGCCACCAAACAAACACTTCACTGATTGGCTGAAATCCTGAACGGGCGGGGTTAAAGCTACGAAGTGCTATACAGTAGTTTAAAAAAAGATTTAACCGGGGGGGGTGCCTGACGTTTTTATATATATCTCGAGAACCGCACCACCTAGAAACTTAATTTTTTTTTTAAATGAAAGCTGAGAATCCGGGCCACCTAAGGGGCTAGCCAGGCAGCATGCTTAGAATCTGGGTAAAACCCGGCTATCCGGGCAATATGGCAACCCTAATAAGACGACACCCGGCGTATAAGACGACCCCCGACTTTGGAGAAGATTTTCCAGGGTTAAGAAGTCGTCTTATACGCCAGAATATACGGTACTTCTTTACTCAGCGCATAGTTAAACTATGGAATTTGCTCCCACAAGATGCAGTAATGGCCACCAGCTTGGATGGTTTTAAAAGAAGATTAGACAAATTCATGGAGGGCTATCAGTGGCTACTAGCCATAATGGCTGTGCTGTGCCACCCTAGTCAGAGGCAGCATGCTTCTGAAAACCAGTTGCCTGAAGCCTCAGGAGGGGAGAGTGTTCTTGCACTCCTGCTTGCGGGCTTCCCCCAGGCACCTGGTTGGCCACTGTGAGAACAGGATGCTGGACTAGATGGGCCACTGGCCTGATCCAGCAGGCTCTTCTTATGTTCTTATGTTCTTATGAGCTATAGTCAGGAACAAACCTTGACTCCTGCTTGTTTGTGGTAAAGGAGGAGAGAGCTTAGCCGTGAGCCTGTGTTCAGATGACATTCTAAACCAAACCTTCATTTAGCTAAAAGGATCAGGGAGGAGTGGAACAGCTGCAGTCTCTTCCTCAGGAGCCCACATGAGCCTAGCCATGATTTGGGTTAGGGTTACGTGCAAACACAGCCAATGTGTAATTAACTTCCATAACACACTCACAAGAAGTGGTGATGACCTGTTTTAGATGGTTTTCAAGTAGGGTTAGACAGATTATTGACAATAAACATATCAGTAGCTATTAGCTATGATAGCTAAGAGTAATGTCTGCTGAAGACCAGTCTTCATGCCCTGCTTGTGGGCAGGGCTGTGGGGTTGGAGTCGTGGAGTCGGACTTGGAGTAAGAAGCAATTTTGGGTGGAGTCGGAGTCGTCAGAAATGTACCGACTCCGACTCTGGCTTCAAAATAAATTTTGATTGACAAATTTTTTAAAATATAAATTCAAAATGTCAAAGAAGCTTCCCATGAAGTCAGCTGTAGTTGAGCATTTCACTATAACTCAAGATGGAAAACATTTTGTGTGTCATTGTATGACAAAGGACCCAGATGAAGACAAATGCTGTGATGCCAAGATCAGCGCATATTCAGGCAGCGATAAAAATGCTCCTACGAGAGCTTCCAATTAAAAAGACATTTACAGCCCTTTCCAGGGCTGTGGAGTTGGAAGCAATTTTGGGTGGAGTCGGAGTTGGAGTCGGGGTCGCATATGGAGTCAGACAGTAGAAAAATAGAGATGTCGGAGTCGAAGGTTTGGCGTACCGACTCCACAGCCCTGCTTGTGGGATTCCAGAAGGCATTTGGCTGGACCTTGTTGTATATAGGATAGTGGACTACATGGAACATCAGTCTGATTCAGCAGGACTGCTCTGATGATTGTGTCTTTCTAAAACAAAATCTAGAAGATATTCAAGTATGATTGTGTTTGTTTTGTGCAATATTTGTTTATATTTTCTATCCATTAAATGTGCGGAAAGCAACATTAAAATATCCCAGAAGAATTAATTGTGGGTGTTATCTTGTTTAATTTGGATTTTTTGTACCTGGTATAACAAGACTTTCCCCTTTGTTTTTTACAGGATCAATTTGATAATGTAGACAAGCACACACAGTGGGGCATTGACTTCCTGGAAAAATATGCAAAATTTGTTAAAGAAAGGATAGAAATTGAACAGAATTATGCAAAGCAACTGAGGTAAGTTTTATTTCTAAAGTGTTTTTCCTGTTAAACTATGTTATTAGAGTTCAGTCCTAATTATTTTTAGTTAAAAGTAATTCCCATACATCTCAGGGAAACTGAGTATACAAAGACTGGAGTCTTGGAAGAGTAAATGTATTTAATTAAAACCAGTTTTTCTTTTCTGACTGAATTGGCTACTACTTACTACAGATTCATTGTCAACTGGATTTTTATCCCTCTAATATAGCTGTTGGTCTCACAAGCAGAAACATGTTTGTGGTTCAGCACATGCAAACAGAGGCTTGCACCACAGCAAGTAGCATGGTATGCTATGCAAAGGAAGCAGGCCAGAAGTGGGCTGTCTTGATCCATATGCATCTAAAGCAGAAGCTTTTCTACTTAGTTGTACTGAGGACTGCTGCTGTGGTTCACTTGTTCTTTGTGGACCACCATGGTTTCTTATATTATGGTTGCCGTGTGGAAGGATGCTCAAAAACCTTTTGAATTAAAATTCAAGTGCTCAATTTTTTTACTCTGAGGCTGAAAAACTATGTGTGCACAAACGGCAAAACAGGCTCACAGCCAGAATTTATTTGCTTTGCTTTGCTGAAGAGGCAAGCTGTTTTTCATGCTTCTTCAGCAAGTGGTGGAAACATCAAAGAAACCTCAGCATTGTCCTCTACTATTTGCATTTGCAGGACCACCATTGGTACTTCCTTAGCCACCATTGAAAAGCAAAAAGGAAATCATGTTGCTACAATTTTCCAGCCAGTTCCCATTGCATGTATTAGAAACTTTGCAACACTAAAGCACTACACAGCAACATTCTTCCTCTGAATCAAAATGATAGTGCTTATGACTTTCCTGCCTTTATGCAGAGGCAGGGGCACATAGATATCTGACAGGTCATCCTGGTACTGGAATCTGGAGGCCCAGTCCTTTAATATGCACAGCAAAGCACAGAACCAAACTCTATGACAATATTAATAGATTTCTTTCTAGAGACCATACTTTTTGTGTGAGTATTTGAAAATAATGGCATTATGAACAATTAATTGTAATTTTTTTTCTTATGAGTGCAGCTTATTTATTTCAGAACGTCATGTTTTAGCAAATTAAGGTTCAAGAAATGTTCTGGTTTATTAACTACCTGCATAGTTCATATCTCTGCATTGTCATAACTCCAGGAATAATAAATATAGGGACGTATAAGGCACATGTGAAATGCTCTACTACTCCTTTGGTTTAGCGAGCTGCCTTTTGGTTGTGAATTTTTCTATATGTATTTATTCAAGGAACTGAACTGATATATTTTAAGCCTCTTTTCCACGAATAGTGTAAACAGGCAATCTGTTTGGACTCAGTAGTTTTTGTGTTGGGGTTTTAAATGCATGTATCTCTTAATCTTGGTGTTAATGGATCTATTATATATGCATTTTAAATATTCTCATCTGTCAGCCTTCCAGTAACTTAGAACTGTGGTTTCTTCTGAAACTTTAGTAATTTGGGATGTATGCTTATATACTCTATTTTCACTTCAATCTTGTATTAGAAGAAAAACCCCAAAGGAATTCCAAGATAAATAATTAAGTGAAGTTATGATTCTCAGAAAGTTCTGGGTGGGACTCTAAGTTGCACTTACCTGGATAGCGCTGTCTTCTCTGTGAGTACTCAGTTGTAAACAGGACCTTACCCCATTGTTTTTCATGTGACTATCCATTCTAGTCCTACATACAAATGGGATTCATCAAGTTATCAGTTGTTTTTGATTAAAGTAGCCAATCTTGATTTAAAGAGGAAGCACTTTGTTCTGTTTACTTCCTCTCAAACTACAGCTAACTGTTCTAAAGGTTAACTCTCATTGTTCTCATTATAGGCAAATGTTTTTTTTTCCACATTAGTACTAATTTTCTGGGTGCAGGTCTGTTAAAATATGTGTATACGTGCTCATCTTGACAATTACAATCACAGTTAAGACAAAGATTTATGCATTTGCCAAACTTTTTCAAAAGAAATGAGTTATGTAGGTTCCATGCTGTAGATTTCCAGTTGAGCACAATTCTGCTGTAACATGATACAGCAAGATATCTAGAGGGAATTAGTTGATTGAAAAGCTGAAGAAAGATATTTAAATGGTTTGATTATCTTCTGTAGTGGAAAACTATATAATTGTGCACAGCCAAATGAAGATTTAGTTACCTAAATTACTATATTTAGAAACTTGGCAAAATATCTGGGTACTCTACTAGTTTGAATTTTAAATTGGAAACAAATGGCCACCATGTGGGACCTTGTTTCTCAAGCCTGTTTTTCTTTAATTGAAATTGAAAACATAAGATGTTGATTATCATCCAAATGTAGATGTGGCAGACTTTCCCTGAGTAGCTGTGCAGATGAATTCTTATTCATAGGACAATTCCATGCTGAAAATTATACCACTGCATTATCTACAAAAGCTTTTATTGGAGGTAGAATGTCTTTGTTTCATAAACATATTGTGCACAATCCAGCCAAACGTAATCACTCTGAAGACCCATTGATGTTATTAAGAAAGCTAAGCCAAGTGCTTAAATCTCTTCCATTGAAGCCTAATTAGAAGATTAATGTCCAGGGCCAGGATCCTTCCAAGAAGCAGCCCCATGAGAATGGGATCATTTTCTTGGCACTTGAAAACAAACAGCTACAGTGCCAAATGCTCTCTTCCAGGGACCATTCCAGAGATAGGGCAGGGCATCACTACCAAAAAGGCTCTATTTTCAGTGACCATCCACATATGGAATGATGCGTCTGATCCATTCCTGTGGAATGATACAGTGAGAAATACAATAAGTAGCTTTCTTTTTGTTTTGTGAATTGCAGTAGATAATTATAGTACTAAACGATCAAATTTGTGACCATCACCTTGGACTGAGGATAGGGGAAGTTTAATATGAGCTAGCCAAAATGGTACAGATTCTGTGTCCTTTCTGAAAGAGTTTTTAAAAGTGTTCAAATCAAAGATGCTTTGTACATTGATTTCTATACCCTCATGAAGCCTATTGCACAAATCACGCCTAAATGCTTGAATCCTGTTTCCATTTATATTAATGCTCTTAATACGAATGAACATAAGAATCCTTTCTAATTTCAAATAGGTTAACAGAAAGTGGACAGATAATTTAAAATCCAGTATATATTTGGCTCAGTATGGCTCTTTAATTGCAGATTGGGTGGGGGAATGTAGACATATTTATCTTCTTTTGAAAAAGATGCCTTAACAATGACTGAGCAGGATCAGATCCATAATTATACAGCCACAAAAGTGGCTGTATATTATAGCCAGCATGAATTTTTCACATTCTGCAGTGTTAAATTGAAAATGCCCCCCATGCCATTCTGATGCTTCCCATAAACTCATTTCAAAACAACAAAACCTCACAAAACTTATAGTCCTGAACTCAGAAACGCTTGTTTAACAACCCTCTCAATTTTCATGGTGATACACAAAACAGTCAGAGAGAATAGAGAGTTCAAAGTGTAAAAAGGGAGGAAAAAAACCCGGAGCCCTTTTGGACTTTTTTCTGTCAAGAGTTCTCATAATCTGTTGAAATTCATTAAAAATCAGCCATGTTTACAGAGTACCTGTAAATCCTATAACTAACCTTGCCCCATACTCTGACCTTCATCTTCTTCAGTTTAAATGTTTAAAAATGCCTGGCTGATTTTTAATTAATTTAAGAAAATTTGCATTGAACTGAATGATAGTGTCAGGCATGCTCAGTAAGAACCAATTGTCAGTGTTCTAAACGCCAGACTCACAGCTGCTGGGCTTGCCTAATCAGGGGGCCACAGCCACACCAGACTTTGATTTCACTTGAGCCAGTCATGGCTTTCCCCAAAGAATCCTGGGAAGTGTAGTTTGTGAAGGGTGCTGAGAGGAGACTCCTATACCACTGACAGAGCTCCAGTGGCCAAACTGGTTTAACAGTCAGCCATTCTGATTGAAGGTCTGTGAGGGCTACAGGGCATCTCCTAGCAACTCTCAGCACCCTTCACTAACTACACTTCCCAGGATTCTTTGAGAGAAGCCATGACTGTCCAAAGTGAAATAAAGGCCTGGTGTGGATGTGTCCAGGGACAACTTTGGTTTAAATTTGGGTGGGAGGCTACATGTGCCTGCTGTAGAATAAAAAGGTGGGGGAAACACTGAAAAGCAATGATACTGTTCACAATGTTTTCCTTTTGGAAAGGAAAGGGGCTTGCCCACTGCCCGCCCACACAATCTCCTTCCATCCCCCTCCTCCTCCTCTCCCTGCCCCTCTCCCAGGTCATTGTTGGACTATGACCTGGGAGATCAGGGTCCGAATCCCCACACAGCCATGAAGGTCACTGGGTGACATTGGGCCAGTCACTGCCTCTCAGCCTCAGAAGAAGGCAATGGTAAAACCACCTCTGAATACCATTTAACATGAAAACCCTATTCACAGGGTCGCCATAAGTCAGGATTGACTTGAAGGCAGTCCATTTCCATTTTCAAACATGATTGCATAGAAATAAATCCCACTGACTCAAAAAGTATGCAACTGGTCAAACCCACCCTCCCTTCTCCTACCTCCTGCCCCTTCCCTCCCCTTTCCTTTGCCCCTCCCTCCCCATCCCCTTCCAATCTACTCCTTCCTCTTCCCCCTCTTCCTCCTCCCCTTCCTCCTCCCCATGGTCAGTTGTACCTATCTTAAGCATGATTGCACGGGAGTAAATACCATTGAACTCTATAAGCATGGATATGATTGAACCTGCCCTCCCTTCCCCCTTCCTTTGCCCCCCTCCAATACCCTCCTTCGCTTTCCCCCTCCTCCTCCCTCATAGTCAGTTTTACCTATCCTAAGCATGATTGCATGGGAGTAAATCCCACTGAACTCAATAAATATGCAAATGATCAAACCTGCCCTTCTCTTCCCCTCCACTCCCCCTCCTGCCTGCTCCCATCCCCCTTCTCCCCTCTGCCCTTCCTCCCTTCCCTCCTCCCACTCCTCCTCCCCCCCATCCCTTGTGGTCAGTTTCACCTATCCTAAGCATGATTGCAGGAGAGTAAATCCCACTGAACACAATAAGCATGCAAATGATCAATCCATTCTCAGCAAACTTGCACAGGATCCTATTTCTTACCTCCAGAATTAAAAAAAAAAGAAATTCACTAATAGGCAAAAAGCCTTGTGGTTCAAGAACGTACCTATAGCCAACAGATATTTCTATCAAACTTTAAAAAGTAGGGGAATTGGGCAGCTATAGTGAATGCACCAGGGGCACAGGAGACCTGACCACCTCTCCGAGATATTGTCCTGCCCTACACATTTGTCAAAATGCAAACACAATTTGGTTGGACTTTCACTGTCCAATCCACTTTCTGTGTAGCTTGGAAGAATTTGGTAACATGTGCCTCTGAGCATATGGTGAGTGGTGGCAACACCTGCAATCAGCCCAAATAATAGAATGAAGATGTGCTGTGCTGATCTTGTTTTAGCAGGGGAAAAGCAACATTAAGACAATTGATATAGTTCAGATGGTCACTTTAAATATGTCTGATTTACTTTGCAATTCTAGCAAAGTTTCCTATAGGAAATCATTTTCTTTTGTTTCTATTTCTGTGAATATGTGAAGTACAGTAACACTTTGCAAAATTTACACTAAAAAAACTCCAAAAATAATTGTGAAATAATGGCACTATTCTCAGAATAGTCTCCAGTGGACATGAGGAATGTCTCAGTTTGCACAAGATAAAACAGTGGGAGGTGAAATATATTCTAGCAAAATTCTAGGTGTGCTCTATGTTTTTCATTGACTGTGCCCAGCTTGCCTTAAATGAAGTGGTTTAAACATAGCAGGCTGAAAACATGCATCCTCTTTTTTCCAACAGCTAGAATCATTGCTGAAGTAGCAACATACAGTAGGGCCCCACTCATATGGCAGGTTACATTCCAGGCCCCCACCAAAAAGCGAAAACTGCTGGGAAGTGGGGCCCTACTGTATTCCAGCCACCGTGCTACAGCTGATTGCGCACTACAGCGCTTTTAGCATAAGTGCTGCTCTCTATGCTATAGCTCAGGGACTGGTGCGTTTTTGCTAAAGAACAGCACATTTGCTCATTAGTGATATAGGGAAATGACAATGTGATAAAATTCACCACACTGTGTGGCAGAACAATACAGACCTAGCTCCATACATTGTTGCATTGTTGTCTCTAGCCATCCTATCCTCCAATGTCTCCTGAGTATTTAAATTTAAAGTGAACACAAATGGCATCTCAGATCTAGAAACCCAGTTTATATCCAAATGCAGATTGAGCCACATTTTTTATAATCTCTATGCTTCATTGTGTTCTAGAACTTTATTAACCCATCTAGAGCAGGGGTGGTTAACCTGTTTTGGCCTGAGGGCCACATTCACCCTTGGCTAACCCTCTGGGGGCGAAAGTGCCAGTGGTGGGTGTGGCCACCGCACAGTCTTGCATGCCCACATATAGGGTAAACATGCACCCCCCTCAGCTGATCTCTGCAAATCATAGATTACTAGTTATTAACACACACACCCTCATCAAATTATTGATCTGATGACTGAGGAGGGCCAATTTACATCCCTATCAGGGCACTGGGTTGGGCAGAAAGACACGCCATGTCTACTTTAATTTTCTTTTTGCTGCCACCACCACAAGTTTTGGGATCTTGGGGGACCAGAAAAAATTACTTGGGGGAGGGTTCATATCAGACCACTAGGTCAGGTGTTTGCCACCTCTGGTATAGAGACTTGTTTTTAGGTATTTAGCCCAGATGTTACCATATTGCAGTGCAACCATAAGAGAACCCAGCTTAGCTATCAGCATGGTAATAGGTCGTCTGCAATTATGGCCCTCCCTCCCTGCTAGTCAGAACTGTCAGAGTATATGTATACTGGTGCTTTCTTGGTATTTTCTGTTCTTATCTGCAGCACACCACAAGATCTCTTCAAAAGGGTCTTGTGCAGTTGCTTGGTTACAGCATTATTGTTTTGGCTCCTGAATAATGTTATATTTTAAACATTCTCACTTTGAGAATGTGAATGGACGTATAAAGATATATAATGTAATGTAGAAAGGTATGGTTTTAGGCATCTGAAGATGATTTTTCCCTTTTCCCTTTTACTGGTCTTTATCTACTTTTAGTATATGTTGCCTGAAATAGTGTCTGCTACCTATTTTTTTTAATGTTTGGAGTGCTACAAAGCCTTGCCTTCTAACATGCTCCAGAAATGGGACATTGTGCACAGTGTAATAGGTCTAGATGTTCTGTAGGAGTGGTATGGAAAGAAACTGTATTTGTTATCAGTAACATCAGTATTTAATTAGCTAATAAATCAAGAGAACATAAATGGATTGAAATGAGGACTGTCAATATGTGTAAGAATGTTTAGTTAATACTTCACAATAAATCTAATATTCATATTTGGTGATATAATATTACTAACCAAAATCTCAATATTAAGGTTTCTTCAATATTGACGGAAGCATGAGAGGCAAGTGCATTGTCATATTGGATTATCTAATCACTAGGGAAATTGATCAGATAACTGGTTATATCAGGCTGTTAAAGGTTGCTCAAGCCTACCTACCCAAAACCCATTTCAGCATGCTTTCAACTGGGGCTGCCAACCAGCAAAAGAGTTTTTAGTCGATACCTCATTTATGCATTTGCCAATTTTTTAAATAAATTGCTAATAAATTTGGGGTGGGTTTAGAACATGGGAGGCTAGGGTGACAGAATGGAATGGAGTATTCGCAAGGAGGATGGCTGCTGGCTTCTGGCTGAACAGGAGCACTCCTATTAGGAGGTATGAATACACTGTAACATTTAATTGCAGGTCTTGTATTAACAAAACCCCAATAGAGGTGTATTTTGAGATAGTGAAGGGTGCAAAAGAACTTGTGACTTAATGAACAAGAGCTACTACTTAAGAAAGGCCTTTTAATAGCTACCAAATGGTGTGGTGTTCCTCGTACAATAACATATCAGAACCAAAGTAGTTTTGAAAAATAAACAGACCGTGTCCTTAACATTCAGACCCCTTGATTACAATTGGCCCTCACCTTACTTGATTTATCAACAGATTAAGCTGATTAAAACTTGCTTTCCTAATTAGAACATGGAAGGAGGGTACAATCTAGCTTGCTTCTAAAAATAGCAAATTTTGCAAGTAAAATCACACCTGCAAAATGCACAGGCCACTACAGCTCAATGTATTATTTGTGTAAGGTAACTTTAATGTTATATGTTATTGAAACTTGGGAATCTGATCTCAGAGATTTTAAATGGGAAAAACTATTATTTTGGACAATTTATTTACCACTTACGTTTAAACAAAGTGGTTTACAACATAGATTGAAACATCTTGAATAAACAGCAAATACAAACCCCAGAGTATGTCTACATTGTATAAAATACAGTTAACAACTAAAGATAGTATCCTGTTTAGTATCAAAATAAACATAAAAATCTAAGCATCAGGGAATAAACTATTACAAATGAAAATCAACTATGAAATATAAAATCCACCTTTTTAAATAACATGATTATTAGGCAAAAGACAATAAACTCACTCAATCATAGCAATAAAAAAATCAATCCAGTAAAATTCCAAAAAACCTATACAGCAATAAACACATTTTAATCTTACAGTAAAAAATGCATACAATTCCTACTTCACTCAAGTACACCCTTAACATGATCAACATCAATATTCTAAACCAATATACTCAAACCTACTATTGTAGCACATCCTCAAATCATACTCTTCACACCTTGCAAGCACTCCCATAATTGTCTCGCATCTGCAGTCAACAATGCTGACATATCTATACCATGGGACCTAGACTAACTTGGACAAATACTGACGTGCAAGCAAGCAACAATACACAAAACACCCCCTAGAAAAAACATCATTACCATGTGCTCCACCCCATCTCTCACTTGGGGGGGTGGGCAGGCAGAATCTATCCCAGTAGCAGGTTCTTGCTGTGGAGGGGAAAGAAGCCACTTTCTCCATCATTCTAACAGACTGGACAGTGACGCATGTCTTCTATTTCCCCTTCCCCTCAAAAAGAAAAGGAGAAAAATATTATGAACATGACTGGCTACTATAAATACCACCCATTTGTCTTGTCTCTCACCTCAGGAACCAATAGCCATCTAAATATCAGGCTCCCACCCTAGGAAGAGGTAGGAATTGATACCTCCAAATTTATAAACAACCTGGCTATACAACTGCACACAATTCTCTTGAAATAGAGAAAGGGAGAGAAAAATAGCATCATTTGTAGCCTTTCTGACAGACTTGAAGCTTGACCCTAGTTAATATTATGTCACAAGTAAACAGCTTGCACTTACGTGAGAAATGGAGTGTTTCATTTACTTAGTCTTTCCTTTAAATGAATGAAACAATAGTTTACCTTCTACCTACCTGGCTGATTGAACATTAAAACTAGTCTGTTATTTTGAAGGCATTATGATTATTGCAGAGTTGGTGTATGTTTTCCAAACAGCTTCCTTTGTATGTAAATGCAGACATCCTTATGGTCTCTTTCTTGTGCAATATATTTAGAGCCCCTGCTTTTTTCTTACATTTGGCATTCGTGGTTAGCCAAGTAGTACTGGGTTTATGGCAGAATGCTTCCACTTTATATGGAACATGGGCCAACTAAGTTCTCATACTTCTGATTGTATTAGTTCTAGGCCAGCTGCACAAACAAAGCAACATGTCAGAAATTCAGCAAAAAAAAAAACATTGTCATGTTAGCAGCTATTTTCCAAAGGAAGCACATTTGTTAAATGCTATGTCAGAACTTAAGTGTGTATGTGTGTGTGTTATGTTTTTACTTAGTATAATTTTGCTTGCTTCCATTCTTGACAACTAGAAAAGTTCTTGTCTGCATAGCTGCACTTTATATTACATGTTTGTATTTCTATGTTCCATATTGCCCTAGGAACTATTTGGCAAGTGCAGTGTCACTAAACAAAGTATGATGCATGGACTTCCCCTGTGGAGAAACTCATTTACTCCTGTAAGGAAAAAGAGAAGTGAATCTTCCACTGTTCGTTGTGAATTGCATTCCTCTTTTTGAGTGTGACCTAAATAAAGCTGCTGACTTTACATTTAATATGCTATATATATATATATATATATTAAATACATTATTATTTATTTATTAGATTTATATCCTGCCCTTCCTCCCAGTAGGAGCCCAGGGCAGCAAACAAAAGCACTAAAAACACTCTGAAACATCATAAAAACAGGCTTTAAAAATATATTACATCTTAAAAATCAATTCGAACACAGACTGGGATAAGGTCTCTTCTTACAAGGCTTGTTAAAAGAGGAAAGTCTTCAATAGGCACTGAAAAGATAACAGAGATGGTGCCTGTCTAATATTTAAGGGGAAGGAATTCCAAAGGGTTGGTGCCACAGCACTAAAGGTCCACTTCCTATGTTGTGCGGAACGGACCTTCTGATAAGATGCTATCTGCAGGAGACCCTCACCTGCAGAACATAGTGATCAACTGGGTATATAAGGGGTAAATATGATATTTCAGGTATCCTGGTCCCCAGCTGTATAGGGCTTTGTACACCAAAACTAGAACCTTGAACTTAGCCCAGAAGCTAATAGGCAGCCAGTGCAATTCTTTCAGCAGTGGGGCAACATGTTGGTGATACCCTGCCCCAGGGAGCAGTCACACCACCACATTTTGCACCAGCTGCAGCTTTTGGACTAACCTCAAAGGCAGCCCCAGATAGAGTGCATTACAGTAATCCATCCTGGAGGTTACCAGTGCATGGACAACAGTGGTCAGGCTATCCTGGCCACAGCTGTCTTACCAGCCGAAGTTGGTAAAAGGCACTCTTAGCCACTGAGGTCACCTGGGCCTCTAGCAACAAAGATGGATCCAGCAGCACCCCCAGACTATTGACCTTCTCTTTCAGAGGGAGGATGACCCCATCCAAAGCAGTCAACTGACCAATTATCTGAACTCGGGAACCACCATCCCACAGCGTCTCTGTCTTCCTAGGATTCAGAGTCAGTTTATTGGCCTGAGTCCAGGCAGCGGTCCAGGGCTTGCATGGCCTCTGCCAGTTCAGATGTTACAGAGAAATAGAGCTGGGTATCAGTGTACTGTTGACACCTCACCCCAAATCTCGTGATGACTACTCCCAAGGGCTTCATATAGATGTTAAACAGTATGGAGGACATGATGGTACCCTGTGGCACCCTACCGCACAACTGCCAGGGGGCCGAAAGACAATCACCCAATGCTATTCTCTGAAAACAACCATGAAGACAGGATCAGAACATTGTCTGTCAACATCTCATCTCCTTCTTGTATCTTTAAAATAAGATTTTTTTGTCGTTCTTTTCTTAATTTATATGCTAACAATTTCCCCGGTTTATTTGCAAATTCAAAAGTCCTTTGTTTAGCAAAGTTTAATTTCCTTTCAATTTCTCTAACTGTTGACATTGACACTTGTTTCTGTAACATTTTAATTTGATTTACAGTAGAAGCTTTGGTTGGATTCTTTTTCAATTCTTCCTCTTTTTGTTTTATTTCTTCCAAGATTAATTGCATTTTCTGTTGTTTCTTCTTTTTTAATTCAGAGTTACATTTAATAAAATATCCCCTCATAAATGCTTTACTTGTGTCCCAAACAATATTTTCATCTGTTCCTTTATATAAATTGTGTTCAAAAAACTCTTTTAATTTCTTCTTACATTCCTGCACTATTTTATCATTCTGTAATAAAGATTCATTTAGTCTCCATTTAAATCCAAGATTTTTTTTTTTTTTTAAAGTCAATATCACTGGATTGTGATCCGAAAAAGTTTTTGGTAATACATCCATCTTGGAAATATCTTTCACTAAACTTTTAGACATCCAAATCATATCAATCCTCGAAAATGTTTTATGCCTTTCTGAAAAATAAGTAAATTCCTTCGCATTATTATTTATATGTCTCCAAGCATCCACCAATTCCAAATTTTCCATCAATTCAAAACAAATCTTCGGCAATTTGCCCTGTGTCTCTTTAATGTTTTTCTCAGAAAGTCTATCCATTTTTGGTGAAATTACCTCATTCCAATCACCCATGACACACCAATGATCATATACAAACTCTGATAATTTTTCCATAAGTCCAGTATAGAACCTTGTTTTATCTTCATTGGGGGCATAAATGCCCAGTATCAAAATTTTTGTACCCTGTATGGTAATTTCAACTCCCACAAATCTGCCACTATCATCCCATAATATCAATTTAGGGGACAATTGTGAATTAATGTAAAGGACCACACCATTTTTTTTTTTGATCCTGCCGAAATAAATTCTTCGCCCAAATTTTTACAGATTAAATATTTGGAGTCTTTCTTCTTAATATGAGTTTCTTGTAAACAAATTATATCCAATTTTAATTTTTTCAAATAATGAAATACTTTCTTTCTCTTCTGCGACGAATTAGCTCCATTTATATTCCAAGTTAGATATTTGTAATCCATTTTTAAGCATGTATTTTAGAAAAGTCTGTACCTGTTGCTCCCTTTGATTCATCATCATCCTTTTCTTCTTCTACCTGTTTCTGTTGACTTTGTTTCCCAGGAATTGTATCCATGTCTTTGAGTTTATCTTCTTCCATATCTTTTGAAGCTTTTCTCAAGAAATCCCTTGCTTTTTGAACAGTATTTAATCGATACTTCTGTTGTCTGAATGTAAAAATCACTCCCTCTGGATTATCCCATCTAAATTGAATTTTACATTGTTTAAGTTTTTCTGTGAAAAAAGCATATTCTTTTCTCTTTCGTAAAAGTCTAATAGGAATTTCCTTCATCACCAGTATTTCTTTACCGTCAATTTTGAAGCCATTGTTAGAATGGTGTTGCAATACCGTATTTCTGGTCTTTTCTTTTAGAAAATTAACAAGTACATCTCTTGGGATTTTTTTCATTGTTGCATATCTGGAATTAATTCTGTAAACTGTATCTATTTCAAATTCCATCCGATCTTCATTCATTTCCAAGGATTTTGCTAAAACAGTAACAATTTTCTCTCTGATGTCTTCACCTGTTTCCTCAGGAATTGCACGGAATCTCAAGCAATATTCTTTATCTCTAAGTTCCATAACAGCAAAATAATCCAGATTTTTTTCTAATTCCACATTTGCAATGTCAATTCTATTCTCTAAGGTTTGCACCTTTTCTTTAACATTTTTTACTTCCTGTGTTAATTGCCCAATATTATTTTTAATCTCACCCACTTCTGTTTTGATATGATCTTGTAAATCTTTATAGTCCTTTTTCATATTGTGAAATTCATCTTTAAATTGTTGTCTGTCCTGTTTCATCTCTTGTTTCATCTCTTGTTTAAAATCATTAAATCCCTCCATAATTTTCTGAAACATGTCTATTCCTTCCTGTGTATCAGTTGAAACTCTTCGTTCTAAAACTTTGGCTGCTTTCCTGGTTGTCATTCTAAAAAGGTAAAACTTTTTCTATTATTAACCAATGTTTCCAAATTTAGTGGCAAACTGTTTCTTACTTTTCCTCAACAACTAAAGAGTTAATATAATCAGGCTTGTTAGTATGATCTTAGCCAACACAGTTCTTATCTCCGGCACGTTCAAGAATGTAAAACAAATCCAGTTCTCAGCGTCCAGCATTCAGTAACATACACGAACAGCAGATTCGTTGGAAAAAAAATAATAATCCAAAATAGAAAGGAATAGAAAATAGTCTCAGATATATTTCCTTCAAATAATCAAAAACATCTTGTCCAATAGGTTGCCTCTTATTCATTTTAATCTTTATAATTCCAAATTTAAACCAGCTTTTTGTCATATAAAAAGAAAAGAAAAGTAAAACAGGTTCTTTGAATTGCTCCCTTCTTCCGTAACTTTATGCACAGCAAAAAAAAAGTGTGACTCACCCAAGTTTCTTAATTAGCTGATTCGTAAACAATCCTCTTTTACGGTAGTATTTTAAGTCCAAGATAAGATTTAGACAGATGGAGGCTAGCTCGTTAAAAACGTTTTTAAAGAGAGAAAAAAAGTCTCGCTTACTTTCAGCACAGCATGTTGGAAATCCAAGTTCTGTCTTCCGTTGCCAGGTAAGCCTTCTTATCTCAGGGGATTCCTGATCAAATCCAGCTATCTGCAACTCGACAAAGTTACGTGGATAATCTTCGGTTCTCTTTTTATCTTGGAGAACATTTACGCCAGTCATAGATTCCTCTTGATTGACTTTAAACTGAAATAAGCTTTCTCTGAGATAGAGCTCCCTCAGAGACAACCACCAGCCAGCACTCCTTCCGGGAAATCCAAGGGGTTTTTCATCAATATTATTCAACTTTGTACAAGTGTCAGGAAATTCCCTCTGAAAAAATAGAAGAATATATATCAAAACAGAATTTGCCTAAAATTACAGATTTTCAGAGACAAGCTATTAATGGTCCTGTTATGTCAAGAGAAATATCTGAGGCTATAAGTAAAATTAAATTAAGAAAGGCGCCAGGACCGGATGGACTATCAGCAATGTATTACAAATGCTTGGAGGAGGAACTTCTATTACCTTTACAGTACACAATGAATTTTATTTTGCAAGAAGGGAAGATACCGGATAGTTGGAAAAATGCCAATATAACATTAATACCTAAAGAAGAGCAGGATCTAACTAAAACAAAAAATTATCGACCAATATCTTTATTGAATAATGATTATAAAATTTTTACAACGATTTTGGCCGAAAGAATGAAAATAATATTGCAACAATTTATTCAGGAAGATCAAGTGGGGTTTTTACCTAAAAGACAATTACGTGATAACGTCAGGAATGTTTTGAATGTGTTGGAGTATCTTGAACAACGAAATGATATACAAGCAGCCTTGATTTTTCTGGACGCTGAGAAAGCATTCGATAATTTGAATTGGAAATTTAAGTTTAAGGTTCTAGAGCAAATGGACTTTGGAGATAATTTTATAAAATGGATCACATCGATTTATACATCACAGAAGGCACAGATAATTGTCAATGGGGATTTAACGGACTCATGTGAAATACAAAAGGGCACAAGACAGGGATGTCCACTGTCCTCTCTCTTATTTATTTTGGTTCTAGAAGTGCTGCTTAGAGACATAAGGCAAGACAAAAGGATTTCGGGAATAAAGATAAAAAAAGAGGAATATAAATTGAGAGCATTTGCTGACGACTTGATAATTGTATTAGAAAATCCCTTGGAAGGAATCAAAATATTGATGGACAAATTAGAAGAATTTGGACCATTAGCAGGATTTAAGATCAATAACCAAAAAACGAAGATGCTGGTGAAAAATTTATCTTTAAGAGATCAAAAAGTTAATGGAGAAGATAGATTTTAAAATAGAAGAAAAGGTGAAATATTTAGGTATCATTATGACAAATAAAAATTCAAAGTTGTTTCATAACAATTATGAAAAATTATGGTCAGAGATTAAGAAAGATTTGTTAAGATGGGATAAATTACAGTTGTCATTAATGGGCAGAATATCTGTAATAAAAATGAATGTAAATAAAAATGATGTTTCTATTTCAAACAATACCTGTCATATCCTCTGATTTACCTTTTAAACAATGGCAAAAAGATATTTCTAAATTTGTTTGGCAGGGGAAAAAACCAAGAATTAAATTTAAATTACTACAAGACGCCAAAGAAAGAGGAGGATTGGGTTTACCAAATTTGAGACTTTACTTTGCTGCTTGTTGCTTAGTCTGGATAAAAGAATGGATTGTATTGAGGAACAAAAGATTATTAGATTTGGAGGGTCATAACCTGAAGTGGGGATGGCATGGATATCTATGGTATGATAAAGTAAAAGTTAATGTGGATTTTAACAATCATTTTATAAGACGTCCTTTGTTGAAAATATGGAATAAATACAAAACAAGCTTCTTTTCGAAAATACCACTATGTGTTTCAAGTCAAGAAGCATTTTATAGAAGAGAAATGGCTGGAAAAGAGAAATTGTTAACTTACCAAGAATTATTAGAAAATGTGCATGGAGAATATATAATGAAAGAGAGAGAACAACTAATAAAGGAAGGATATAGTTCTCAATGGTTTGCCTACTTACAATTGTTAGAAAGATACAAAATGGATAAAAAAATGTATGGGTTTGAAATAAATAAATCTGATTTTGAAGTAGATTTGTGTACAAATGATGAATGTATAATTGCAAAAATGTATAAATGTTTATTGAAAATGGATATGGAAGAAGAACAAGTAAAAGAGTGTATGGTCAAGTGGGCAAAAAATTTTGGCTATAATATACAAATGAATCAATGGGAAAATATGTGGAAAAAAGGTTTGAAATTTACATTATGTTATAATCTTAAAGAAATTTTTTATAAAATGATGTATCGTTGGTATATGACTCCAGAAAAGTTGTCAAAAATGTATAGTAATGTTTCTAATGTATGTTGGAAATGTAAACAACAAGAAGGATCTTTCTACCATATGTGGTGGTCGTGTAAACAGGCAAAATCATTCTGGGCACAGATAGGTAGGATGATGCAAAAAATCTTGAAGATAAATATTCAGTCAAAGCCAGAATTTTTTCTATTGGGCTTTATGGGTAAACAAAAAGAAAAGAAATATGGAAGAATAATATTATATATGATCACGGCAGCAAGATTATTATATGCACAAAAGTGGAAAATGGAATTAATACCAACAATGGAAGAATGGCTATTGAAACTAATGGACTTAGTCGAGATGGACAAATTGACATGCCTTCTCAGAGAAAAAATGACAGATACATTTCTTAAGGAATGGAAGCCTCTTTTGGACTTTTTGTTGAAAAAAAAAATGAAATGATGATAATGGGATTTGATGATTAATCAAGATAGACTATGGAAAAAAGTGAACTTTGTATGTTTTAGGGGTCAAGTTTGATATATATTATGTACCTGTAGCTGATCTGTAACAAATCGGAAGTCAAGTTTTTTCTTTTTATTTTTGCTGTATTGTTTTTGTTGTTTAATTTTGTTGTGTCTGTTTTATAAAAATTTGAATAATAAAAATTATTACAAAAAAAAAAAAGACAGGATCAGAACCACTGTAAAAAACAGTGCCTCTGATACCCATCTCCCCAAGTCGGCTCAGAAGGATACCATGGTCAATAGTATCAAAAGCCACCAAGAGATCAAGCAAGAATAACAGAGTTGCACTCCCCCTGTCCTTCTCCAAGGCTGAATCAGTCCCATAACCAGGCCTAAACCCAGACTGAAATGGGTCAAGATAATCTGTTTCATCCAAGAGTACTTTCAACTGCTGTGCCACAACCCTCTTAATCACCTTCCCTAAAAATGGGGTATTTGCGACCAGGCAGTAGTTGTCACAAACCAATCCAGGGTGAGCTTTTTCAAGAACCGTCACATCACATGGGAGCTTATTGCTATAGGGCGGTCTAAAAATGTAATAAAATAAATAAATAAATAAATAAATAAATCGCCGCTTCTTTCAGGGCGGGTGGAACCACCTCCTCCCGCAGTGATGAGTTCACCACACCCTGGATCCACTTGGTCAAAACCCCTCGGCAAGCTTTAATAAGCCAAGAAGTGCAAGGGTCGAGAGGACATGTTGCTGGCCGCATCATCACAAGCACCTTGTCCATGTCATAGGCTGCATCAACTGAAACTGATCCTAAGAAGTTGCAGCAGATGTTGCACTGGACACCGCCCAGGGACTACAGTAGATGTGGATGGGGCATGTAGATTGTTACAGAAGCGAGCAACTTTACTTTCAAAGTGCCTTGCAAACAATTCACAGTGAGCCTCCGAAAGGTCTAAAACTCCATTTCCTGGAGTTGATGTCAACAGACCCCTAACAATACAGAAAAACTCCACTGGACAGCCACTTGAGGATGCAATGGTGACAGAGAAGTGGGCCTTCTTCACCGCCCTCACCATCACACCATCACACAGTCGTCATGGTTATGATGTTTTACTTTTGCCTGATCAGCCTCACAGCATGTCTTTCACTACTTGTGCTACAGCTGTCGTCCAGCCTGTTTCATTGCCCTTAATTCACTGGTGTACCAAGGTACAAACTGGGCTCCACAATGCTGGAGAGGGTGCTCAGGGGCAACAGTGTTAAGAGCCTGATGCACCTCGCTGTTCCACAGTATGACAAGGACTTCAACAGGGTCACCTGCTCTATCTACTGGGAACTCCCCCAGGACATTCAGGAATCCAGTGGATTCCATTAGTCTCCAGGGGCACACCATCTTAATATGTCCACCACCCTTGCAGGGGAGGATCAGAGCTGGAAGTCTAAACTTCACCAGGAAGTGGTCTGACCATGACAGTGGGGTGACATCCACTCCCCCATCTCTAGATCATCCCTTCCTCCATCTGGAGCAAAAACCAAGTCAAGGGTGTGCCTTTCCCTGTGCTTCAGGCTGGTGACAACTTGAGACAGCCCCGTGGTCATCATGGAGGCCATGAAGTCCCGAGCCAGAACACTAGACTCAACCTCAGCATGGACACTGAAATCACCCAGGACTATCATTCTGGGCTCCTTAAATACCACAGCTGAGATGGCCTCCGGCAGCTCAGTCAGAGAAGCTGCTGAGTAGCAGGGTGGATGGTACACCAGCAGCAACCCTAGTTTACTGTCTCCTTGGCCCGACACCAGGTGCAGGCCCTCAGAGCCAGCTCCAAGACAGAGTGGTTTCCTGGTAACAGAGATGGAAGTTCTGTAGACCACAGCAGCCCCTCCCGCCGAGTGTCCAGGTGGGCAACGCTGGGTCAGATCAACTCCTAACTCATCGACCCATCGATAATGCACACTAAATTCGCACCCTCATCCATGATTAAATCATGGATTAATTTAATCATGATTAAATCATGGATGAGTGTGATCGCATTGTGTACCGATCTGGTGTTAAACAGCAGCACACACAGACAAGTGAGCACAACAGATGAGCAATGAGGAACCTGTCCATGGGAGGAGTGGGAGTGAGGAAAAAGGCACAGATAGTCTTGTCCTCGACTTCACCACCTACTCATGGCTATACCTTCCTGTACCCATGATGACTGAAATTGGGCTGGCATCACCCATGTCCCTCCTTACTAAAACTCCTCCTAAATACCTGATATGGACACAAGAAGTGCCCACCAACAAAACCTACCTGAACCAGTTATCCCAGTAGGTCTCTGAGAGAATTGGGAACAGTCAGACTCACTCAATATATTTCATACAGGGCACATCTACTCCCCCTGTCTTACACCCGGGGAGGGCCAGCCTTCTGCTAATTGCAGACTCTCACTCTGAAGGCATCTGACAACTTTTCCCTATCATTCAGTTCTCTGCACAGGCTCATGTGCTGTACACCCTCCCCACTACCATTCTCCTCTAGATGGTAAAAAAAGGAAAAAAGAAGGGGTAGCACCCTCGCCCTCAGGACTCCCTAAGGAGCTCTCCAAAGGATGGAACCCTTTGTTGTTACCCCTTCGGTGGCAATCCTACAAGTGGCAGATCCTCCACCCAAGGGCAGCCAGGCTTTTATGCCCCCTGACCCAGCCAGGAGCTGATGCAAGAGGCTGCAAGATTGACTGCAGCCTCTCTCTGGAGTCAGGGTCAGTCAGGGGGTCCCAGGTCTTGTAGTGCTTACCAGGGATCTCAGCTGTCTCAAGAGACAGCAACCCAGAGGAGCGAGCAAGTAAGCAAGCACCCAGATGCTCAAATACTCACTTTCAGGGCAAGTCTTCTCCAGCCCCTCAGTGCTGCAGCTGTTCCCAAGGACCCAAAGGGCAGCCAGGCTTTTATGCCCCCTGACCCAGCCAGAAGCTGATGTAAGAGGCTGCCAGATTGACTGGAGCCTCTCTCTGGAGTCAGGGTCAAGGAGGGGGTCCCAGTCCTTGGGATGAGAACCAAGATCTCTGGTATAACAGAATACATACTCATCAACATTTTCCCATGACCTGTTAAATAAAATGCGCTAAACATATGTTAGCGTTTAAATCAAATCATCTTCCATAGCTGCCCTTTGTGGGGAAAGTTTCCTGTTGACATCAGACCCTGTTAGTTTTGAATAACTCAAAAGCTTTTTTATTTCTTCATTGCTTACTTCTATGGCTTTCGTTCATTGTCATTGTGTGAAAGTGGTAGTGTTTAGATACATTATAACTGTTACGTACCCAGTGAGTATAACAAGAGCGTTTGACTTCACGATCTGATAAGAAAACTCTGATAAGAAAATAGAATCAGTAGTGGGACTAAATGATCTCCGACATGCCCCCTCTATGATGAGCTTCCGCCGGACTTTAAAGACTTGGCTCTTCAGGCAGGCTTTTGGGATGGGTTGAAACTTTTACTGTATGTTTTAAAAATTTTAATGCTTATGGTATGCTTAATGTCTAATGTATTATTCTGTTTTGTACGTCGCCCAGAGTGGCTGAGTAACCAGCCAGATGGGCGACTAATAAATCCAAGAATAAATAAATAAATAAATAGCCCAAGGGGAAGATCGTACAGAAGTTTAGTTCCACTATCACTTGAGGAACAAAATAGATTTCCTGCTGAAGAACATGAAATGTATACATTATTCCATTGTGGGAATATTTGTGGGCAATTAAGTAACTTGATGCCAGTGGAATCCTTGGAATTCCTGCTGAACTTCTTAAATGTATAAAACTAGTCATTCTGTTGTTACTGCTGCTGCTTTTTAGCATCATCTGGAGAATAGCCTGTTCTGTCTAACTCAAACAAGGCATCTTTTTACCAATTTTTTTTAAAAAAAGGCTGCTAAGAAGGTTATTGTAATTATTAATTAGAAATTAATTGGTCAGTGGCCATAGAAATATTTGCCCTCTGCCTTTGTTTTAGCAGTGGTTATCTAGAGTAGAACAAGATAGACAACACAGATTGGCTGTATTCCCAATTGTTCAGCAGTGGAATAATTTTCCCTCCTCCTGCCTATAACATTTGAAAGGATGAGAATTCAGACACCCATGTTTATTAATATCAAGGGCATTGTTCATTTAATTTGACAAGAAACTGATAGATATTAAAACATGCAGAACACCTTGGAATTTTTTTGTAGATCACTTCATGCTCTGTATGACAGTTCCTTAACTTATAATCTTGTAGATGGAAAAATAAGCTTCTTTTCAGTTGTTTTGGTGTCTGAAAAGAACAAACTGTGGCTGTTTCATTATCATAAACTACATCTTTCACATGTAGTCCTAGATCCTTGTTTCTGATAACTTCATTATTGTCAAGAAAATCATTGTAGTGTTGTGATTGAGGTTTATTCTGATGGAGGTGCTGACGTAGTGAAATGATTGCTATGTGTCGAGATCACAAGTTCTTCATTGGAGTACATCCACTGTACAGAAGATATGCGAACTGTAAAGTAAGGGCAAAGGGCTGTCTCCTTATTCTCCATGGCTTAGATCAGTAGTTCCCAACCTGGGGGCCATGACCCCCAGGGCCCCCTGCGAAGTAATCCAGAGGGGGGCACAAACAGTAAAGAAATGAAATATTTGTTTGTTTGTTTGTTTATTTATTTATTTATTTAAAAGTCTTCACTCCCTGGACACTATCTGCCCCCCACTGCCGCTGCAGATGACACCTTCCCTTTGCTCCAAAGAAGAGGGAAGGTCTTTTGCAGAAACGCCAGAGCATCTTTCAGGCATGCCAAGGGCAGATATCTGCTTATAAAACACGTGGCAGATGCCAAAGGAGGCTGAGGGTGGAACTACCAGGAAGAAGAGGGAATTACTATTGCCGACTCCCCTTACTCAGAATGAGAGGAAAGGGCTTTCGTGAAGCAAAAAGAAGGTGGCTGCAAGGAAAGGCTGCTTTCCCCTTTCCTTCCTAGCAGCCAGCCTGCCTGCCTTCTGAGCTCCTGCTTCACTGCCACCTCCTTTTAAAAATTATTCTTATTTGCGAGGCTCCCAGATCTCGCTTCGGGCCAGCGGAGCCGAGGAGCAGTGAGGAAGCTCAGGGCTTGCTTGCCTGCCATCTCTGAGGCTACATGTGTGTGCCAGCATCCCCCTTTCTTCCACCTACACTCTGCCCCCCCCATCACTGTCTCCAAGATACTGCAGCAGTTGAGGGCTTTCCCCCTCCCACATGCCCAAATTCATGCACACCTACAGATGCTTACAGTAGGGACAGGTGTTTGTGTCTTCTGCTCCACTCATTTCCGAAGCGCACACTAACTTTAGTCATCAGCTCTGATGATCATCCCAAGGCTTCAAAGCACTAACTCCTCAATCTGTCTACCCTTTTGTTTTCACAATCTAGCATCCCCACCACTACTACACTGCTTCATTATTGTTGTTGATGTTGTTGATGATGATGATGATAAAGCTCAGCAGGTTGGCTGAGGCTGAGGTCCACATACTACAGCTGAAATGTATTTATTTATTTAATATTATTGCATTTATATCCCACCTTTTCTCCAAGTTGCTCAAAGTGTGCACATGGTTCCCTCCCTTTCCATTTTTCAGCAACCCTGTGAGATAGGTCAGTCTGAGTGACTGTGTCTGGCCCGAGGTCACCCAGTGGGCTTCATGGCTAGGTGGGGATTTGAACCTGGATCTTAGTCCAACACTGTAACCCGCTGGTGTTGGGAGACAGGACTGTACATCTTCAGACTGTTGGGAGGGAAGGGGGATACCAATTTAACTGAACCTTTGCATTAAGAAAGGAAAGCAACACCCCCCTGTCTACAGGGAGCTTTTTATGGCAAGGAATATTTAAATATGTGATTTTACCATGCACCATTTTTTCAATTATAGTAAAAAAGGTAAAGGTGTCCCCACACTTATAGTGCGAGTCGTTTCCGACTCTTAGGGTGACGTCTTGCAACATTTACTAGGCAGATTGTATATATGGGGTGGGATTGCAAGTTCCTTCCCCGGCCTTTCTTTACCCCCCAGCATATGCCGGGTACTCATTTTACCGACCACGGATGGATGGAAGGCTGAGTGGACCTTGACCCCTTTTACCGGAGATTCGACTTCCTCCTTCCATTGGAATCGAACTCCGGCCGTGAGCAGAGCTTCGGCTGCGTTACCGCCGCTTACCACTCTGCGCCACGGAGGGTCAATTACAGTAACTGAGGCTAAAATTACAATTAGCGTGGGGGGGCACATAATTGTTAGAGCTTAAAAAGGGGGTCCCATACTCATACAGGTTGGGAACCATTGGCTTAGATGATCCTTACACAAATACTAAGACAAATTTAGAACTTGCTTTTTTAGTAGAACTGTATGTTTTCTTCCCTTAACAGAAATCTGGTGAAGAAGTACTGTCCTAAACGTTCATCCAAAGATGAAGAGCCCAGGTAAAATGAGTTAATATTTGTTTTATGCCAGAAAACAGAAAACTATTACAGTATTTAATGAATGTTATTCTCTGCAAATACTTTGAATGAGGGCCCCAATCCTAAACAGTTTTACACACCTGTATGCCTTAGTGATAGGCTGCCATCCTAACCTCACTTACTTGGTAGTAAGCCCCATTGAATTCAATAGGGATTACTTCTGAGTTGACGTGGTTAGGATTGTGCTGTTAAATTCATATTGGCTTAGATTAGAGTTGGGTTTTTAATAGCAAAATATGGGAAGTTTCTATGCATTCAGAGATCAGAAAGAGAAGGTATAATTAAATTTTCTACACTGCTTTTCATGGGATCTTGAATATTTTGAGTTTTAAAAATATATTCCACTCTCCTAACATTATTTTGGTTTCGCTGTGAATTCTAAGATATAGTTCTCACACAGCAGAAAAGAGAGAAACTAGCTTCTGAGCTATGCTACTTCCTTCAGGTGGGGAGTAATGGTTGAATTATTTTCCATACAAAACAAATTTCATACACATAGAAAACAAACATATTGGGAAGAAGGCTAGAATTCTTCTCCCTTGACACCTAATTTTCTATGTGGAAATAATGTTTTGTAGGAAAGATCACCCAACCATGCAATTGCCCATCTGCAGTCTGAAATGGGTAAAGCTCAGAAATAGGTTTGCCTTCTCATGTGTTGTGTGTGACAACTAGACCTGAATTAATGTATATTAACAAATAATGTTACTTTTGTTTCTTTCTTGACACCAGCCATGTAATGTTAATTTTCTTTGATTCAAAGCCAAACAAGTATGGTGACGCTTTGCAGTGGTGGCACTACCTGGTGAAAAAAAAGGGTTGAGTACACAAAGCAAAGGTTCTTTTGTGAAAAAGTACTGTAGAGGAACTCTGCATAGCTAGAAGTTCTTGCCAGACTTGGCTTGTTGGGTGGTGTAGTCTTCCCCTGCAATGACCTTGCAGAGTTTAAGTGAGCAGAGTCTGGAGTGACTTTCTATCCTGAACTTTTAGTCAGAATTATTTCAGCACGGTATAAAGAAAATACAGCAAAGCATCCCCACCACTGCCACTGGATGTGCCATTGTGTCGACATGCTAGCTTCAATTGCTTGGCTAGTTTTAACACAAAGAGGCAGGTAACTCCATTATTCCCAATGTGGACAGCACAGGAAGTATCTGCTTTTTTCTGATGCTCTGGTTCAAGTCTGATTTCTAAAAGATACAGTTTGAAAGGAAGATTATATTCATTGGGTTACAACAGACCGGATGGATCATCTAGTCCAGACTTGATGAGATTTAAGTTTTATAAGCCAAACACATTTCTCTTGGGAGCTCCTCTACTCTACTTCAACATTTTCTAAAGAAACACAGATGACAGGACTTCCAGATGCTGATATGCAGCTCAAGACCTGACAACTTAAAAGAGATGGCAAACATTCCATAGGTTTATGAGGTCTATTTTTTTAATACAGTGACATGTTTGTTTCTTTCTCCCTTTCCATACACATTTTCTACCCTTATTTTTCCCTTCCTCCTTCTTTCCACCCTACTCCCCCTTTATTTTAGTGCCAGCAATAGTGTGGCACCTTTCCCTCCAACCCAAGAGGTGAGCAGGCAAACAGGCAGCTGTCTTCAGAGCTGGTAGCAAACTTGTTCAGTAGATCATCCATCGGGATGCATATGAGTGGTATGATTGGCATGTTCCACCCTCAAGATCAAGCAAAGCATCTCTGCAACAAGTTCAGCTTCCTAAGTCTATGAACTTAAGTCCATTCCTAGGCTCAGTTCTTCCATTTCGCATCTTAGGAGATACCACTATACTGCAGGGCCTTCCAGGTAGTATTCTTTATTCTTTTCCACCTCTTGAAATCTGTTCATAAAAAAATTGTGCGTGAAGAGATGTGTATTTTGGGCGTCTATACCATGCTAGATTGTGATATATTTTCTATTCCATTTGTGGAACAAAAGGCGTGACTTCTAGAGAAATAAAATGTGACATCTTTTTTTCTTCTTCACCGTGTCCTGTCAGGTTTACCTCATGTATAGCCTTTTATAATATCCTTAATGAGTTAAATGACTACGCAGGACAGCGAGAAGTAGTGGCAGAAGAACTGGGACATCGGGTGTATGGAGAACTCATGAGATATTCCCACGATCTCAAAACAGAAAGAAAAATGGTAAGCCATGAGCACCTTTTCAGTTAATACACTGCTGAGCTATTTATGCTGGTAGAATTTATGTAATTATTTGTTTCGCTTTTATCATGGAGAGCAAAAACGCAGAGGGAGGTTTCTTCTGTTGGGCCAACTTCTGTCTGGTGTAGTAGTGTGTAAATTTGAGTTGCGTAATGTTCCATACTTCTGGGACAAAAGAACAGTGTATCTCAAAAGCATATATACTTCTGAACTGGCTAAAATATAGTCCAACTAAATAAAAGGGTTGTTTGCCAAGTTATTTTTATGACAATAATATTTGTGCAGTACATTCCTGTGCATGCTTACTTAGAAGTCAGTTTCCCTGTATTCGGGAATAAGGGCATATTCACTGTGTGTGTTTAGGATTGCAGCCTTCATTATATATTTTTATTGTAAGCCTCCTCAGGTGTTACAGAGAGTTAGAATACAAATGTTTGAAATAAACAACTTTGTGCTTTTTATTCTGTGGACAACAGCCATAAGCTACATCTTGCTATGCACAAGTAAGTTGCCCCACTTTGCTCCTCCCTACTTGCATTGGGAAGAGACAAACCATGAACCCTGGTTTAGTGATACATGCCAACCAGAGGTCATGGTTAGTTTTGCTCCCAGCAATCCATGATTTGTAGCCAAAGGTTGTATTTGGCTTAGATTGCAATCCAATACACACTTACATGGGAGTAAGTCCCATTGAACCCAATGGAGCTTACCTCTGAGTAGACATATATTGGATTGCAGGCTTACTGATTGTGATTTGTTGGAACAAAACAAACTGCAACCATTAGCTCAGATGTAATGCTAAACCAGGTGTATGTACAGCCTTCAAGTCAATTCCGACTTATGGCGAGGTTACTTTGACATGTAAACTGAGCCACTGTGTTGTTTTTAAATACGAAAGGGTAAAAGACTGAATGGCTTGTCAATTTTTTTGTTTTTTAAAAAGAACACGTTCTCGTTTATAATTTTCCAGCACCTTCAGGAGGGTCGAAAAGCTCAGCAGTATCTTGACATGTGTTGGAAGCAGATGGATAATGTAAGTCGTCGTCCCCTTTCACTTTTAGATTTGCTGGGTAATTGTTGCTACAAAAATAAATCTTGCATTAACTTTGTTATCACTGAGCCGTTACACTGTTTCATTGTTAAATAGACAAGATAGATTACTGTGTTTGCAGAGATCATTATAGTGCTAATTTCTCTGTATTCAACTTATCAGCAGGAATTCTGCCTTGAAGGATTTACAGACTAGACTTCAGTTACATTGGAATTTATTGAAAATACCTTCCAGCTCTGTGACTCTAACATGGTTGTTGAGAGCAACCTCCAATATAATAGAATGGAAGATCTAAATATATGTTGCTATCTGGATCTGTTAAAATCAGTGAGCATTTTGAAAGTGACTTCTATGAAACTTGAATTACAATTTCAGTTTTCATTTACTTTTACTTTTATTTTAGCTTTACATAAAAATAGAAATAAACTTACTTTGGTAGGACAAAGCCTCACTTTTATTTAAAAGTTGTCGGTCATTAATGGAAGTTAGTAGGATTACACCAGATTAAATAGCTGAGTGAGATGGAGTGTGTGAGTGTGCATATATGTGTACAAATGTGTGCGTGAGTGAAAACAACTTGGAGTTTGGAAACAGTCACGCTAATTTTTACATGAAGGAGGAACCAGTGGCAGGGACTTGGTGAATTTTCCAGAGCTATCTTTACACAGTGAGGGATTGCATAGTTAGAAAAGAAATATTCACTTGAAAGTAAAGGTTCCTGAACTGGTGGGGCATGCAATGAAGAAAATTTAGCCTTGTTACTTTTTTACCTTTTTATTTATTTCCTAGCACTAGATGAGTACTTAGTTGTATCAGTAGCATCTTAGGGGTGTGATGGGCGTCAGGGTGAGGATTGGGCAGAACACACAGCTACCAGTTACGTAAAAGATTTTTTAATTAGAAAATTAAAATTTCACAAAAGAACATGGACCATAGGTAAGAGGGAATTGTGTGTGTTATTAGGAGTGTCCCCAACAACAGTGCCCATGATACTTGCGTAGTAATGACCTAGGTCTTATAGCAGGCCAGTACTCTTAGTTATGAGGGGTAGGAATGTCATGATCAACTTTCTCCACCCAATACCACATTGAAACAAGGCACACTATGAGAGGTTTCTATATGCTATGGCCTGATACACACAGTCTTTCCTCCCCCTTTTTTTGAGAGGGAAGATTTGTATGAACTAAGCCAGAGAGGAATGCGTGACCCTTCAGGTGTTGGACTCCCAGCTCCTGTCAGCGCCTAGCATGGCCAACAGTCAGAGATGATGGGAATTGTAGTTCAGCAACATCTGGAGGACCACAAGGTTGCCTCCCTTTAATTAGGCCATTACACATACAGGCCTTTGCATGGAGCTTATGCCTCATATATTGTATTATATGCATGATGAACAGGAGGGGCTTCCACCATGCAAACTGGAACTTTGTCCTGGTGAATGTATGAACCAGACTCATGATCCCCTCTGTCTGTGCCCTTGAAATATCAGTAGATGCTCTGTGTAGAAGAAGTATGGCACTACCCCAGCAATAACATTTTGTGGCTCAGATACTGGAAAAGTGCAATAACATAGCAACACAACTGCTGCATTGAGGGAAGGCATACTAATATTGTACAATAAATGAGTAACCTTTGCTATTTATGTTGCTATAAATTCAAAAACCAACTGTGTGCAGCCAGTGTTTTTTCTCTCTCTTCCCCACCCCCAGCATTTCTGTGCTGCTTTTTAATCTCAGGGAAGCTTCAAAAGTAGCTTGCAAATATTACGGGAGGGGGCAGTTGCTCTCACAGAGGGCATATATAAGATACCTAATGGTCCTGCTGCTCCCTAGCTTCAGTCTAGTGGAACATAAAAGCTAAAGATCCACCCCCAATGACACATAAAAAGCTACATATTGGAACTTTAATGTGTCTTTTTAAAAAAGCAAATAGCGTTTTGTAAAAATAATTTGATGGTGTTAATATTTGTAGAGTAAAAAGAAGTTTGAGAGGGAATGCAGAGAAGCAGAAAAGGCACAACAGTGTTATGAGAGACTGGACAATGATACTAATGCCACTAAAGCAGATGTTGAGAAGGTAAGATATTAGTATTATTAGAAAGGTTAACATTCCTTATTCCTATAGCAGTATTTGAATTCCATCATTTTATCAAATAATGCTGTCTTTTGAAAAGGTAATATGCCTGTCAAGCCAGTGTTGAATCAACGGCTGCATTCAGACGACATATTCTGTGATTCTCCAAATGGTTTGGAGGATCAGGAACAAATTCTGTGCTTGCATGACCCACTCCCACTCACATAAGCTTGGCTTTTTAGAACAGTGCTGTAACATCTGAACTGGCAAACAGTGGTTTGTGCAAACCCTTCAAACCAGCACTTGAAGCTACAGTTTGCTCTTGTTGTGGAGAGTTTGCCCAAGCTATAGTTTGCAGATTCAGCAGTAACAGCAAACTGTGGCTTGATCAACCAGGAAGTTGAGCCCAATGGAAGCTGCAGTTTTCTGAATTGTGTCATCTTGGTTGCCACTGGTGAAAAGAAAATTAAAGCGTTTAATGGCAGAAATAGTAACTAGCAGCAAATTATATATATTAATATGTTCCTATTTACACTCTCTCTCTCTCTCTCTCTCTCTCTCTCTCTCTCTCTCTCTCTCTCTCTCTCTCTCTCTGAGGACATGATAACTTTAGTTGTCTTAAAAATGTGTTGTTTATGTGTGAGAAGAAATACAGTGCCCAACTAAAAAGTCTAATGCTTTTCTGTAAATAAGAATAAGCTTGTGCAAAGGTTGTTGCCACGGTTAGGAAGGTTTATAATTTTAAGATTTTGCTAAGTAAGATTGTCTTTAAACAAAAGACTAAAAAATTGGCATTGATCTGCCTCTCTTATTAGGCAAAGCAGCAATTAAACCTTCGTACACACATGGCTGATGAGAACAAAAATGAATACGCTGCACAACTGCAAAATTTCAATGGCGAACAGCACAAGCATTTCTACATTGTCATTCCTCAAATTTATAAGGTAAGTTTTCCATCTAAATCTGAAAGTGTTTTATTCTTATTTTATTATTTATTGCGTTTATATACCGCCTTTCTGCCAAGATACACAAGGAGGTTTACAATTTAAAATATTAAAATATGCCCATATTACGTTTTTCATCATCAATAACAGATTGTGTAGGGGAAATTTCTGGTGCTAACTCTTTGTTTTAAATCTATCCCAGGTTTTTAAATGTATATTAATAAAATAACCATGTCTGTTACAATGGTTTTTCCTAGTACTTCTAGCCATTCATAATAGCTCTTAATTTGTTTCTGCCATTCTTGCAAAATTTGGTCTGAGCACTGTATTACGAAGTTTTGAAATAGTGGCAGTCCACACGCTTTTATTGTGTTGATTCTCCCTAATAAAAACAATTTCAGTTCTTTCCATGTCTTCATATATATTTCATTAATGGTCTGTAGTTAAACTCATATAGATTATCCAGAAGTTTATTTAACATAGGGTTATTAGCAAGGGAAGGTATCATGTGAGGGGGCTCCCCCACATCATAGCAGAAAGGGCAGCATATGGCTGAAAGCTGTCACCTTTTCTGACCCACCCCCCAACGAACAAAATCTGGGCTGCCATGTCAATTCTTTAAATAGTTGTGATCTGCCATGGGACCTTACAGTGAAGGGCAGGTAATACAACAACAATGTGCTCTCCTACCTGGTTGTTCTATTGCTAAATGCAAAATCAGTCCACAAGAAAACATCTTATCCAGGACATATACCAGAAAGTAACATTGGGCAACTTCTACTTGTCCCCTCTGCATTTGTGTTGTGGGGTCCCATAAGGTTCCATTTGTCCTCAATGCTATTTAACATCTGTATGGAGCTCTTGGGTGAAGTCATCTGGGGATTTGGAGTGTGGTGTCTTCGGTATGTGTATGACACTCAACTCTACATGTACATTCCACCTGAATTGGGGGAGGTTGCCAGGAGCTGGACCAGCATCTGGAGGCATTAATGGGCTCAGTGAAGGCCAGTAAATTGAGTCTGATATCTGACAAGTTTGCAGATCCAGGAGTTGGTTAGACAGTCTATTCAGGAGGAGTACAACTCAGTCCAGAAGGTTTATAGGTTGGGGGTGTTCCTTGAGCTAATATTGTCCTTTGAGGTTCAGGTAGCCTCAGTGATGAGGAGTGCCTATTTCTAGCTCTGTGTGGTTCACCAGCTGTGGCCCTTCCTGGCAATGGATAGTCATGCATCAGTACTACATGCTCTGGTAACCTCCCGCTTAGACTACTGTAATTCACTCTATGTGGAGCTGTTTTTTAAAAATGCTGTGGAGACTGCAGCTAATGCAGAATTTAGCCACCAGCTTATTGTGCAGTAGAACTAGATGTGATCATGTCAAACACTCCTAAAAGAACTGCAGTGGCTGCCTGCTTGCTACTGGGCCCAATTTAAGCTGCCAACTTGTATAAAGCCCTGGTTGGCTGAGAATCCGGGTATTTGAAGGAGCACCTCTTCCATTATTTGCCAGCCTTTGCCTTGAAATCTGCTGGGGAGGCCCTGCTGATGATTCCATCTACAACCTTGACCCAAACATCCCTGTCGCATTACCCTCTCAAACTGTAATTTCCTAGAGGTTCTATAATAATATGGCCATTGGTTCTGCAGATGTTAAAACTACCCATCTGTAGAATCAAATACCAAACCCAAATTGTCTTATATTCAAAAAGGTGTTTGACAGGCTACCATTCTAGCCTGTCATATGCCTTCTGACACTGAGAAAAATAATGCTAGTGAATTGTTTTTCCTTTATATAATTCATAGTATTTAATGTACTGCATATGTTCGTGTTCACCCTCCAATAAATCTGGTTTAGTCCACTTGGATGTATTTAGAGACAATTTTACTTAGTCTTCCTGCTCATATGAATGTTAAGAATTTGTAATCCAAATAAAATGTTATGGGCCTGTAAGGTCCTACATCATTTTTATCTTATCCTTTTTTATGGATTAAAACAATTTTCCTCCTCATCCATTCTTTCAGCATTCTTTCACAATGGATTTCATTTAACACTTAAGTTTGTGGAGTTGCTAATGTTTCTAATCTTCTGTATTAAATCTGAATCTTTGAACACAAGTTTGTTCAGTTTCCAATCTTGTTATATTTTATTTTTGCATCTTGACTTGTGTCATCACAAATCTCCCTTGCTGTTTTTAACGTCTTGTTGTTGATCTTATTTATGTTGCAACTCCCCGTGACTTGGATATTCCAGCTCCAATATACACTTTTTCCATCTCTGAGTTTTCTAAAAACATAGCAATACAGCAGTGATAGCTGAGCTGTATGTGAATCTTGGTTGAAGGAGCACATCTTTTCCCTGGATATAATCACACAGAAAATAAGAATGCTTACATATATTACAGGAAATACATACTTGATAGAAAATATCCTAGTTCTAGCCAACTAAAGTTAGATACAAAGAGCAATGCTTGCTCTCTGTTCCTTGCAGTAGAGAGAGACAAAGGAAAGATGTCTCCTCTCCCAGTGTGGGATGAAGAAGATAGGAGAAGCAGAAGATGAGGTCAGCAGCCCTAAGAGTATTTGTTTACACACCTGAAAGAAGGTTGGCACAGGTTAGGCCAGAAAGACAGTCTAGGAAGCTTGGAGGTTCCCCTCTCTACTTTAACCCATGCAAACCCCATCATGCTGAGCTGCATCTCAACACTTCCAACAGTTGTATTTTTTCACACATGTTTCTTGCAGCAGTGAAACATACACTGTGGAATCTAATAAATGTTTGAACTATTTCAAAGCATTGTATATTAATGCCATTTTCCCTCTGGATTTTAAGAGTTAGTGGTGCCTCAAGTTTGGTCTCATGTCCTGATTGTTTTCCCTTGGCACTCTACTTATTGTTCAGTCTTCTACATGTCTATTTGAAGTAAGACTCACTGACTTCAATGAAAGGAAAGTGTACACAGGATTGCAGCCTTGGGTTTCTTTCTGAGGTTCTTAATAAAGTCACCCAAAGATTATTATTTTTTCTTTGATCAGCATCATGCTTAATTCTGTTCTGTTAATAGAGAAGATATAATACTGTCAAGGCTTTGTAAGTGAACGCAACTTCACTATCTAACATTTACAAGGAAATACTGGGGGGGACACTTAATTGCATACATTCTATTAGCCTTGGTACTTCATAAACATGAGTAAATGTTCAACAAAATATTTGTTATGGAATAAAGTAGAAATTGAAGTTAAGCCTCCTTTTTCATACATGCAAAAAGGAGCCTTCTATTTATGATGCAAAATGAGTCTTCTGTTGATGACAGGTATTGAGAATAAAATTAAATATATGCATATTTTTTCTAAAGCAAAAAGAGAAAAATAAGAAAATGAACTAATCTGGCTTCATATTCCTAATTTACTATGAAACTGAAAGCAGACTTTTCTGTCTCCTTGCAGATGCTAAATAAAAGGGCATGTTGGAGCTTTAGTCTTGCCACATCTTGTTTTTCATAGCATAGTTGTTACATATAAACCAAGTGTGAGTTAGGTCAATATGATTCTGGATATACCCCTAAGTTGGCATCTTAAAACAACATGCCTAGGTAGAGGAAAGGGATAGGAGAAGGGCGTACACAATCCTTGGCCTGCTCCTAAGACCTAATTGTACAACTGCAGCAAGCCTTTGTATTGGTGAAAATTTTCAGCTGTGTTAACATCAGAGTTAATTTAGTTTAGCTTTGTTTTACTTAACCCTAGAGCCCTCTTCAGGTGTTAGAAAGAGGGAAATGTAGATAAAGATACAAATGCACTAGCTCCGCCTGCCTTTGTCTCCATTTCCATTGCCTTCAAACTTGTAGAAGGCAACAGTCTGAACAGGGAAGTCTTTTGTGTCCATGAAGACTCCCCATGGGTTTTAGGATCCTAATCATGTGTGGTTTTAAAACACAGAGGGAACCTCCACAGATACAAAATGCTATCCACATCAGACTCCCCAATTCATGATTTGGAAGTTGATCAACAGCTGTGGAAAAGGCAGAACTAGTCTGCTGTTCCATACTGTTCCTTTCTCATGTTTCTTAACATCCAAAAAAGGATCCTATTGGTTACTGATATTTTGTCAGTTAATCTTTACGTACCTATTGCAATATTTTGAATTTTTTCTTTATTAAAGAATCTGTTACAGGACAGCAAACTCTAAAAACTGGTAACACTTTAAACAAAATTGGGAGGAAATGTGGCCCAAAGTATGTAGAGTATCTGCATTGTATTGTCATAAGAATATTCAGGCTCTTCTTTTCTTATTGTAGCATCTTCAGGAAATGGATGAACGAAGAACAATCAAACTTAGTGAATGTTATAAAGGGTTTGCAGATTCTGAGCGCAAAGTTATTCCAATAATCTCAAAATGTTTAGAAGGAATGATTGCTGCAGCAAAATCAGTTGATGAACGCAGGGTAAGTTGACTTTATTTTGTATGAGTCAAGTGTAATTGCTGAACACATTGCTTTGGAAGTAAATCAACTAATTGTGGGTCATGATCACTTCTGAACTGACCAGGCTAGAATTACATTGATCAAGCCTATCTACCTTGTGCCACATAATCCTGAATGCCAGACAGCAAAAATAGAACTTTTATCGAGTGTTTTGTGGTCCAGACCTGCCTGCCAGATTGCAGTCAGCTTTGTAGGTCATCAGTTGAATAGATCTAGTGTAGATAAGTGGAAAGATCCAGGGTGTTATTAGTTAAGACTTTAATCTCTCCCTCTCCCTCTCTCCCACTATTTTATAGTGTAAATAATGCCCGAATAATAAATTACTGTGATTTTTCAACATTTTGCCTAAAGGCAGTGTTAGCTGCGTATGAGTTTATTCTTGCAGACCTTGCTCTTAAACTTGAGTTAACATTATTTCAGGAGTTTATGCTGCTTCTTGGGTCTACTTTAACTGTCCCTAGCAATTCTTAACCACTCACAGGCTTCACATTCAAAATATTATGAACTTATTTTTACATTGTTTTGCTTTTTTCCAGCAGTGTATGTAAACAAGGGTGGTATCTGGCTATTTGTTTATTTATGAAATTTATATCCCACTCTTCCTCCTAGAAGGAGCCCAGGATGGCAAACAAAAACACTCTAAAACATCTTAAAAACAAAAGACTTTAAAACATTAAAACAAAACGTCTTTTAAAACTTCTTTAAAAAAAAAAAAAGCTTTAAAAACTTTTTAAAAAGTAACTCCAGCATAGACTCAACCTGAGATAAGGTCTCTACATAAAAGGAAAGAGGAAGGTCTTCCGTAGGTGCTGAAAAGATAACAGAGATGGTACCTGTCCAATATTTGAAAACAGACCTCCTAATAAGATGGTATCTGCAGGAGGCCCTCACTTGCAGAACACAGTGATCAGCTAAAAAGATCTTCAGGTATCCTAGTTCCAAGCTGCAAAGGGCTTTGTACACCAAAACCAGAACCTTGAACTTGGCACGGTACTAAAGTAGACATATTGAAATCCAAGAACTTAAGTTAGTAATGACTAACTTAAATCCATTGATTTCAGGACAGTCTCCTCCGAGTATGACTTGATCCGATACCACCTATAACACATAGGATTATAGATGAACATCACAGCATGTATGCTTGCAATAGGTTAGCTACCAGCCTAGCAAAATAGATCAGCATTCTCCAACCTAGTGCTTTAGGTATTGTTTGACTCCAGCTCTCATCTGCTCCAGTCAGCAAGGCCAATGGTCAGGGTTGATGGGAATTGCAGTCCAAAATTTCTAGAGGGTGCCATATTGTGGAAGGCTGGAATAGATTATGGAATGTATGCATTCTTAAATGTTTAGTATTGAACTGTCAACTTTTTTGAGATAAGGTAGGCTTATGTTGAAGAGAAGCAAAATTATGAGGCCAAAGGGTTGATATAGCAAAACTACTGAGGGAGAAATTACCTTCTAAATTGAGATGTTTGGAACTCACAAATTCTATTCTTCAACCTATAACTAGACTAGGTATACTAAATGCTGTGGAGGGAACAAGAAGTGCAGTGATCTCATCCTGCCTGTTCCTCCTTGTCCAAAATATAACTTGCTGCATGTCCATGCTTGGGACATGTTCAAGACAGTCTTCATCTCTGGAACTTATGCATTTCCTGGCTGGAGATGTATGTGAAAATTCCAGTTTGGATGTAACATAGATGTCGAGGAATAGAAAGCACAAAGCACTTGCATTTTCTGCTCTTGCTGCAACGTCGTCTTGTCTAAAAGCACTCTGTAAAATATTTCTGTAAAATGAGTTAATTCTTTCTGGAAGATCAGTAATTTCTTGTGCTCCTTTAAGCTATTCATTTTACATCTGTTGTATTGTTAAATATCACTTCAATTAAGCCATTAGCTCTCTGCGTAATCATTTGTATCTCTCCCATCAAGGACTCTCAGATAGTAATAGACTCCTTCAAGTCTGGTTTTGAACCTCCTGGAGACTTTCCATTTGAAGATTACAGTCAGCATATTTACAGGACTGTTTCTGATGGAACAATCAGTACACCAAAGCAAGAAGGAATGAAAATCGATGCAAAAACCACTGTGGGCAAGGCTAAGGGCAAACTGTGGCTTTTTGGAAAGAAACCAAAGGTACAATATTGTAAATATATTTCCCATGAAAACACACTCAAGATTTGTGGTTAAACAATCAAAAGCAGGCCTTCAAATCAAAATAATTTGACCCTGTATAATTTTGAAAGGTCTTGTATACAGGCAGGCCCTGCTTATATGGCAGGTTCCGTTCCGGACCCCCGCCGTAAAGCGAAACCCCATTGAGTATAATGGGGCGTGTCGCACGAAAATGCCACAAAAGCGGCTTTAAAATGGGGAATGAAAGCCGCTGCATTAGAGGAACGCCGGGAAGCGGGGCCCTACTGTATGCATAGTTTGTACCGGCCCAGCTGTCCATTTTGGAATTTGATTTTGGGTATGATACATACGCCACTGAGTTCTTTTGACATCTTATCTTTATCCCATCACACCCCAGCTATGGTAGTCTAGTAGCTGTGCCCTGGCCAACTAGTGCATCTGGGCAGTGAAATACCACACAGCCAGCAAATTTGCTGAAGTTGTTGCAACAGTAACTGGCCAGGAGCTGCTCATGGTAACATGTTACACCTGTGCCCAAGCACAGTCCTGGCCAGGAACTGCTGCACTACTCTAACTAGTTATAGCATCCTCTGTGGTTAGAATCCTAATACCCAGGTACGCCTGCATTTGTTGGAGTTTTGTTGTTGTGATGAAACTGGAGGAAGAACAGAACTGCTAATCACGTGGATTTGTGGATTTTGCCTCTTTAAGATTACAAACTCAGCCCTCTTATGGCTGTGGTTCATTTAATCCTTTTGTGTACTGATGGAGCTTGCATTGCTGCAGCTGTATTGTACAATTTTAGAAACTGATGATTCTGTTTGAATGCTTTTGGCAAATTAGAAGATATACAAAGACATTGAAAGTTTCAATAAAGGCAGTTGATAAATTTCTTCGGACATATGAAAGAATAAAGATGTGAGGGCAAAAGTTCACTTTACCTTTGCATAAGTTCCTAGAGTAGAGCCCAGAAAAGCATGTAAGTAATTAAAAATAAATAAATTACTCATTAAAGTTGAGTCCAATTTGTGTAGTATACTTTAATGCTTTAACTATAGAAACAAAATAACTTTTTTTTTCTAGGTGTACGGTACATCTCTCTTGAATGCCATTCTTTAAATCCTCCTTTCAAGAAATCTAGCATTGAAGCTATACGAATTTCTAATATTAAATCCATTAGAATAAATATTGGTTTTGGGGGGGCTTTTTTCTCCTTTTTTAAAAATAGATGCGAAAAAAGTAAAGCAAAACTAAAGCATACTGTGCACCCTTTCATATTTGATATCTTTCAGCAGTGTGTGTTATCTATAGTAAACGGTGGTTCTTGGTGTTGGGTTGAAATTTGCATGTTAAAGGATATTTTTAAATTAAAAAAAAATAAACTAAAGATTCTCCCCTTACTTCCTTTCTTTCTAACTGTTTTGTATCATTCTGATGTTAAAACCAGCAGAGAGTCTTGTGATACCTTAAAGACCAACAAATGTATTATAAGCTTTCTGATGATAAATTCTGATGATAAATATTGTAATGGGGGCGGGAAGTGGTGATTTGTTTCTGTCTTGAAGTAAAAAAGACAGAATTTTCATGTCACTTTGAATGTTTGCCTTATCTGTTCCTTTCTTTATTTCTGCATCAGCCACAGTCCCCACCCCTTACCCCTACTAGTTTATACACGTCCAATACTTCTAATGGTTCCCAGTATCCCATATTCTCGATTGAACAAGTCCATTATTGCATGAGTGAGATAAAAACAGGGAAGGCCAGAATTTCTTCTTTCAGAAGCCTCAAAAGAGGGGTAAGTTTTATAATGGGTTTCAGGTGCATGATGGCGCTATGAACAGTGTGCTTGTGGTGTGGCTTTTCCTAGTACTCTCCACCCTCATTTATAAGGCTCTCTGCTATGCTAATGATCCTATCAGAGGTCACTATGCTTAGGTTCCTGCTGTGTGGCTCATTCAGAATAGCTGGCTCTAAGAAGTCAGAGATATAAAGAGGGTGCTGGATGTGTGCTTTCATAATGTTTTGATTCACAGCCATGAGTGTGCTTAATGCATAATATAGTTAGGGCAAGGAGAGGCACGTTGGGAAGGAGAAGCCAGGCTGTTTTTAAGGAACAGAATGATGATTTGTTTGCTGATGTTTCTAACGACGATATGTAGATCTCACCATCACATCATCAATTTATTTGTAAACTGTCATTCCGCAGAAAAATATGCTCAAAGCAGCTTACATTAGGAACGAGAACAATATGTTACAAAACCAACAGTTACAATGACAGTTTCATAATTACAGCAATAATGAACAATATTGAGCAAATATATCATTAAAATTATTATTTTTTACCAGCAGTTGCATACAAAAGCATTTATGTACTACAAATATAACAACATTTTTCCTCTAGCATGATAATAATAAGAGGACAGGGGCCAGATGGAGTTTGAAAAGTTTCACCCTACTCCTCGATCTCCTAGCCATTACTGCTAGATACGATAAAATGTAGCTCAGAATCTAGTCAGACACTTCTGAAATTTCATGCTGGCAGCCACCTGAACATTTTTTTCTGACATGAGTACTAAATTATTGTGGAGAAAACAGTCATTAATTTTCCTATATTTTTATCCTATGAGGTAAAATCGGCAGCAAGAGAGCATGTGCCTCACAGGTTACCTGAAAAGTTTTGTGGCTGAGCAGGGATTTGAACCCAGATTGTCTTGGTCAAGATCCAGGACTCTAACTATTGGGCAGTGCTCTTAATGTGTGAATGGTTGATCAAATGTATCATTCTGAACTTCTCAATACATGTGAGAAAGTAAGAGAGACATTTACTCTACCATGCACGTGCTATGAAATGCTTCTTATTTAATATTTATTTCTTGTGTCTCAGCTCTATTGCACATAGTACAAGCCAGAATTATAGAATTATTTTTCTTTCTTTCTTTATAAGCTGACATCCACATAATGGCCCTCTAGTGGGCATTCAAATTTAGTTGTTTCCCAGCCAACACACTCACTGAGCATGCACTGACACTGCCCCATTATCAGAGTACATATTTATAAAGGAGCGTTTGTAAATTGTTTGAATGATTAATTTAACTAGTATGTTAAACAATCTTCTTTGAGTTTCTGCAAGCTTTTTAGTCTTGTGGATTACAGATTGCATTGGCCTATATTAAAAAACACAGTTTCTGTGAAACAGAATTTCAGGGGGGGGAACCCTTGCCTCAGTTTAACTGATGTAATATATCAAAACATTATTCTTTTTATTTTAATGTATTATGATTAAATGCAGCATACTTTTTTAATGCAGCATACTTTGACAGTTTATTTTTCTTTCCTGGGGGGGCTTTTTTTTCTTGTTTAAATTGCATTTGATTTATGGATTACTGCTAAAGGCCATGATAAAATCAAGGAAGTACATTTCCTAATTTATAATGGCATATTCTGCAATTGGAATTTGTTCTAGGGATCAAGTGACTGCCAAACAACACTCATTATGCCATGATCTATCATGCACTATCTCCTTATGTCTTATGTCTTTGAAATACATTAACTCATATATGTGAAATTGAAATGCTGGGCTACTGATAATCAAAAGCTGAATGCATTTTCCAATATACAAATAAATAAATAAGAAAAACAATTGAATGCAGCAAAATACTATATACCAGTTGTAGTTGGGCACATTTTTCTAGAGAGAAGCAGATCAGAGTCCAAAGATACCCTGGGCAATGCCAGTTAATGATTAGAGGAGTTCTCATTGTGGGTATACATTTCCTTTAACACACTGATCCTGGGTTACGGCACCACAGCATGATAACATTTCTTTTTGGGACTTAGGCCATCATCTTTGCTTTGTGTTCCAAATATTTTTTAACTCTACACCCAGAAACCCTGATAACGCATTCAGAATATATTGCAAAAATTAAAATTGCTTATATTTACTTACATTTGCATACCTTGTTATGCATCCACAATTCAGGTTTTTAGATAACTTGAATTTTATGACAAGGATTCTTTTCTTTGGCAAGGAAGAAACTGAGAAAGATACAAGTAATATGTTTTCAAGACGTCCTTTTCTTTCGTGGGACTGGAAATTTAGTCAGATTCTGCGCTAATACTGGATCTTATGCTTGCATAGGACATCCATAAACATACAAATGAACGCAGCCCAAACCATGTTCAGGACACTAAAAGAAAAGATACACACCTCCCATTACTAACATGGTAATTTGTTAGCGTAGTAACAATCTGATCCTTGAGCTGGTTTGAGGTCTGGCTGAAAATGCTTTGATTGCAGTTGTTCCTCCTATCTCCTAACAATTGATCTTGCTGGATATGTTTTGGAGAATTTATCAATATCTGCTCATTAGAAAAGATGGTGGCTGCCAGTTCTTTTTTAGTATAGCAATGGAAAATTAAAAGTTGATGTGATTGAAATTAAATGTAATTTTAGAGTTCATTCATCACACTGTAAATGTAATGAAATTGCCATCAGAGTTCCACTCTTCCAGCACTAGCCTGTCATCTGGCATCCCCAGAAAGAAGCAGCCATATCTTTTTTCTTTGGCTTAAAAAGCAGGTTCAGTCCAGAGATGCCTTGTGCAGTATAGAAATATTATTTGTATCTCACTAGTTCCCTACGCAGAACTCCCAAATAGGGATTTTGTTGCAAGTATTGCTGAATGGAAAATCTGATCAGGAAAAAAAGCAGAATTGGAAACAACTGGCATTTTAGTTACCCTCTTGCAAACCCCATCCTCTGGAGTTTAGGAGTTTGGTGAAATAAACTGCTGATAGGTGCCTGCTTGATCAGGCTCAGTAGTCATTAACATTCCCATAAGCAAGGCTCCTATTTTCATATGAGCAGATGGACTATTGTCCTGATCCAATGGCTGCAGAGTGCATATGTGACAGCTGGAGCCCTGTTCTCTTCTGGTGACTGCTTAGCAGGTATAAAAGTGATTTCTTGAGACAGAAGAGAATAGATAGGCTCTGTGTGTTAGAGGTGAGCAGAGGTTTGTGTCATACCAAATATGTGCAGTGTTTCAACTATTTCACATTGTATAATTTACTATTAATGATGTGACTAAGATAAATTAACTTGCTTCTCCTTGCAACCATATGTGCCTTCCCAGAAGCCTTCCCAGAGCCTGAACAAGTGGGACAGGATGCAGGAGGCTAGTGGGGGAGGAGGGGTAACTGGCAAATTCTTGTCCTCTCTTGCCCCCCATGTCCCTCAAACAATCTTCAGGAAGGTCCTCCAAACCTCCAGAGCAGCTTTTGTGGGATCTCAAGTAGCTACAGGAGGAAGGAGAGAACAGGAAATGTTCTTTCTAGCAACAAAGTTAACTTACCTCAGGATCCAAGCCATAGGACTGTGCCTTTGCTTGAGAGAGGGCTACATTTTTCAGAACCTCCCACTTTCTAGTATCATTACTGTTTGATTTTTTTTAAAAAAAAATTAAGTCAGCAGTGACATTGTTTATAGTTATCCCGAGAAGCAGAATATTTAAAAACAATTCTTCCATAAAATATTATTCAAGTCATTTGAGCAATATCCTAAACTATTATTCTGCTTCAGCCATCAGGAGTCCATCCATCAGCAGCTGGGCATACAGGAAACAAAAGTGAACAACAAACTAAAATCTCCTGAAGATTTCATTAGTTTCCATCACCCATCCAAATGCAGTAATGAATACAGCTGTGTGTCTTGTTTTTCATTTAATGCAAACGAGGAGAGGAGAAAGTGTAGCAGATGTCGTTTGGTAGAAATTGCAGGGTGACACACAAAGCCAAATATGATGAATAAATATTTTTATTGCTTATTTACAGCTTTCTAAGAAATGTCCAAATGTTTACTGTTGGGAGCTTTTAGCAGTGGTTCAGTATGCCAGTGACACAAAAATACTGCAAGTGTTGATTTGGACATTGGCCCCAGTGGTAAGCGGCTATGTTTGGGGCTTAATAATGCTCACACGTACACGCACGCATGCACACCCACCCAGCCACTCACACCCATACATATGAATGGTCTCATATGTGACCCAAGTTGATGGATGCATGGTATGCTCAATCTCTGTTATCCCCCTACCTCTTTTTTTGGGGGGGGGGATGTAGAAACTGGGCAAATTGTACATTTCTGTGCCCCATACTATTCACTTGTTGGGCAGGCAGTGCTTATCCAGCATTCTGCCATACATACAAGCCTGTCAGCAGACCAAATGTATGAGCTCTCAGCTAAGCCACAGAATTGGGTAAAAGATGTGAAACTGTAAAGCAAATTGATTCAGAGAACCACTTTAAGTGTGTGGGAAGGAGGGTGGCTTGTGGGAGCAGTTCTGTGGGAGCAATCTGCTCCAAAAAAGGCTGGGTCTGCTCTTGGTATGATCCATGAACCTTCCTAATCACAGTGATTGACATTTTAGCCAAGCAGCAACTTCTAGGATAATTATTGGGATAGAACGTAATCCCAGTTATGCAGTAGTATAGTGGCAAATTCAGAAGTGCAGAGTCCCTTCATGATAGTCATAGCCACACACATCCTTTTCTGCTCCTGGGTTGAGAATGAGATCCTAGCTAATGCCTTCTCCTACAACAACAGACATCTCTAGGAGCTAAACAGCATGAAAGGGGGAAGTGTTAGCTATTAAAAAGAGTCTTCTCAGTGGCTGACACCTCTTTTCACTTTGACCGGCTCCAATCAGCAGAAAAGAACAAGGAAGCATGTCGTCTGACTCTTCTGAGTGACTTAACACACTCCTTTTCATGCAGATTGGTTTGTAGAATGATGGAGACATAGGGGCCCTGCTGGGACCCTGCTCCCAAAAAAGTAAGGGGTCCAAGACCCCCTGAGACCCTGGACGACTACACCCCTGCAGTTATGTTTTCTTCTGAGTCCTGGGATCCCAATTCTAAAGACTTGTGTTGGTGCATCATCAGTAGTAACAGTTGCAAGGCCATGCTGGCTGGGGCTGATTGATGGCAGTTGTAGTCCAAAACATCTGGAGGGGACCAGATTAGCAAACATTTCCCTACAGTGTTTAGTGTAGTTGGTGTGCAGCACTGTCATATGGTCATATTATGTGGTTCACTGATACAGAAATATATATGCCCTCTTAGCCATAAGCATGTAATTGTTCCAAATTCTGGGATTGGTCTGTTCTTGGCTTGGAAGAACTACTTCAGGTATGCCCAAAGGCTTGTGTCTTGGAAGTGGTTTTTATTGCAGCACAAAAAAGTTATGGTTTGTAAAACCCAAGTTCAAATGCTGCTCAAATGTACAGAACGTATCACACAGTTCTTTGAACCTTGGCTTAGGGTTTGATCTCTCAATATGGTCCAAAGTAATTTTCACATTTGCTTATTTTAAAATTTCATTAATGGAGTTCTTTATAAAGCAAGTTCTTCTCATTTTTCATTCTCACATCTTAATATAAGTTTGTTAATTAAGAACCTCAATAGAAAGGTTTTTAACATTTCCCCCAGTGTTTTTCAGCAAAAATGATTACTGCCAAAATAAGATCTGAACCAATCTGTGTCCTTTCATTTTCTTTTTTCAAAGATACCATGCCCTGGGTCCATCTGTGTATCTATCTCCTGTCCCCTTTTTGTCATTGATTTAGACATGATACCTTTAGTGACTCTGAAAAATTGTAAAAATAATATTACTCTATAATAGTCTTCTATAATAAAGATGTTAATCTAGAATATCCTACCATGGGTTAAATTCAGCAGAAGCCTGCTCAGAGTTAGACCCATTGGAATGAATGAACCTAAATTAGGGCACATTCAAGCACACCTTTCCACTGGGCTGGAGTGAGCTGGATGCTGCAGGTTCCTGGCTCCACTGGCAGGCTTCCTGCTGTGCTGGGCTCCTCCAACTTCCACCATCGGCAGCCCTCTGTTGTGGCACTGTGGATCTGCTGGGAACAGCCAGCCCAGTAGAGGGAAGGCTGGCAGAACCTGGTGGTAGCCTGGGTGTTCTGGGCCTGGTGGAGGAGGAGTATCAGGGGAGATCCTCCTCGCATTCAGAGCCCTTCCCCGGGTCCCAATCCCCCCGGAAATTCTGCTAGCCAAAAGGCTGGCACAGTTAAATAATTTTAATTATTATCCATTGTGGCCTGCTGAGAACACTTACTCCCTGGGAGGCCTGTTTGCTGGAGCCGGTGCTTCCTGGAAGACTCATGCACGCAGCTCCCAATGGAGCTGGTGTTCAGCTGGGCTGGCAGCTCCTAAACAGGAAGAGGATTCTGCGGAGCTTTCCGTCTGCCCCTCCTCCACTGGCCTCCCTTCCACCAGCTCCCTGGCATTTAGATTGCTGTGTCAGTAATGTCCACTAACTTCAGTGGGTATTCTCTGAATAGGACTATCTTTGAATACCACCTCACATTTTTGATTAGAAAGTCTTGGCTAGTTGTTCACAAGGACTTTTGGGAAACAATCTTACAGTTGTTTAGTTGCAACAAAGTTTCTTCTAACTACTCATTTTAGCCTCTTAAGTAACTTGAAATAGGTTTTGAACAAGGATGGTGGGAGTCCTTTATTGCATAAGAGGATCAAAGTATTTGCCCATGACACTTCTTTACATCAGTCATATCCACCATAGCTACCTTGTTTTGACCAAAAGAAAGTTTCAGCCACTTTGCCATAAAGATGAAACCTAACTGTGGAAGTTGGACATGTGCACAACAGACAGCATTTGGGAACTTCATGTAAGTGTTGCCATTTTGCTCTCTGGGCTTAGCTAAAAAGGAGTTTACTTATAGACTTTGCTTATAGTAAACCGGGTCATTGCCATTGTCAAATGCTTCTGCTGTGTGTAGTGTTCCTGTGTGCTTTGTTATTGTTTTCAATGTAGAAATACTTGTTGTAGAACGATTATCTCTTTAAACAGCAAGATTAAATTGCATCTTTCATCTGACAGGCCATTGTCTTTTGGCTTGAACTGCAGTTGCCCATAATCTCTACCAGTATATGCCAAAGCCTTCCATTCTGCAGTGCTATAGGTGATAATTAAAATGTTGCGAATTTTAGGATTCATAATTAAGGTTACAATATTGTGCAGTAGCAACCCCACTAAATCAGTGGGAGTTATTTCCAAGTAAATATGCATAGGATTGGGCTGTAAAAGACACAGATATTATATATTTAGCACACTTCCTAAATAATGGTTGGTAGCATGCAAATAATTTCCTGTTTCTTTCTGTTTTCAACTGAACCGGTCAGTGGTCGGTGAAGACGGTAAGGCCTGTGTGCTGATCTGTCTGCTGTGTTTTGTAACAGCATGAAAATAGCTTATTGAAGTTGTATCCATCTCATAGTTGCTTTGAGTCAGTTGGTATTCAGATACATATTCTTAGTCACTCTTTGTCTCATTTTCCATTTGTGCTTGGTGTGAACAAAATAGACTCTTGACTTTGCACAGGTTATATTACAAATCTCTTGCAGTGAAAAGTAATTTAACCTATAGACAAGGATGTATTCCTGTTTTGTCTCCATAAAATGAGAGTGATATGTACTCAATCCAGAGCTTCATTTTACAAAGTGCATGTGAATTAGGTCCACAAAGGAGTCAGGCCTGTGCATGGCTGGGGCGGTCCTTTCTAAGCATTTCAGATCTTATATTTGAGAAAACTTCCATTTAGTTAATAAATAATAACAGTAGTAGTGGGTTCACTGCTATAGAAAACCATACCTTTCATTAAAATACCTTTTTTTTAATGAGGCAGACAGCTTAGGGTGCAATCCAACTCATATTTACACTGGGCTGAGGGGAGTTGGATATGGCGGACCCCTGTCTGAGCCGGCAGAGTCCCAGCTCCAATGGTAGAAGCCCCTTGCTCCGGCTCTGCTGCGGTGGAGCTGCGACCCTGTCAGCTGTGCTGGGGTCTGCCAGGGATGCCCAACCCAGCGGAAGGGGTGCTGACAGTAGGCCTGAAAAAAGGGCATTTGGGAGCATGTTGGAGGAGCGGCTGAAGGGGACTTACTCATTATCCAACTCCCGTTTGGAGCATTCCTGTCGGTCCCGATCCAGGCCAAAGTTATGCCAAGAAAAAAGTCATTCTAAGAAAATAACTATAATGGAAGTCAATGGGGAGTGATTACTCGCCGGTAGGGGTATTCGTGAGAGCTGGCTTTTTCTTTTTTGTTCATGCGCCCAACTTCCAGCTGAGCTGATGTCCTGTCAGCCAGCAGCTCCCAAACAGCAAATGGATGCCACGGAGTTTCCCACCGGCAGCTCTTCCACTAGCACCCCTTCCACTGACTTCCCCTAAGTTGGATTGCTTTGCCCATCAGTTTTTTCCTGTTTTTTTACAAAGCAAAGTAGATGGATTTTCATGGTCTGGTAATAACAAATGAAGGGACTGGGTAGCATCCAACTAATCCTCTTTCAACAAGCCTTTTAAGTGGAGACTTAGTCCAGTCTGTGTCTGTGATGGAATTGCTTTTTAAGATTTTTTAAGCCTTTTTTAAAGCTTTTTTTTAAAGATGTTTTGTTTTAATATATTTTAACGTGTGTTTTTAATATGTTTTAAAATGTTTTTAGTGTCTTGTTTGCTGCCCTGGGCTCCTTCTGAGAGGAAGGGTGGGATATAACTTTAATAAATAAATAAATATAAATAAATAAGTCAAACATGGAGTAGACTGTGATGTTCCTGCCTATAGTGTAAATATGGTAAGTGCTGTTTATATAGAAGACATATGGTAAGTGGAGTGAAAGAGGAGGGGGGAGTACATGAGCAATAGAATGCTGGATGATTGGCTGAGCGTTTGAATGGCTGGGAGTATAAATGGAAGAATGACAGTTGAATCTGGGTGGATGTTGGGAGTGTGGAGAAAGAGGTGTTTGAGGGTGGAGGTCAGGAGTGTGGAGAAAGAGGGAGTTGGAGATCTGATTAATAATAAGTCAAGTACAAAACAGGAATAGATGAAACCATACGCTTGTGAAACATTCTAAAACTAATCTTGTTATTTCTGATATTTAATAAATACTTATTTGGTTTACCAAAGGCCTGATCCTTGGCTGGGGGATATACATACCAGAAGGGAGGGCAAGGTAATTACCAAGGCTGAACAGAAACAGTATCTAATGGTGGCAGCGGTGAAGGGAGGAATAATAACAATTCAAGTATCCAGAGCAACCCAGAGTTGTATGCGTTATCTATAAAGATACAAGGGGGTTGGGAACAGCATAAGCACGCAGTCACAAAAGTAACCAGCTAGAGAGAGACTCAGGCAAAGTCTCTGGGAGTATTGGTTATAGGACGTGACTGGTGGTGCTGCCTAGCAGGGGGATCTAGTGAGATCTGTGCTAGAGCGGAGTGAGAAACCATATAAAGGACGGTCCGGACTGGTGGTATCCCTGGTGGTATCCCTGGTGGTGCCTAGTGAAAGGCAGTAGCCACAAGCAGGTGGGAACCTGACAGGGAGAACCAGGGAAGGACGTCACATAGACCTATTGACTAACTTAAGTCCATTGATTTCCATGGACCTACTCTGAATATGACTTAATCAGATTTCACCTACTATTATTAGGACTTGGTCAAAAGTGCTGTTGAAAACGTTTAGTCAGTGGTAGTGATTTGTTTAAAATGAAGTCACTTTTCTATTTACAGCAATCAGCACTATTTAACAATCAATAAAAACCAATATTAAAACAGCATTTAAATAGATTAAAATAATACTAATCAGTTAAAAGTGTTTTTAAAAAGCTTGTCTTCTGAGCTTAATTTGTACTGATCAGATAAATATTCATGAGTGTCAAGATGCAACAAATCTTTCCTAGTTTCTCTAGTAAATGACATTACTCCACGATCATATTCTTACATACATAGCTTTTTCATCCTTGCTTGTAAATCAGCAGTGTTTTATATGGAGACAGTCCTGTTTCTACAGTTTTATAAAGTGGCAGTTCCTGGGCAGAGGTCACAGACTTGGGATGAGGATTTGGATATTCATAGACTTTCATAAAGAAGATGGCTATATTAATCCTGAGACTTAAAATTTACACACACATCCATATTTTATTTTTTATTAAGTGCAAAATAATTTCTGTGATAAAAAGCTGGTAACAATAATCTTTTATTGCAGACAGACCACTTTTCTTTCAAATATAAAGTTTTCAGGGTAGAATTATAGGATGCATTTCAGGAAAAGTTCAATTAAAGTGCACAGTTAAGGGCTTAAGTCCCATTGATTTCCATGGGACTTAGGAATGCCTACTTTTTGCAGGCTTGCCCATTCTTTCTCCTTTGCCTATAGTAAGTGTGACCTGTATTTTGTTTAAGAATAAAAGACAATTATGTGAGAGCAAAGGTGATTTCCAACACTGCCTTGAGTGATGTAAACCTGAAATCACTGCTGTGCTTCAGTAGTCTTGATTAGAATAACTTAATATAAGAGTCAATGCAAGATAATGTTATAGTTTTACATTTAAAAACATGATTTATGTAGGAACTATCTAGCACAAGTTCAACATACAGAGCAATTTTTTAAAGGAATGTTTATGGCTCACTACTCATCTGAAAAAATTAGTATGAGATTTTGGAGGGAGATTAACTTAATAGGCCTTATTGTTTTACAGCCCTTGAAACAGCTTCTCTAAGCAGATGGCAAGCCATAAACACACACAGACTTTTGAGTTCTTGTTTAGCATGTAATTACTGGTTGGTGCTATTGTTAGCTTATTAAATCGTTAATCACGTGCTCAAGTAGGTGGATTTTGAGTCTTTTCATTAAACAGCATGTTTATCACTTAGAACTTGCTAATTTTGGTCCCAGCCAACTAACAGTAGATGTAGTGGAAATGGCTTGTATTTACTTAGTGGAAGCAACTGTAGGAGGTTTTGGAGAGGTAAAGTCGGCTGTCATTTCTGCTTCTGAACATTTATCTTTCAGATGTGTGCGGTTATTTTAAGCTGCATTGATATTTGGGAAATAGCTGGAGAAAGCCAGGGGAATCTTCGATAGCCTATTTCTAGTGAATATGAACAATAATTGTTAGATGTATCCTGAACCCAGTGACATGGGGATTGGTGACTTTTGATCCATAGATGTGGTGGCATCTTAACACCACAGTCATTGTTGTTCATTCTATCCCTGTTGTGAGAGGATAGAGTGAATAACATTGACTGTGGTGTTAAGATGTCATTGTGGCTACCGCAAGATGTAATGATTGGTACCAACCTGGACAGTTTTTTATTAAAAGGACTGGGCAAAGTCATGGAAGACAACATAGCAGTGGCTATTGGTCATAATGACTGTGAGGGAGGCTCGGCGGGTGGTGACAAGGGAGAGGGCCTTTTCAGTTGTGGCTCCCCATCTTTGGAAAACACTCCTCAGTAAGGTACACCTGGCACCTTCACTGACATCTTTTTGGCACCAGATAATGACTTACCTTTTTTCCCCAGGCATTTGATAGACTGAGATGAAGTTGTCTGTTGCTTGTGGCCTGTGATTGCATGGGGGTGTTGTTGTTTGATTGTTTTGTTTTTATAGAATGTTACATTTGTTTTTGTTTTCAACATTGTGGTGAGTTGCTTGAGACCTTTGGGTAATAAGCAACTAATCAATCTAATAAATAATAATAATATATCCTGTATTGCTGGCAGCCATTTACTGTGGAACATGAGTGGGGAGAGCCTTCCATATTGCAGTGAGCTGTGAAGCTGGCAAAGCTACTTCTCTCTCTTCCATAGCTTAGCATGATAGGAGAGATCCTCTGGGAGGGGAGGCTTTTCATGTTGTGCTGGGCAGGGGCTTTCACCCTTGCAGGCTGGGGAGTGGATTTGTGGAGGCTTGTAAGCAAGGTAAGAGTTGTACATGGCCAGATAATAAATGAACCTAATAATGTATTGTGGCATTTTTAACTTGTAAAGTGCTTTGTGGTTATTGTGTCTCACCAGTTTTGCCCATTTTTATTTCGTTGGCAATAAGAAAATTAGGTAAATCACAACCTGACAAAATGAACTTCAGAAATACTGGTCTCGTTCTGACATAATGCTGGATTTCTACTGAGTGCAGCTAGCAAATCAGGAACACCTACTCCCTGCTTGCAGCCTCTTCCTGGCACAAATTTCCCCTCTCCAATAATCACAGTTTCCACCAAAGACTTTGGCTATCATTAAGCCTAACCAGGATTTCCCCTATCTCAAAATCTGACATCCATTTTTAAACTGACATTTCAAATCCTGGGTTAAGCAATGCTTAATGGTGAACTTTGGTATCAGTTAATTTGTTTAGCTCTTGTTCTGATGAACGGAAGTTTGCTCTCAAGTGAGGCAGTTGGGAGGGAGCTCAAATCCCTGAGGTAAGCTTTCAGTGTGCTAACTGCAGTTAGCAGGGTCCAACGTTATCTGTCTTCAAAGCAAGTGCCTTTTGGATGTATGTTGTTGCAAAAGGGTTAATAAATCAAAGCCACCTCCAGAAATGATTTCTTCCCCCAAAGAATTTGCAAAATTGTAAGAATTTGGATGGATCTCTGAGTTATCTAGTCTAAAATGCCTCAAGACAGGAATCCCTGCACTTAGTGTTCACAGGTCAGGGATGAATTAGGATCTTTTAAATAAGATTTTGCTTAAACTTCCTTTTCTGTAATGTAAGCCAATTAATAACTTCTGTATTGCTAGTACTGGGGAAAATGTTATAGCAGCTTTTAATATTTCTTTGATTATTCTCAGCCTTTCTATCTTTTTCTACTTTTTCTTTTATTCCCAAGTTTCTTATTGGGTTCTGTCAATGCAGTCCTGCCTATCTCTGGGACCAGTCTGGCTGTTCTGTCACCATCTAGCAATCGTACTCCTTGTCCCCCTGAATGAGAAATCATTTGTTTTGCTGCTTGTCCTGAGCATGTTCTGATGGAATATGGTAGCCCTCTGCATTCTTCTGTGACTCTTTGGTCACCATTCTGGAGCAGCTGCCTTGTATTCTAACCTTTGTTGTTCTACTCTGAACTACTTCAGTTTGTATGCATGCCTGACAAGGTGAGGCCATCCAGAAAAGGAAAAATTAGAAGTCCAGTGTTATGTGATTATAATTTGTGTGCAAAGTGCACATCGCTACAACATACCTGTGCATTTTCCTCATGTGTGGATACACGCTTTCATGCTTAGAGTTGCATTGATACTTTCAGGCACAAATGTTTCATGTAGCTTTGCCCCAAGAAGGTCCCTGTTAAAAATGTCATAGTGGATATTTCTGCCATCACTGTCGTTATCAAAATATTGACAGTTTCACATGACTGGGATCCAGGTTCTAGAATTTCCCACCTATTAGAAACTATTAGAAACGTTGGTGAATACGTGGAGAATAGCAGTGGAGTATGTGGGGGGAGATGCTTGATCAGGGCCTGAAGTTCTAGGGGAGGCTGGACTACCTAATCTTTACATCACCTAACATAACATAATTTTGAACTGCCCAAATTTCTTGTAACTGCTCAGTTTGGTTGCCTATTAAAAAAAGCCGCGAGACAATCAAATCAGAGTCTATGGAACTTAGCATTGTAAGTGAGGCAGTGAAAATGTTGTGCTGTTAAATCTTAAAAACTTTGATAGCATATCTTGTCAAAGAAACATAACACAGCAAGAGTTTTGTATCACTTTAAAAGACTGACAAATTTATTGTGACATGAACTTTTGTGGGATAAATACCTACTTTATGAGAAGTAGTTATATTTGCTACAAGAGACAGACATTATTACTTTTTCCAGAATTCATCCTAAAACTAATGTCTGTCTATTTCACACTAGTTTGTTCCGTAATGGTAAGAGGCTTTCCATCAGTGCCACTGATTATGCCTACAGGCCCCTCATTTAGGCATTTTGAGATCCCCATCTAAATGTTTTACATCATTAGGGAACTTCCAGAACAGATTTAGGGGTGGGGGGGAGAGAGAGGGGTTTATAATTCTATGGAACAATCTGCTTAGTGCTATGTTGAATACTACCCTATATTCCCTCGCTTCCTAGTCTAATCTTATCCTAAATAGATTTGCTTTCCCTTCAGTATTATTTAATGTGCAAAACTTTATAATCTGTAACATCTTGAAAATCTCAGGTTGAGCAAAATTGACCATTTGCTCAAACCACAAGACAGCAATTCAGTCTGTGTGCATTTTCTTCTGGAACAATGGTTTGCTGCATTGTGTTATTTTAAGAGTTCAGTTCTGATACATCATCTAGTGAGGAAGTGCTATTGGCTGTGTGTGAACTGCCAGTAGAAATGTGAATGGCTTCACTTTTTGAGAGCTGTATTTTCACTTGGTTTCAGGGTCCTGCACAAGAAGATTTCAGCCACCTGCCTCCAGAACAAAGGCGGAAGAAACTCCAGCAACGAATTGATGAGCTTAACAGAGAACTACAGAAGGAGACAGATCAAAAGTAGCTTTCTTTGCTCTTCTGTGTTTATCTATTCACTTTAGCCTACTTCTCTCTTCCTGAGCATCACTTGTTTAAGATGAGTCAACTTTAAACAGCACCTTGTCTTTAGCTTTCTCAGTGTTGCTCATCAGTCCTTCCAAGTGTTGTAGTTTTAGGTATGTCCTGTGTGGTAAGAAATTGTGCTGCTTTCTCTTCCTCCCTCCTCGTTTACTCTATACGGTAGGGTAAAAGTCAGGATGTTGAGACTTGCTGGTTGTTTTCCTTGCAAGAATTAACTATTTTCTAATTCTTGTGTATACCGTTTATTTTTATAGAGATGCGCTCATCAAAATGAAAGATGTATATGAGAAAAATCCACAAATGGGTGACCCAAGCAGCCTTCAGCCAAAATTGGCTGAGACTATGAGTAATATCGATCGTCTCCGAATGGAAATTCACAAGAATGAGGTTAAAATCTATTAAAATGTTTCAAACAAAGGTCGGTGCAGAATTTTAGAGGCCTATAGACAAGGCATCATCCCAGATTCCAAAAGGGTATTCATATGGATGGGGGATGGGGGGAATAGTGGATGCTGCTGTGCTCCATCCCATTCACAACAGCCTTCCCTTTTTAGCCACTTAGGCATAATGATCCAGTCTAGTTCAAGAGGAGCAACCAGTGAAAATCCTATGGAGGGCTTTGCTCGCTCCCTTAAAGATGTTCAAGCCCACCTTGAAACAAGAAGTGTGTAGCTCTTCTCTACAGAGCAGACTAGTTGGAAGAATATTGGTTTGAAAATATTTTTTGCGGAGTCAGTTTTGTAATATTATCTATGGTACCACAGCACTAGGGTTAAAAGATGCACTTACAAATTTATATTGGATCACCTCAATTACCTGAATGAATTGGGAGACTTCCAGAACAGTTAGATGAGTTAAGAGAAACTGAAGAACTCTTAACATAGTAGTGGCATGCAGGACTTGGGCCACATTCATACCATACATTTATTCCACTATTATTCCACTTTCTCCAAAGAATCGTGGGAAGTGTAGTGTGTGAAGGGTGTTGACAGTTGTTAGGAGACTCTTATTCCCCTCACAGAGCTACAGTTGCCAGAATGGTTTAACAGTCAGTCCCTCTTCCCAAAGAACTCCAGGAACTGTAGCTGTGTGAGGGGAATAGGGCTCTCCCAACAACTCTCAGCACCCTTCACAAGCTCCACTTCCCAGAATTCTTTGGGGAAAGCCATGACTGTTTAAAGTGGAATAATAGTGGAATAAATGTATGGTGTGAATGTGGTCTTGAAGTTAATTTGGTACCCAGCAGTTCCAGAATATTACATTAGACTACAAATCAATTTCAAGAAAAGTTCAGCTATGCATTTAGTCACAAAGCATTTATTTTGCTATTGGTGCCAAGTGATCACACATCTGTCTCTCTCTTTCTAGGCCTGGCTTACTGAAGTTGAAGGTAAAGTAGCAGCAAGAGGAGACCGTAGACACAGCAGTGACATCAACCACCTGGTAACCCAAGGAAGAGAGAGGTTACTATATTAATATTTTTATTTTCTTTTTACAGAAGTGCCCTGTGTTTGTACTGTAGTTTTCTAAAACAATTATCACTTTGTTCATCTGGAATTCGAATAAACAAAAAAGCCGGCCTTCTCCTCTGGAATCTCTCAAAACTTTGTTCCATTTGTCTCCCTCTCATCTCCTCTCCTGTTACTTTAAGTTTAGTTTAAAATGATTTAGCACAGGGTGGGAACCTGTGGGCCACCTCATGTTGTTGGACTTCAACTCCCATCAGCCCAGCTAGCATGACCAGCGGGCAGGGATGATGGGAGTTGGAGTCCAACAACATCTGGAGGGCCAGAAGTTTGCCACCCCTCATCTATGCACTACAATTATAATTATTGCATTATAATAAATAAATGGGTTTTGGTTGTTAGAGCTGGAATTGCAGATAAAAAAGGAAGTCCTCTTCAAATGTTGTCTTCAGTCATCTCTCATGTAACTTCTTTTTTTGTGTCAACCTTGGACACCCTTCATGAGCCTTCCTTTTTCCCCCAGGTAGCATGCCATCATGTGGGTTATAGCGCCATCTAACATCCGAAGGCAAGAATGTACTGAAGTCAAGACCTGTGGCAACCTAGCCATCCCACTCCAGTTCATTCTTGCGTTCGTCCGAGGCATGAACAACCTTATGCATCTCCACAGCATAAGGCTTTAGTGTAGGAGTTAGTGTTCTCTGTGTGTGTGTGTGTGTGTGTGTGAGAGAGAGAGAGAGAGAGAGACAGAGAGAGAGAGACAGAGAGAGAGTCGGGACTGGGGATTTTGCTGGGTTTTTCCTTTTTTCCTGCCTTCTGGTTTTCCCCTCCCTCCCTCCCTCTTACAGTTTTTGTGAGGTGGTTGTTTGCAGTGATTTTTTCTTTCCCCCCCCTTCCCTGGCCCTTCTTGACTTTGGGACAGCGGGGGACTGCTGCCCTACCCGGCCTTGCCGCTCCTGCTTAGCAGCAGTAGCCCCCCTCCTTCAGGCTGTTGAAGCGCAGAGTCGAGGGCGCCCTGACTCGGCAGCTACTGACTTGTGGTTCGCTTCATGCGGTGCCGCTCCAGCTCCCTCCCCCTACTGGGTGCTCAGCTGTGGCTCCCTCTGCCCCCCTGGTTGCTACCACGGCTCGCTACTGCTGCCACTCGGAGCTTATGGTGCTGGCTCCCTGGGCCCGTTCCTCAGGCACACCTGAAGCAGTCTGCTTTACGCGGCGCCACCTCTGATCTTGCCGCGAGGCACTGAGACGCCTTGTATGATCGGCGGCTCCTTTTCCCTCGCTCCCAGCGGCAGTTTGTGGGAGGGGCTCGCTTTGGCCATCTCTCCCAGGCAACTATCTTTTTTCTGGGGCTTGCTGCTGTGGCCCCTTTCCCTTCGGCCCTGGCAGCGGTGTTAGTGGGGGTGCTCATTTTGGCTGCCCCCCCCAGACGGCTAGCTTGCTCCTGAGCGGCCGTGAGCTAGGCAACCACCATTTTGTTTTTTGAATTTTCCCGCCTTTTTATCGCTCTCCATTTTGGTTTGTCTCACTTTCCCGCTTTCTTTGGACTCCCCCTCTTTTTTAGCCTTCTCATGCTTCCTCATCTGTTTTAGGCTGATGAGTAGGTAGTTTAGCTTTTTGAACGCTAATAATAATAATAATAATAATAATAATAATAAATCAACACTAAAGGGGCACAGAGGTGACTGGAACTACAGTGCACAGGAACAGTACCACACCCCCTCCCTCTGTGGGCGTGTACTGAGATTTATCTTCTTGTACAGTGCACAGGAGCAGTACCGCACCTCCCCCTCTCTCTGTGTGTGTATCTGAGCTCTTTCTTCGTCATACTGCGTCACAACTACTGAACTTGGCGCTCCTCTAGCCCCGGGATGTGCACTGTTGCCCCTACCCACACCGCACCCTCACCCTAGTGTGTGTGTTGGTGATAGTTACCGCACCTCTTGCCTTTTTGCGTGTATATAATGGCAGATCAGCGACCTGAGGCAGACCTAGCAACAGGGCCAAACCAGTGGTGCAAGCCCCCATTGCACCACAAAGCACAAGCACTCCAAGGCTGTCGCTAAAACCAAACACCTCTCTACCCATAGTGCTGTCAAGCAAGCACAATACCTGTCAGTCCTGGCTTCAGAGGCTCCTGGCCAGGAGGCGTTGATAGCGCTTTTTCACTCACCTACTGGGTCATCGGGACGAGTTCAAAGGGTTTCCTAGCGAACCAACTCTGGACTGTCCATCTCATTCTATGACAGCGACGTCTCGCCAATCTGATACACCTCTGGTACCTCTGCTTTCAACCAGTACAGGCACAGCTGCCTCAACAAGGGCAGACTCTGCCCTCAGATCCTCAGGCGGCTGTGCTTGATCCTCTCCTGGGGTTACAGCTGACTCCTGAATTTCTTTCCCAGTTGAAGGACATACTGGGGTTCTTCTCTCAAATACAGTCACTTTCACAGGCTAATCCATTGGCTCAGCAAGGTGCACAGCAGCACTCCATCGCAATAGGGCATCAAGTCTGCAATGATGATGTTCCACCTCCTTCTCCAAACCCCTTCGATGTCGCCAGAGGCAGAATTGGAGGTGAGGCGTCTGAATTGGAGGACCAGGATGAAGACAATGAGCGGAGTGGGGACTCAGAACTGGAGGAGGACTTGTCCTGTCGCCTTTTTGATTCAGCTGACTACCCCCCACTCTGCCGTAGAGTTCTGGACACTCTGGGTCTCCAATCTTTGCCACCCCAATCTAACGCCCCTCCTGTGAAGGGGGCCAGGGTCCTGAAATCTCCCAGATAGGCAGATCACTTCCTTCCTGTGCCAGACCCCATCGACAAGCTGGCCAAGGAGGAATGAGCTCGGCCTCTGCGCCCACGTTGCTTCTCAGCCCTGGCCGAAAGATACTACGCTTTGGCTCCTAAGTTCATGAATCATCTGAATGTCCCATGGGTAGATCAGCCAATCTCTAACTTGGTGTCCAGGTCTCTCCTCCCGAAACAAGGAGATTCCCAGCTTAAGGATCTATCAGAATGGTGGCTAGACTTCACCCTGTGTAAGAACCACGAGGCTACCGCCTACTCCATTCGGGCCTCTGCTGCAGCCTCCATTTTCTCAAGAGCCTCTATGATGTGGCTGGATGAGCTCTTGGACAATCCTACTCCGGATCCGGTCAAACTCAGAAGGGGCCTGGTCAAGTTACACAAAGCTGCTGCATTTGTAGCTTACGCTACTTTGGATGCAACTCATCAAGGAGTATGGGCACGGGCTGCGGAAGTAGTGGCTTGGCGAACTCTCTGGCTCTGACACTGGAATGTGGATACCACAGCCAGGGTCAACTTGTCTACAACCCTATACTTGGGGTCGTTGCTGTTCAGCGAAGAAGCCCTTAAAGCGGTCTTGGTAGATCCTAAAGACAACCGAAAGCCTGCTTTGGCCACGGCCAGGAAGGATGACTGCAGGCCATTTAGAAGGTTTGCTCCATACTGCTCTTTCCAGCCCTTTCAAGGAGCACAGCCTGGGGGGCGGGGGCGCGATTCTCGATTTACTGACGTTTGCGCCTCCAGGGGAACCTGGCACAAACAGTGATTCCAGGGCAAAGACCAGCACCAGGGATGACAAGGTCCTTTGTCTTCATCATATGGAAGCGGAGCGCGTCAGCATAGGCAATTCTGACGCCATCCCTGTTGGAGGCAGGCTGGTTCAGTATGCAAGACTCTGGCTTGGTCTAACACAGGTCTCAGGTCAAGATACCTTCTCTCATGGTTACAACAGAGTTTTCATTGACACCCCCCCGGACAGATTCCTTTCCTCTCCTGTTCCCAAAACTCAGGAACAGCAGAGGGTCATGCAGAAAGCAATAGGACATCTGCTTGACATAGCGGCAATAGAACCAGTACCACCAGCAGAGAGATCGGGGGCGTTTACTCCATCCTGTTTGCTGTCCCCAAGCGAGATTTGTCATGGAGAGCGGTCTTAGACCTCAAGTTCGTGAACTGCTTTGTGAAGCATCGATGGTTCAAAATGGAGTCCCTCGCATTGATTATAGAAGTCCTGCAGCAGGGGGACTTTTTCGCGTCCATCAACCTAAAGGAGGCATACGTTCACGTCCCAAACTGCCCTGCCCACAGACAGTTCCTGAGGTTCGCTTTTGGCCAGCATCATTTTCAGTACTGGGCCATGCCATTTGGACTTGCATCAGCCCCAAGGGTATTCACCAAAGTGATGGTCACCCTGGTGGCTCACCTCTGCCTCCAGGGGGTCCATATTTACCCCTATTTGGATGACCTACTGCTTTGGGCAGACTTCAGGGGCCAGGCCCGCGACCAGGTTCACACCCTCGAGGTTCTGAGGACCCACAGTTGGCTAGTCAACATCAACAAGAGCCAACTCAGCGACTACAGCATCTGGGAGCAATATTGGACACAGCGCAGGACATGGTCTTCCTGTCACCAGAGCACATTGCAACCATCAGAGATACGGTATTGCTCCTGGCACATTGTTTGAAGGCAGATGGGATGTTTCTGGCAAAAGCTGTGGGCACATTCATGTCCACCATTCACATTGTTCCGTGGGCTTGGCATCATATTCGACCACTCAGGTGGGCCTTATTACCCTTTCAGGCGGACATTGCTAACCATCACGAAATTTGCCAGGATCCCTTGCTGCGGGCTTCCTTCCGATGGTGGGCGACAATTCAAAACCTCAGCAGAGGAACTCCATTCTGAGAACCGGACAGAACTGTAATTACTGCGGATGCCAGCCTAACCAGCTGGGGGTCCACTGCAACTCCCGCTTTGTCCAGGGTGTGTGGTCCAGATCGGAGCAGCATCAGAGCATCAACTGGCTGGAACTATGTCCATCTGGCTTTCCGTCACTTTCAACCAATCTTCCAGTTGGAACATGTACTGATCCGGACAGACAACACCTGTGTAAAATCTCATTTGAACAGGCAAGGAGGAACCAAGTCACAAATTCTCCAGGCAGAAGCAACCCGGATCTTCGACTGAGCCGAAAGTCATCTGATGTCGCTGAGGGCAGAACATCTCAGTGGGGTTCTGAATGTGATGGCTGACTGGCTCAGCAGACAGCAGGTGATTCCAGGAGCGTGGAAACTTCACCCAGCGGTGTTTGATCTTCTCCAGCGCTGGTTTGGCAACTTCTCGGTGAACCTCTTCGCTTCGAGTCACAATTGCCAGCTGCCCCATTACTTCTCAAGGTATCTAGAAATGACTGTGGAGTCGGTAGATGCACTGTTAACACCTTGGCCAGATGGTCTTCTGTACACCTTTCCCCCGATACCTCTGCTGGGCAGGACACTGAGAAAACCGCAACACAAAAAGGCTCAACTGGTCCTGCTAGCCCCGTACTGGCCTCGCTGTCCATGGTTTCGGACCTGCTCTCACTATCCATAACAGATCCTTGGAAGTTGCCAATCAGACCAGATCTTCTATCACAGGGACCGATTTGGCACCCAGATCCTGACAGGCTGATGGCTTGGTGTTGGAACAGAGGCAATTGATTCGCACAGGTCTCTCACAGGGGTTGTTGATACAGTTATGGCATCTAGAAGGCCGTCAACAAATCGCATCTACCAGAGCACTTGGCGTGCCTTTTCCAAATGGTGTACATCCCACAGCTGCCAACCCTCTCTAGCCCCTGTACAACAAGTTTTGTAGTTCCCATATAGAGGCCTGAGGATGGGACTAAAAGCAAACACCTTGCAGCGCTATGCCTCCACTATCTCCTCAGTTTTGTCCATCTCCTCTTCTGGCATTCCCATGGGCTCGCACCCACTCATCAAACGTTTTTTGAAGGGAGCCGTCCGTTCTTCAGCATTGTGTCACCATTTCCCTTCCTGGAGTCTACCAAAGGTCCTGCAAGCCCTGCAGCGTCCTCCCTTTGAACCCCTTGGGTCAGTGCCATTATGGCTGTTATCCTTCAAGGTCCTGTTTCTGGTGGCGATCACCTCGGCGAGAAGAGTTTCAGAGCTGGGAGCATTGTCATCGGCCCGCCATCTCTGCATCTTCCATAAGTGCTCAGTGATGTTGCACCCAGATCCGTCCTTTCGTCCCAAGGTCAGTTCAGCTTTCCACTGCAACCAGGACATTGTTCTTCCTTCATTCTGTCCGAAGCCCGTCCATCCACTGGAGAAGGCCTGGCACTCAAGATCTACCTGTCTTGAACCCAGGATATAAGATTAACGGAGTCATTATTTGTATCCTTTCACCCAAGGTCTTTGTCTTGTTGGTTGTGCGCCTGCATTGTACTGGCGTATGAGTTGCTTAAGCCCCCAGTGCCTAGTAAGATAATGGTGCATTCCATCAGGTCAGCTGCCACTACGGCCGATTTTGCAACCAACGCACCTCTTGCAGATATCTGCAGAGCAGCTGTATGGTCTACTCCAGACTCCTTATCAAGCATTATAAGATAGACCGCTACACCTCTGCCGATGCCTCTTTTGGGAACCATGTTCTGCAACAGGTCCTTTCTCATGAGTAAACAGTGGGTGGTCCCTCCCTGTTTGGGCTGCTTTGGTACATCCCATGTGATGGCATGCTACTTGGGGAAAACCGACCATTGGTCTCACCTGAAGAGTGGTTTTCCCAGATATCATGCCATCATGGCCCTCCCAGTTGGAGGATACCTAGGTGTTGGTACCACCTTCTAAATGGTTACTGTTCAAAGTTGTTTTGTTTTAGTTTATAGAATTAAGTCAGGACCTCTACATCTGTTAGGAATGAATGTGGTTTTTCCCTACTGGGCCAGTATTTGTATCTTCCTTGCTGGCAGGCCTGTTGGCCGTTGCATCTTCTCAGATATCTCACTTTGGATTCGTTGCGAATGAACTGGAGTGGGAGGGGCACGGTCGCCACAGGTCTTGACCTCAGTACATTCTTGCATTTGGACGCTAGATGGCGCAATAACCCATGTGATGGCATGAAACCTGGGAAAACCACCCTTCAGGTGAGACCAATGGTCCATTCTCCTTTCCTGACCAGATGAGATTTACAGAGGCAGTCTTGCACCAAACCCCATACCGCAGGAGGTGTCTGTCAAGAGCTAGGGACAGGGCCACTTTTATTATGTGCCCAGTTTTGTGGGCACGGGAGGGAAAGTCCTCAGCATTTTTATTGTTTGCAACTTTTCTTTTTCCTTTTTGGCACATTTTTGAATTATGAGTGTTTATATGTGTAGGTTTTGCCTTACAATTTAAATTCTGCATTTTATTTTTTATTGGTTATACATATATTACAAACCACTCTTATGAAACACTTTAAAAAGAGCAGTACACATTTTAGAAACATTTCATCCAACTTCAGAAGATTTCCCATCTCTTCCTCCCCTTAAAAAGGGTCAATGTGGTATTTTGATCTCCTTGGTTACTGTTAAGAAACAACAACTCTTCATTATGTTGCAGTTAAGATGGTGAAACCGGGACTGGTGTGAACTTAGCAAAGACCCAGAAAAGTGGCCTGCTTATTTAGATAGCTGTATTGAAAAGATGAACCCCAAAGTCACACAATTTGTACTTTATTTTAGGTAGCAGATGGTGGGCGGGGGGGGGGGCCTCTATCATCTCTTTTGCGTAGCAGAGCAAACTTTGAGTATGAACGTTTTTGCTCCAACAGCATTAGTGAGCATGCACACAGTTGTCTTCTTCAGTCTCGCAGCCATGGATGGTTATATGGGATGTAGAAGAGGAGGTGATAGCAGTGGCACAGTTCTGTTCTCATAGATATAGTTTTAAAAGAGCATTTTAGTGTTCTGGTTATTTTGATATGCTAGGCACATCAAATGCTAGGCAATCTGTGGACTCTCCTTAGAGCTTGGCTATATTTTGCCCATGCCTGTATTCATCACTAGCAATAAATATTTATGTAGGATTTGCCAAATATAGTTTGCTGCACAAAGTTATATGGGCTGAAATTAGGTCTACAAATGTTCTGAGACTTTTTTTTAATATAGGGGAAATGTTGGGGTTCTTTGTTTGTGAAGTGTAATGGTCTCCCGTTTTAATTCTTGCATTTTAGCCCTGAAGGGAGCTACACAGATGATGCAAACCAAGAAGTTCGAAGCCCACCACAGCAGCATGGCCCCCATAATGAATTTGATGATGAGTTTGAAGATGATGATCCCTTACCAGCTATAGGACACTGCAAAGCTATCTATCCTTTTGATGGTAAGATTAACTTTAGGTAGGTGGGTGGGTGGTTAGGTAGGTAGATAGTTTCCTATATCAATCTAAGTGTGTATATGTGTGCTTATGTATAGTATTTATAGTATTTATGCCTTACATAAATATAATTGTCTGCATGTACACTATTCTAGCAGCTGGTTTAGATTTTGGGAAATTATGCCATAAATCATTTTTGTTTGACAGCAGAATAATGCTTCTGCGTGGTAACAAAACAAATATGTTAGACTAGAAAAGCAGCCTTTGGCATGCATTCAGCTTTACAACAGGAGAGCATATTTTGTCTCCTGGCCTACAGTTGGAACATATGTTCAGTTCCACAGATTTGATGTTTCCTCCTGTGAATGGAAAATAAGTGCTGAGAAAGAGCTTGCTTACACTCCTGACAGAGCTGGGATGATGTCTTTTTGTATCCCCATTTCCCTCTAGGTCACAATGAAGGTACTCTGGCAATGAAAGAAGGGGAGATTCTGTACATAATAGAGGAAGATAAAGGGGATGGATGGACAAGAGCTCGGAGGCAGAATGGAGAAGAAGGATATGTGCCAACTTCCTACATAGATGTAACTCTAGAGAAAAACAGTAAAGGTGCAGTAACCTATATCTAACCTCCAGCCCATCAGCTTACCAGTGAACATTCTTTAATGAATGCTGAAGCATGCAATTGGATGAAAAGTGTCAGAACATTTAGGAGACCTTTCAATCTATTGTTCACCATGTGAGCCCATCCTGAGATGTCAGTACTGAAACGGGAAGAACGCCCACGTTTCAATGAGTTCGTTGCACAGCTTTGGCCAGTGCCATGTCTGTCTTACTATTTCTGCCTCTATCTGCTTGAAGGCTTTTAAGTGTTCTCTTATAATCAATGGTCAAGCTACAATATTTTATTAGTTTTCTTAATTTTTTTTTTGGTAAAAGCTTAAAGAAAATTTTAGATGGATCAATTCTTTTTTTGTTTGTTTGTTTCATCATATCAGTGTATACAGGTCTGTTAGCCAAGCACCCATCCCTTTCCCCGAACAGGAGCCTGTTGCCAACATCCAACTAAAAACTAAGCTCAGTTAATGAAATGAAAATGGCCCTGCTCCAGAGGAAAATGGGCAAGCAAATCTGCTTTTACTTTTCTTCTACATGTTCTACTGCCCTTTTCTGCATTGTGTGTATTCTTAAAAAGCAGCTTACGATTCAGTGCAATGGGATGCAGTACAGAAAAGAAACTTTTTCTGCTGCCAGTACCGTGGCCTATATGTAAGAGATTGCTGCTAATGTTTACAAACATGCTTGTTCTGTACATATTCTTGCAGTTTTTTCTTTGAGAATCAGAGCTACATTGTCCTGTTCACAAATGATGAATGTAGAAGGTAATTGGGAAAGTGCATAGCTTGTTAATGGGGATTCAGCAGACATACAACATGGTGATCCAACCCTTTTTGCTCTCTTTCTGCTTGTTAAGAACTCTAAATACTTAGGTGGTGTTGAAATGATTTTTTTCCTGATTGGGACTCTTGTCAAGGTTATTCTGTTGGTAAAAGGTAACTGATGAGCTGCAGCCTTTCTCTTGCGCCAACACTCTTGAAAAATATCTCCTGGGAAATACCTGTTAAAGAAGTACAAGCAAAGCTGCATCCCAATTCCACGTGCACAACAGTCTCCCGTTAGCGTGGGCCACTCCACTCATTCCAATAGAAGGAGCATATTTGCATACAAGAAGGAAGGAGGATGCAGATGAGCTCCCTTTGTTAAAATGCGTGGATAAGCCATTGTGAACAGGCACATCTTTGTGCACACGCTGAAGCTCCCATGCTTGGAACAGATCACTGGGCTGGGATGATAGTCTGTGGGATAATGCACATATAAGTAGAATTTTCTAAGTGCTGTTACCTTTGCATTTTCACTTGGACAAGGGGAAGAACCTGGACACCCAATTGCACTAATTTGATTCTGAATGAACTGCTGTCTGGAAAATATGAAGTGGTGAATGCTTGAAAAGGCTCTGTGCCGCATAGGCAGATTTATTTTCTAGCCATTTGAGATGGATTTTTTTTTAAATGAGCGCACTTCTCTCTTTTAAGGCCTCTGGTAATTCTGTTCTTCTCTTTTTTCCTCTTGGACTGCAGGTTCCTGAAGCGGGTTTCAGAGAAAATGGGCGAGATGTTGAAGGAGGTTACATGCAGCTGCTTGAGGGGGGGAGGGGGTTAGGCCCAGCAAGATGGGGAAAAACCAGTTGCATGAAGGCATGCAGGCATACATTTCTCACTAACAATGTTAGCATTCCTATGTGTATTCAAAATTGTTGTGGTAAACTAAAACTCCATTCCAACAGAACCAAACCACCCAATCTGAAAACAAACGCTTTTCATGGTCCTGAAAAATCCTCCTTGCTGTTCACCAGATGCATTGTATATTTAATTGGCTGTTTCAGCTGCCTCATTTTCCATGCCCATTTTAAACTGGCATTGAATGAAAATCATGTCATTGACAGTCTCTGCCTGTGCCACCTCCATGCTCGCCCTAACCTTCTCCTGCATGTCTAGATATGTATAAGGCATGCCTGCCTAATGTTTTGTATTTTCATAACTCTTCCTCCTCATCTGCATTTGTAGCAAAACCACTTTACTATAGTTTCATATCTCCAGCACTAAAGTTTATTATTTCAGTTCCCTTTTATGCTGCTATTCCTTCTTCCTCCCCTTTTTTTTTGCCCTCATCACGACCATCATTACATTCCAGTTCTTTGGCGTTATAAACAATGTGAACTTAACATTCATTTTGATTTTGGGAATGGAATATATATCAGCACTAGAAAACTGCAGCCCATTTTCAGCACCTCACTAACGTCTTATGAGCACTGAAAACCTGAGATAACAGCACAGATTTTCCACTACAAGACAAACGACTGTTTTCAGAAGTCAAGTGCTTGCCATTCAGATGCTGCCTTAAACTCTTGAGTGCCTAAATCTGTTGATTTGCCAACATTACCACTTCAGTATCCCACAAAGGGCTTTGCATCTCAACTCCGTTTGACCTCCTGAATCTTTCTACAATACTGCAGCTGCTGGTAGCCGTGGTAGATGCTTTCTAGAGCTCTATCATATGATACATGGTGCATTGTAAACTTTATGTGTTGAAAGCAAAAGATGTATCAGTTTAATTTTATGTCTAATGAATGTTTTTAATAGGATTTTTATGGAGCCTTTTTTCCCTTGATTGTCTCTATTTCTTGAGGTGGGGGGGGGGAAGACTCCAGTTTCTAATTAACTGCAGTGCTAGTCTGTTTCCAAGTGATGCTTCATTGTAAGAACCATTTGAAAGTTGGAGTGATACTCTGTAATGATCTATGTGCACTTTTACTTGTAAACATTGAGATTTGGAAATGTTTATACATGTAAATATAGTTGTCTACAGCACCCCATATTGCTCATGTTTTGTCTGCCGCTCGTGAATTCTGTTAATGAAATCATCCTACATCTAAACTAAATAGGGTAATCTTAGAATATGGGACATAGGAAGGAGGGAGAAACCATTTACATTAAATTCATAAATCCAGTTTTTTGCTGTTTGTGGTAATATTAAAAGAACACCTGATTCTATACAGGTAGGTGGGTGGGTTGAAGCAATATTTGGACACAGCAGTGCTGGATTTCTTTAGAACTTTTTCAGTGTTATTAGGAATTGTACTACCAGTAAAACTAAATCTATGTGACTGTGTGGAAGTTTTCTTCCTTTTATTATTAAGTGTGCCACTATTGCACAGATGACATAGCGTATTTACATTGGGGGTGGTTTAAACACTAAAGGTTAGACTTTTTGGATATTGTAAAACAGGGTTATTTATATAATGTGACCTTACTCATTACTGACAAGACTACATGGTATAGGGTTTTGGTTTTTTTAAGACCAACCTAGTGGGTTTTTTAATTATTATAATTATTTCTTCAAAGTTAAATATAATGAGAAAATGTTCTCAATACTACTTTCAGCCAGGAGCCCTGTAGATTTTACCTAACAACCTCATGGGCTTCTTGTAAAGGACACTCCTGGTAAATACTTGTAGTAAAGGACAAACCGTTCTTTCATGTTACTGTTTTTTCTAGGAACAGGATTTGCTTCCTCAGGAGATTTTCTTTCTGTGGTATAATGCAACCTTCATGAGGGTTATTAAATTTAAGGGGAGGAAATAATCTTTGTACTTGCAGAGTTAGCAGAAATCTGAAATTTTGAACACGACGAATTGTCTGAGTCTTACAACTTTCCAGTCATTTTTAATCTTGTGCACGTGTTGATTTTTAAATGTTTAGATGCTTTGTTAAAAAAAATAGTGGTTCTCTTGAGAATATTTTCATGGAATTAAAAACAACCTTTTCATGGTCCTGGTAATTTCTTTGTTGTATTCTGTTGCAGGCACAGGAATTGGGTAGATTTTGGTTAATGCACTCAGGTTTGAAGGAGGGCAGGAGCAGTCAGTGTCAGAAAAAGGCACATGTTTTTTGCTCCTCGCTGTTCATGGGCCCAGTTCAGATAAGCAGATTTAATCGCTGGTGCAAGATCTAATCTCCCTACTTATTTGAACAATGTGTTTCCATGACCAGTTACCTTGCAATTTAATAACCCTTAACTCAGTTTCTACTTAAATTTCTTTGCATGCTCTAGGAGTTAGGCTGAAGTGAAATGAGAGGCAAGCATCTTTATTAACATCAGAGACTTTTGGCATGCTTGTGCAAGTGACCATATAACAAATAGGCAGCATTATTGTATCTGGTATGCAGAGGTGGGTGCGATACAATATTCCCTGAAAAAACAGCTGGAAAGCTAGCAAAGATAAGAGGCTGGCATATCCTGGGGCCTTTCATTGTCATTTCTGTGCAGTTCCACCTTTGCACATGAGCTCTGGAGCTTTCCAAAGTTTTCAGAGAGGTTGTGTGCCAGCCTCCACTCCCTTTAATCAGTGATGTTTGCTCATATGTCAAAGAGTAGGGACCATTACACTTGCTGCTCAGTTACCTTTTGACTGCTGTGAGAGTTGCTACAGAATGGTCCTCCAATTGAACCATATATTTTTTCACCCTGGTCATGTAATATGTTCCTTTTATAAAGCACCTGTTTTCCTTTTCTTTTGAGCTGCACACTTCTGGCACAGCGGTCTATATTTTGAAAAGTACCTAAACGGTTGGATGTTAACAAATTCTTGTGGCACTCCGCTCTTTGCTCTTCTGTGGCTTCACAATCCAGACTGGGTCTTTTGCTAACTCTGTGCTCAGTCTGTAGCTTAACCCAGAAAAATGGAAGCTGTGTCAAAACTTGGTACAATTCTTAATTGGGAAGTTGTAAGTTAAGACAAGACAGTCCTTGTGATCACAAGGCCCGTGCTTGGTACCGATGAAGAACATACTAGAGCATGTAAACTATCCAAAAAAGCTTGGCAGTATTCTGCTTTACTAACTTATTTAAAAAAAAAAAAGACACACATCAAAAACTATGGACAACAGGACAAAAGTTTGGTTGTCTGGTCTATCTTGGGATTCATGTCATGCTCCCCACCCTGACTTCCAGCCTAAGATAGATGTGTTTTTTCCCCTTAGTCAACAGCAGATTCTTTCAGCCATTGTTGGATAACTGGCTGTGGAGAGGGGATGTTTTACCCTTTTGCCTCCAAAACAATTCCAAGCAATACAAAATTACACAAAGAAATCATCTAATTACACAAAGAAAGGAGGGTTGGTACTTCTCAGTTACAGAGAAGTGAACTTCTATATACTTAGGGAAATAGAATGACAAAACATGCCCGAAATGCACACACAAGAAAAGCTCTTTTGGCTGCAGGTAGCAAGTACAACTTCAGTAAGTAGTGCAGTATTTTAATACGAGGGGCAAGTCCTGGGAGGGAGAGACAGGGAAGGAGGGTGTGTGTATACACACACACACGTGTACTGTGCTACTGCGTTTACTCTGGTGTGTGGCTTGTACAGGGGACTGATAAGATCTGTGGTTAGGTGATTTCCAATTACTTTATTTGTAGAATACATACAATTGATATTTTATTTTTGAGGAATCCTTCTCCCTCAGGTTACAATATTCATTACAGAGAAATGTCATCTCTATCAGTTAGATATGATCCAAGCCCTTCAGGTGGTTGAAACAAACTCCAAACAGCACCACTGCACAGTGGTAAAACCACAAAATGCACTTCCTTCTAAGGGTTGTCTCAGTATTTGGTGGCGGAAGGCAGGCCACCTCATATCATCGTCTGATTATAACACCTAAAATACACTTGTGATGTCATATGCTAAGGAGTTAACCTATTGCCAGCAGTCAAACCACAACATTTTGATACTGTGAAAATGCAATGTTTTTCCCTAACCCCCCACCCCCATTGCAGGAGCCTTTTGCAATAGAGAGTACATAGGAAATGTAACTGCATGAATAGTGTGCATGTACCTGGCATATTACTGCTTGTGACGGCTCTAGAGAAGAACATGGTATCATCCCATATAGGCCATTTGAGTAATTAAAATATTGTTTGCATTTTGCCCATTTATTTATTTCCCCTTCATACATAACAGTCAGAAAAATACCCAGAAAAATACAGCAATTCCCCCCCCCTCAGGCCCACCTTTTAGTCTTAATAATGTTAACAAAAATGCTTGGATTCTGCCTTTATTTTGAAAGGACTCAATAGACCAACTATCCACTTAAGCCTAGGAACGTTTGTAATCCAGACCACATCAAGTGGGAAAAGCATGCATGAAATGGCAAGAAGATAAACTATTGTCATGGTTGGTTAATGTAGGTGGTTATATGATTTGCAAAGAGATGTTTCAAAAAAACTTTTTTAATAAGTAAGACTATAAGTAGGATTGTACAGGCTCTGAACAGGGTGGTTCATGACAGATGCTCTTGGAGGTCACTGATTCATAGGGTCACCATAAGTTGTAATTGACTTGAAGGCACATAACAACAACAAATAAGTAGGATGTGTCTTACCACTATTTCAATAAAAGAGTTGATACATAGTCATTAACTCCTTAGAAGCGCAGTTCCTACTGTTTCCTGCGAAGTCATTATTTTGAGCATCAGGCTTAACTTTAGTAAAGTGCCAATGCAGTCATCTTGCTACTTCCATGGCAACTATGACCTTATAAAGAACAATGCAGGGATGGGTCAAATCCTATGTTAATATTTATACTAACTTTCATCAAGTCTGTCCCCATCTCCTGCCTTTATCACAAGAACAGAGCCCCCCTCTCCAAGTTATCCTTGGCAAGAACAGCTTCAGCTTCTTGCCTCATTCATTGCAAACTAAACTAAGACATGGTTTCTGTTTCAAAGCTCTAGTAACCTGTGCTAGTTGTGGGTATTGGGGAGGATGTCAAATTGTTGCAGTACATGCAGTTAAGGGGGACCTAATCTACATATTAATACCAAATCCTACTTTTATTTTAAAAACAAGTAATTATATATAACAAATCAAAGGGGTTGGGGAGACAGACACTCAGCCTATTGTTGCCTGAGATGACAACCAGATTGGAGCAGGCATCCTTGGTTTTGGCTTTCAGGCACCTCTTGAAGACTTTTTTATGCTGACAGATCTATGCAGTTATAATTTTCTTGAGTAGCCAGTCATTTTAGTGATGTTCTGTCCTTACAACAGTTTGCTTTTATATTATTGCATACTACTCTGATATTTTATGACAGGGAGATATATAAATACATTTATAAATCAACAATGTAGTTGGTGCTTTATCAACAATATCCTCTCAAATTTTCATCTGTTATTTTACATATCCATTGAAGGTGGCTTGATGCAGCCATCAAAGGATCAGAAGAGATAGTTTGAGATAGTTTGAATAAATGAAAGATGTGTTTGGTAACAATCCTGGACAGAGATGAGAGAACTGAGGGCTGCTAAAGAAATTGCCACACAGCGGGATTGTAGTAGCAAAGCAGAACATAGGAGTTGTAGCTGAGGAAGGGGTAGATTTAGAATGGTGTACAGCAGGGGTGGTGAACCTCCAGATGTTGCTGGACTACAGCTCCAATCATCCTTGATCACTGGCCATGCTTGTTGGGGCTGATGGGAGTTGGAGTACAACAGGTTCACCACCCTGGTTTGTGCACAGGGACAAGCAGCAAGATTTGGGACCAGCTTGAGCAAAGAAGAGGGAAGAACTAAAGGTAAACCCAGGACTTCATGTATGGGGACAATGATGGATGCAGAGAATAATCAAGAAGAAGGAAGTTCAGGAGCAAAGATTAGCCCCTAAATAATTTACTCTTTCCCATTCACTGAGGCAGTAAAATATTTCACAAAGAGATGCTTTAATTCACATGTGTACAAGTTTCCACATCCATTCACGGGATATCATATAACTGATACCTGCTGCGAAGCCATTCTTTAACCTTTACTCATATTTACATTACAGTTTATTAATAACATTTGATGCAAGACTAAAATATTCTAATAAAATCACTGTCTGCAATACTTTATGTAATGGACAGTGAATTCATTGAGCATGAGATAATTTTTAAAGATAGCAATAATAAATAATGATTCCTTTATAAATCTGTAGCCTTTGTTAGGCAACTCAAAAATGCACGCTGTGCAACATAGAAATTTTGAAGAGGCTGTGGATGACACTAAGCAGCAGAGTATGCAAAAACTTTTGGCAGTGGCAACAAGCACCCTCACACCCCTTTAGCGTTTTTTTTCCCCAGGAGTTGCTTTGAAAGTATTTGCCCATTCAGAGAGAGAACAATTATGATCCAGAAACTATTACCCTTGTTCTCAACGAGCTGTGAATGTGAAGCCATCACATTCACCAAGTAATCCCTGATTGGCTAGAATCACTACTGCCAGAAAGGAGAAACAGTTTTTTAAAATGTGTGAAACTCACAGCAAAACAGGGGAATGTGAACAGGCTGCAAACATTTCTGGACAATCATCCTCTTCTTACTCTGAGGGGGGAAAAGGCAAACATTTGATGCAAGCCTGTTTTACAGTGTATTTTTTCTTAGTTAAGTAATTATATTGAATTAACTATAGCTGAGAGTCCATTCAACATTTCATTGCTCTGTCTGCTTTGCTAGAGGGGGTTCTAATTTTCGGGAGAGTGCAATTAAAATCTGGTTGAATTTCTCGTATCTTTCACTTTGGTTAACTTGAGCTCCTTTGCTGCCCCAGAGCAATCTCATCTGAAATTCCGTTTTGAAGATTTCATTCATCTCGTCATCTGCCTGAAAACCTGATGAGGAAAAATGGGAAATGTGTTACTATAAATCAGCCTTTTTACCATAAAGGCTTTCAAGACAAACACTTTTTGCTGCAACAGACTAAAGGTCAGCTCAGAAGTCTGATAATACCTCTGTGCAGGAGGTATTCTGTAGAAACATAGCTATGTGAACAACATTATTAACCCGACAATCCCCCAGTTTCAGCTGCTGGGTGTTTTTTTTTTCATATTTGGGTGAATATGATGTCTGAAATGCTCATGCAAATTACTGCCAGCAAGTGGTATCTGCAAGAGGGGCCACACTAGGTGAGATGATCATTCTTCCACATGACTGCATCCCTAGGGATGCTCTTCATATAAAAAATTGGCCACTTTGAGAAGGGAATGGGAGTGGAGGGCCAAGGCACTGCCTCCCACCCTCAAGTGGCTAAAATGGATAAGCAAAGAAACTAGGCCAACCTGCAAACTTCAGCCCATAATGAACTATTCAGTTTTTTAAACGTCATAAGACACTTGTCATTTTGAAAACCTTTTTATGCAACCGTACTTTAAACCTGCTAACAAGTGTTGTTTCTTTTTAACTACAATGTCCCAAACAACATGTCCCAAAGGATTTCCCCCCTAAATCCAATCTAGGCAGCAGCTTCTTATGCCCAATTTGATGCTTTTTGTACTATATAATGAGTCATAGCAAGTACCTAGACAGGGCACGTACTTTTTTTCACAAGTTGCATTTACTTGCAAGACTTCCCTGGTTTTAGCTCTTCTAGTTTACAATATAGATATGGGGAACAGATACAGCATAAACCAAAGTTGCCAATTTAGCAACACCACTGCAAAAGGCAGATCTAAGAAACAAGACAGAAAGCTTTCCTGCATTTCAACACATCTGGACACAATTCCCTCCACAACCCCTTTTTTGTGGAATTAAAACCAAGAGAGGCCCTACAGTTGTGACAGTGTGGAGCAGTTATTTTCCCCTCCTACCTGCTAACATCCTTTCTGCATTTGTGCTGTAAAGCGCAGCCTTTTGGGCTATCAAGCGAGCAGTCGCTAAGTGCTGCAACATTATTTCGCAGCTTTGGTCTGTGTTTTCCCACACATCCATTCCATCAAACACAACAGCCTGGCGCTCCAGCAGCGTAACCAGAGGCATCAGCAGGGGCACGGTGACAACATTTTGAGGAACGCAAGTTGTCTCTGAGAATGAGGGAATGAAAAATAATTTTCAGTCATGCACCCTTATCAGCTAGCCTCTCTTGGGTGAGATACAAGCAGGATTTCATTAATTTGCTTGGAATGCAGTACTATAAGACTACCACCAATTGGCATCAAGCGAATGGTAGCTGATGCAAATACAATTCCCTGTGTTGGTTCCATCTTCTCTCCATAAGCATGGCTTATGCTCTCTGTTTGGCAGGTGGATAAAAAGTTGACCTTGCCGTGGATCTCTTCTTGTTGGAGCTCCAGGGAAGCTTATTATCCAGTCAGTTCTTGGGGAAATTGGATAATCATTCAATGGGATCTAGGCCATGTATGGCCCTTTTCATTATGCTTGTGCACGGGCACTGCACGGGCATTCTTTGCTCATATCCTCCATAGCAAAGCATTTCAATGCCCCATGACAGGGAACGATACAATATTCTGTGTTTTCCCCTACACAACAGAAGTGAACCATGAGCAAGGCATGATGTGGTTACATCTAATGGATTCGGTCCATTACTGTCACTGAAATGACCTGGGGTTGCTTCTGCACTCTCCATTAAAGCAATAAAAGATGTGGCCCAAGGACCCTCTTGATGATGACGATGATAAATGTGATGCAGCTGTCTGCAATTGTGTACACACTCACCTCTCCCTTCGTGTAAGGCTTTGCTGAATGGTTTCAGCTGCTTCTCATACATAATGGCTGTTTGTGTGTAGCAGTGCCTCAAAGTGGTCCATGTTTGCTCCAACCTTGCAACCTGCAGAGGAAGAACAGCTACACTGTCAAGTGGTCCTACCTGCAGAGCAACAGCTACATTATCTCACTGAACATGACGTAACCTAAGAAGTTTTCCATACAAATCAGAGGAGAGCAAGATTTCGTACAGCACATTTGCATCACATTGGACTCTCCAATAGCCTGAGAACATTTTGCTGCTGTTCTTTCAAGTGTGCAGTTTGCACCCTCAAAGAACAGGAGAAGTTCCTCTTGAAAACCACCAATTTGCTGTATGATGTGGCAGGATGGAGCAGTTGCTTGTTAGTACTGTGAGAGGTTCATTTTAATTTTTTGTTGTTTGTATACTGTTTGGTCCTTTTAGACATAAATTCACACCAATGCCTGGTTCGCACATAACACTTAAGTACAGTTAATATTAACCATGGTTAAAGCTGAGGCATCTGGCAGATGATCACTTAAACCTTGATTTATTAAATCATAGAATAGTTAAAAACACCAGTGAGAGCAGCAGAATATTGACAATGATTTGAATTTTTTGCCACTCTTTACTCACGGCGTTGTTACTCCTTAACTATAGTTAGTTCTTTATAGTGTAGGCAGCTCATTAACTATAGTTAAAGAGGAAATCACACAACACTAAGCTATGGTTAGTGTTTACTAAGGCATATAAACCAACTCTGAACCTTGGTTATCGAGTGACCTCTAACCATAGTTAAGCTGCAGGGCTGGGTTCACACATAATGCCAAGTCATTATTTAATAAACTATGGTTTAATGTAATGTGTGAACCAGTCCTGAGGATACAATCTTGTGTTCCCTGCAGAGTGTCCCAGGGGCAATAGCATAGATTGGATCTACCCCTCCAACGTTAGAGAGGGAGCTCCAACGTCAGAGAGGGAGAGCCAGTGTTGGAGCCTCTGTCCCCCACTGCCAGCTCCTCTAACCCCCTGGCACAACCAACATCAGAAGTGTCCAAAAGGGGGTGAGTCTGTGACGTTCCAGGAGTTGGCTTGGTCTACCAACACCCCCAAACCAGGAGGAAATTTAGACACACTTCTGAGTGTGACTAAATTCCTCCCTCCCCTTCCACACCACATATTTTTAATGGGAGTGAAAATGTAATTTTTTAAAAAAAAAAACAGGAAAGGGAGAAAAGCTAGAGCATTCCTCCACCCTCGCTTCCACCCTGCCAGCTTGTGGTTGGCAGGCCACTGGCTAAGGCAGTTTAACCACCAACACCCCTCTGTCTTAGGACTGCACTGTAAATAGCCTAGTACAGGGAATTCCTTTTACCTGAGGCATTTCCAGAGCTTTCATTATAGCTGAAAATGCATACAGATCCCCCATGGAATCTTTGAGTTCCACAGCGACCTGGATGATCCTGTTTAATGTTGCTACTCGCTCTTCTAAGTTTCCTGTGCAGCCAAGAATGTCAACTGCTATTCCTATTGCCATGGTATTGTGTCTAAAGAGGGAAACAAATCAGAGACAGTCAGGACAAGCTATCAAGAGAGCCATGTGATGTCAAAGTCCCCATGGAACCAAGCGTAAAAAAGACAGTATTTTACATCACAGAAGTGGTATCGTTGTGTCACCACCACCATGCTGGCAACAAACGTTGAACACACATAAGCATACAGAATGAAATACTCCGCCACTGTTATCGTTAGATATCTTTACTCATGTGACAGCCCTATCTGAGCTTTTATAAATTAATTCACTGATACTACCCACATGCATTTACTTAAAATAAAAGAAGAAATCTGAAGAAAACAAGTCTTCACTCTTTGGCTTTGGAGGACGCAGAGTACTGTCACAGTAGGCACTTTCTTAGAAAGAGGCATCCCCTCCTGGAAGACTGTCTCTAAAAAGGGGATGCGACTGTGTGTGCGTGCGTGCACGCATGGGCAATATATGGGTATATATATATATTAAACTTTTAAAATTATACTGCTTATATGGCTTTAAAAATACTTTTCTTCCCATTATTACCTTGGTCTCCAAAAATAATAATATTTGTTATTAAAATAAATTGCTCAATTAATCAGGGGTACTTTTTTAGCTGATAAAAAGATTTTACTCAATTAAGTGAATAAAAGTTTCAGCCCGTATTATTGTTACAATCCATTCATATCTATTTGCCACAGTGGTCCACAGAGTGCAACAGCCCTCTATGCATGACGGAAACCTCACATTTAGAAGGTTCACACAAGGCAATAGATACACTTTCATTGGCCCAGTTTGCATGTCATGATAAACCATAGTTAATGGTTTATCATAAATGTGGAGATGGTTCCTGCTTAGTCCCTTACTCACCACAAGCAACAAACCACGATCCCTGGTTTAGAATTACATCCCAAGTTGGAATTGTCATTTGTTTCATTCAAACGGTTTGTTTGAGCAAAACAAATGACAATTCCAACTTGGGATGTAATTCTAAACCATGGATCATGGACAAGTGAAGAACAAGCCTTGGCTTAACACTGTGGCTGGTTTGAAATGAAACAAGCCGGGATCTCTGGTTCGGACATAATGCTAAGCCAGGAATAGTGGTTTGTTGCTCTCACTTGCACTAGGAAGAAGCCCTCTCCACATTTACAATAAGCCCTTAGCTATGGTTAACCATGACCTGTGAACACCGCCATTGTTTCAGCATCAAAAATAGCCAATCAACCACTAGTTGGCACAGTTTCCATTTTAGGGGGTATTTAAGCAAGGTGGCTGGAGCTGGAGCACATTCAGGGTACATACTCTCAGTGCGTAACAATCATTTTGACAATACTCTCATCGTTGCTACCCACCCTTTCAAGGAAGAAGAAAGGGGAAGGAGAAACAGTAATGCATGTGACCAGGCATGACAAGCCAACAAAAGAATGTCAGCCCAGTTGGAAGGGCCTGGGAGTAAAAGAATTGCCAACCCCCATATTGGCAGCAGAGGTGCCAAGGCTGGCAAAGCAATTTGAAGATGACTGTCACAAAAGCACAGGAGTGGGTCATCTTGTTGCTTGGCAAAAGGAGGAGCAGCGATTTGCCAGTCAGACTATTCCATGCAACAGATCTCCCTCCAATCTAGAGTTGGAAACCATGACAACCACACGGTTGGCTCAGAGCTCTGAACCGCTGCATGCAACTTTTTGGAGGGGAGGGGAGTCCAAGTGGCTTTCAATGCAGACAAGGTATTATTTTGTAGACCTCAGAGGAGGCTTTCAGAATCCCTGAAGAGACATTTTGCTCTCAGATTTCTGGGATTATCTGTGTAGGAGACATGTGGGAACATGAGGCATTTAGATTTTCATGTCATAGTGCACATCTTTTTGGACTCATTTGCAGCTTAAGTATATGTATCTACCATTTTTAAAAAAACACTCCACAGTTCCTGCTAGATTTGGAATAGACAAAAATGACATCTTACAGTTCCACTGATATCCCGTATAGAGTTAAGTATAAGATGGATTTCATAGTATAATTTTAAAAACCTGTTCACAATTCATGATAAATACTTCCTGATCCTAGCACTGCCACCACTGCCCTCCCCCCAATGCAATACAGGATTTTTCTTCAATGCAAAAATGTGCTCTTTTCATAGCTAACTTTTTGTTATTGGAAATCGGGAGGCGTTCACACAAATCCCCTCAAGTACTGAAAATATGTGCAATATGGTCATGCTGGCTACCCCTGTCTGCACCACTAACAACATATATGCCTGCCAGCCATACCACAGTTTGTCAGCTGTTATTTCAGCAGCCATGTGAAGGGACATAAAGTGTACAGTAGGGCCTTGCTTGTTGGCGCCCCACTTTTCAGCATTCCACTAATACGGTGGCACCAGTGGGGCGATCAGCTGTAGCGCGGGGAGCTCCAGCGTGTGATCAGCTGGAGCACGGGGAGCTCCCACGCTACAGCTGAGTAGGGCCCCACTTTCCAGCAGTTTTTGCTTTTCGGCGGGGGCCTGGAACGGAACCTGCCCTATGAGTGGGGCCCTACTGTACCAGAATCTTCAAAACTAAGAAGTTAGTTTTGAGCATTCTAGTAGCATTAACTTGAAGCTACATCACTCCGTGGGCATATAATTTCCAAAGTAACATTCCTCACTTGGTGGCTGTGAAGGGTTTCACATAGGAAGCTGCTACTTGTCTAGCCCCAGTATTATCTTCACTACCAGCAGTAAAGCTCTCTAAGGTCTCAGGAATTGTGGCTGGAAAAGAATTCTGCCCAAGATGCTTTAAACAGGATATGCCAGAGATCAAACCTGGAAGCCTTTACACATAAGGTAAGCACTCTACCACTGAACACTGGAACATCGGAAGTTGCCTTTTACTATACCAGGCACCATCCATGTAGTCCAGTATTGTCAGCTCTGACTGGCAGCTACTCTTTAGGTTCACAGGCAAAGAGAAGCCTGTCCCACCATCTGTTAGCTGGAGATAACAGGGATTGAACCTGGGGCCTTCTGCATGCAAATAATGTGCTCTATCACTGAGATATGGCCCATCCCAGAATGAGGTGATGTCTCAAAAGATTCACGCTTGCACATCTTAGTCATGATCATGCTTCCTAAGTCCCATTGACTCCCATGATGTTTGTGTCTGTGGACATGTGTTCAGAAGCTTTAAAAGAGAACATTTCCACATTTTTTCTTGAGCAGTCATTTTCTAAAAGCTGGTTTATTGCCCCGCAGCCCAACAAAATTGCTTCCTACTTGGGCCACATTCACACTGTACATTTATTCCACTATTATTCCATTTTAAACAGTCATGGTTTCCCCCAAAGAATTCTGGGAAGTGTAGTTTATGAAGGATACTGAGACTTGTTAAGAAAGCCATAGTTCCCTTACAGGCCAGCAATTCCCAGAGTTGTCTGGGAAAAAGGACTGTGTTAAACTACTCGGAGAATTGTAGCTGTGTGAGGAGAATAGGGGTCTCCTAGAAACTCTCAGCACCCTTCACAAACTACACTTCCCAGGATTCTTTGGGGGAAACCATGACTGTTTAAAGTGGAATAATAGTGGAATAAATGTGCAGTGTGAATGTGGCTTTAGTCTCTACCTGTATTAATCTATCACTAATAAGGTGTATTAATCTATCACTAGTAATCCATTAATATGTAGTCTATTAAGAATCTATACTATAAAAGATAAATAGTGAGAGGAAGGCCAGAACTGCCCAAAATACTTTTGCACGGACACAACAATGAACTCCAATAGTTTTCCTTGGCAGCCTGATATTTTAAGCACAGCCCAGCAGGAGAAAACATTAAGGTAACTATAACAACATTTACCTTTCAATTATGTCAAGGCGCAGTTGGTGTCCATATGGCAACGTAATAAGTTCCAGGCCTGAATTCACTCCCATGATTCTCCTCATCTCTTCAGAGACCTCTAGTATCCTAGCAACCTGTCAAGTGCAAGAGTGCACACAGAATGAGACAGGATGGAAACAAGACAGCCTGAACATTAAGTAATATTTATGTTAAAAAGCCTCAGTAGCTCCAAATGCTCCTCGCTGCTTTACATGCCAGAGGAGCCACCACCTGGCATTCAAAGGCTGTCAGCTTGCAGTGGCAATTCATAGAAGACAGGACAAAGGGACGTGCAATTGTTCCATTCAAAAACTTCACAGGGCTCCAGTGTTGTTCATACAGAGCTCCCATTAGGGCTGCCAACTTTTCAACCAGCAACTGTAGCTGCATTTTTAACAGCGACTTTATCTGCAGAACTAAGCAAGTGGCAATACTTTTCTCCATACTGTGAAAGGGTTCACCTGCTGATTTCTACACATCTCGGTGCTTTAAAGTTACAAGAAGCCAGGTTTTTCCCCGGCACCTGCCAACCCCAAGCTTCCCACTTCCTTTCTGTTCGCAATTCCAAATTCCACTGAAGTCCACCACAAACCACACGCAATTCTACTGACAGTTCCTTTGAATCCTCGTTAGGGTGGAAGAGTCACTGAGCTCATGGTTCCTTTCATATCTTAACAATACACTAGATCTTTTTGCAACAAATATTAACATAATATAAACTGACGGTGTTTTTGAAAGTTATATTTTAATTAGACGCTTTGTGCTAGAAAAAAAGTCAAGCAAGGATAACCAAATGTCTAGCTTTCTATTATATACACTTTAAGCTATACGATTTGTTTGAAACACGTTGGAAAATGATAATTAACACAAATTTCTACATTTGACCATAATTCAATAATCCTAGGAGAGATTCCCAAGGCATGGTCTGGAAAAGGCACATGAGGAGGCAATGTCAGGTATCCCGAGGAGGGCCTTGCTGAAGCTACAGAGGTCTAGATGAGAAACTACCCAAGAGGCCCATGTACACTAACCTGAGTTTCATCAGGGCAGATGGCACAGAAGCATAACAAAGAAACTGCATGATTACCTAGTTTAATCTAGAGGGGGGAGGGAAGGAAAGGAAAGGAAAAGTCCAAACAGAAAGGCAGCAATCTATGAGCTTGTAAAGATCAAGTGGAAGTGTTAATTATTGAAGAGAATATCTATCCACTTTCGTTTAATATCCTCCCACACAAATAAAAGCACAGCAGAGTTGTTCCACTAAGCTAAACGAAACAGAGGAAACCTCAAAAGGTGAACTTTATCAAGGCCCAATGTGTTTTAAGCAATATAGCTCTTTTTCAGGGCCGAGTGGGCCCATTTTACCACAACAGCATAAAAAAAAAAAATTGGTTTCGCTACTGGCAGCTGACTTGGTCAAACTGTGAGCCCCGGGGAGGGGAAGAGTCAACTGCTTTGAAAAGCATTGGGCCTTTCAATAAACTGTTTCAAGCGCATCTTTTGAGGCAGTTTGCAACATTCTTTCTAGGCTCACACACGTTCCCCATCTTGCCATAGGGTTACTGAACCCATACAACACTAAATTGAGGCCCTGTGTCTTTGTGCTGGTAACAATATGAAACACAATTAAACCTCACCCATTCAGCTCAAGTCAGCTGGATATAATATAGCCCCCACCTGTAACAAAAGGGGTATGCTGGTGAAAATGGGATATACACACAACTACTGTGATTTGTTCAGTTATTCACCTATACACACTGGAGGTCCTGAGTGAGATCCTCTGGCCTAGTCCCCTCACCATCGCCAGATCAAGAGGCTTACTACAGCAACAGGCCCATGTCAAAGGACAGACAAGAGAAACGTCTGGCAAATTTTACAACATCCACCAACAGTTTTATGAGTCATAATGGCAGTTATATTTTACAGCATTACCAAAGAATCCAGCATCATTCTCATCAGGGACTTTGAGCCCCTCTGGGCTGCAGGCAGGTGGCACTAAGTGTCATTAGTAACATTATCTCCCTCTCCCTAATAATGGGCCTAACACGCTACTTGGCTTAACCAATCTCATCTGGAGACCCTCCTGTGACCGTAGCAAATGTAATGTTGGGAGACAGGCAATTCCTCTAGTGCCCAGTTTAAATTGAACATAAATATAGACTAAGCTCTCAAAGTGGAGTGCTCTAGGTAATGAGGTAGAGTGCAAAAAAGGTCTTCTCACTCCCGAGGTGCAATGGACCACAGCTGATGCCAGCTTGATTTACACAATCCTCAAAGAGACTGTTGATTCTAACAAGCCTGTAATAGCTTTAGCGGGAAGCCATTCAAAGGAGGGTCATTGAATTGATGACAGCAAGAGGGGAGAACTCACAGTGAAGCTGTGTGTAGATTATGCCATTTGACACTTGGGAGGTATCAGGCAGGGATTCAAAGTAAGAGGTCATTTTCACAGAAAGAGTGTGGGAGATGTGCCACAGCACAGAAGACTGCTTCTAATCCCCCTTTCCCAAATAAAAATAAATCTTATCCAGATAACCTAGGGTGATTCCAGACATTAATGCCACCAGCAACAGTCAGTCACCTCTAAACATGAAACAAGAGGTATTTGTGATTGCAGTCGTTTGGAGTGATCACTGCTGGTTTGTACAGCTGTTGCCATGTCCTCCCCCCAACCCATGCTGATCCTTCCAGGATATCTGAATGAGAAGTTTGAAAAATATCATGAAGGAAGAGGCCACACAGAGGATCTAAACAACAATAAGAACTTTACTATAACTAATCATATACAGTACAGAGAACAAGGCCCACAGCATGGTGCTGCTGGTAAGGCAGGCCTGGAACTGAAACTGCCACAGCCTGGTATGGCAAGCCTGGAGGGCCAATACACTACAAAGTTATCAGCATGGTTGATGGCTGCCTTGCAGCACCCAACATGCTGCTTAAAATGGCAAACTGGGGGGCTTACTCCCAAGTATCCCTCAAACTATTGCCAGGAAAACCTAAATTCTTCATTCTTGAAGAAACAAATAGCTCCACCTATTTCAAAGGCAGCTCCGGTAGAGGGCAGATTTAGTATGCCAGGAGCCCCAGGCTCAGCTGCCAGGGAGCCTATGTAGTTATTAGCTGCCTTTGCTGACTTCATCCCAGACCAAATGCATGAGGAACCAAAAGCCACATTTGGGCTTTTTACCAAAACTAAGGAGAGCTCAGTATTGCTACAAGAAATGAACATTATTCCCACCTAGTGCTCTCTAGCGCTTACAGCCTCTTCTGCCACTACAATGCACAAACCATTCCCAGCAGGTCTGTTGAAGAACATGACTACCATCTCTTTGCTGTGAGACATTCTATCTTCTCACAGAATCACAGCCATCTAATCCAAGCCCCTGCCCTCAAGACAGGAAATCTTAAAATTGTCATCAGCCATATCAAACAACATCCAAACGCCCACCGACTTACCCCAACCAAACAATACTCCTGTTGTGCAGACTTGCAGTTAGCTGTTTGCCCAGGGGGGAGAGTTAGCACATCCAGTTCCCTAGTGGCAAGATCAATTCCTTCTGGGCAAGTAACACGCCAGAAACCACTAGCCTTAATCTGACTTTATGTACATAACCACAGTCAAATCGGCAACAACACTGCCTGTTTGGCTGAGCTTAGAGCAGGCAGGGCCAATTCTGGCTCCGTGCTGCCCTCTGAACGCTATCGCCAATGATCTGATTGAAGTTATACAGTTCTGGCTTCTAAATCAGACCTGGAGCCAAACATGCTGCCACTGTACACAGACATGGTTCTTTATTTAGCATGCAGAGGTAAAAACCACTACATCCTATTCTGTTGTGTGGCTCAAAAGGCCTTCACCAAAAATGGGCTTGTGCACCAGTTGCACCCTCTCCTGGATAAGGATGACCACAGTGAATGCATTTCATCAGCTTCTGGTTAAGTTTCCAGGTGCAATTCAAAGTGCTGGTTTGAACTTTAAAGTCTAAAATAGGGGTAGGGTACCTGTGGCCCTCCAGATGTTGCTAAACTACAACCCCCATCATCCCTGACCATTAGCCATGTCTGCTGGCACTGGTGGGAGCTAGAGCCCAACAATATCTGGAAGGTTCTCCACCTCTGTCTTAAAACAATTTGGGGCCAGGATATCTGGAGTCCCACCTTCCTCTGTATAAACTTGCCCATTTCCTATTATCAGAGGCCTGACTCCTGGTACCCCACCCCTGAGAACCAGTGTGGTGTAGTGGTTAAGGTGTTGGACTACGACCTGAGAGACATGGGTTTGAATCCCCATATAGCCATGAAGATCATTGGGTGTCCTTGGGCCAGTCACTGCCTCTCAGCCTCATGAAAACCCTGTTAATAGGGTCGCCATAAGTCGGAATTGGCTTGAAGGCAGTGCACCGCACCCCCCTGCCCTGTCTTCCACGGTTAAGTAGCTGTCAACCAGACCTTGATCATGCAGGTAGCAGTTGAAAACTATTTTATCCGCTTGGGCCTTTTCCTGAATGTTGCTGCTTTTCAATACTGTTTATTCGTATTTTGAGTTATTTGTATATTCTTTTGTTGAAAGACTGTGTGTATGTGTTGCGCTGCAGCCAACTCAGAAGGGACAGGAAGGGGGGAGGCATAAGTTTCAGGCACCTCCGCAGCCAGAAGAAGCAGAGTTGGGGACTGTTGTGTCTGAGCAGGATCGTGTGGGAGGGGGGCAGCCTGCTCTCCAGCCAGTTCCCACGAGTAACGCCCTTTCCGAGGAGCCGAGCGCACCGCCCCCAGTTGATGCAGAGGACTTGTGGGGGGAAGCTTCAGAGTCAGTGCCAGCTCCTCCTTTACCAAGCAGTTCCCAGGAGGATTCCAGTGTGGCACCGCCCCCTGACCTCGAGCCCGTTGCTCGGGAGCAGGTGTCTTTTTTTTTTTAATAATTTTTATTCAAATTTTTCAAAAGACAAACAAAACAAAGAGCAGGTGTCTTCAGATGAGCTGTTGGATGTGCGTCCCGTCCCCTCGTTCCCGTCGCCGCGAGAAACGGACAGGGCAAAGACAGGAATTACGAAGGAGTCAGAGATTACGTTCGAAAACATTTCCTATATAAGCCTGCCGCTCCCAGTGGGGGGGTCGTTGAGTCAACTTCCTTCACACGCTGCAGAGCACGTCTAGAGTATAGTTAGGGACTCTAGTGAGTTAGCGTAGGGTTTCCTATGAAGCGCAATGCCTTTGATGTATCCATTACTCTAATAAAACGAGATTTACTTGCACACACACTCCAGCCTCATTCTTTCGGCTCTGGACGGGACAGTATGGGAGTGTGTATGCATGGATCTATACAGGCTCTGTGGATGATAATAAAGCAGCTTTTATATTATGAGCCATCTTGGCCACACATGGTGGTAATGTGGGATTAAACAATTAAATAAAAATATTCAGAACTTATAATGTTGAAATGCCCAGAATGTGCTCAATTCTGGCTGCTGTATGAGACAGGCCACTAGTCTAGACAATATTCCTGATCTGATCTAACATGGCTATTACTTTTAAAAGGGGCAGTTCTCTTTAGGCTCATTCACATTTTTTTTAAAGAAAGAAAAGAAACAAACAGTTTACCTTGCAGTCCATCTTAAGTATATGCATGGCGATTATCTTTGCATTGTTGTTCGTGAACAGCTCCTTCACCCTTTTCAACATTGCTGTCTCCAAGGGTTTGTTTTCCAACGGAAGGAGCTTTGACTCAAAATCGTTTGGCCTGAAACTAGAGACCATCTCAAGAACAGGCGTGACAAAGACGCTGCTCCCTTTGCTCATCTCCGTCTGGGCCAGGAGTGGCTCCGCAGAGCTCAGTAAAGAGTCACTGTCGTCCAGGATCAAGTAGCTCGTTTCGGAATGCCTGGATGAATGTGTGCCATACTCTTTAGTGGCCAGATGCTCTACAAAGCTGTTCTTCTGGCACAAAGCTTGCTTTGTCACCCCGCAGTCTGTGGGAAGTGCTGCATTCAGTTCACAATAGAGTGCCTCCGAACCGTACAGCGGCCTCAAATAAGGCACTTTACTGGGCTTGGGCGGAGGCCTGGGGTACAGCTGACTGTCAGAACCCCTGAGAGCATCGTTGATCTGCAGCTCAGAGGCGACTCTCCGGAACACCACAGGACTCAGTGCAGGTTCGCTGCCTGTTCTGAAGGCTGGAGACTTTGGACAAGGGCTTGTTTCAGCTTCAGTTCCCCGAGACGGATACCTTGAACCTGGAAGTCAAAGGGGGGGGGGGATGTGGCAGGGTTATGAGGTATCAAAGAGCAAGTAACCAGAGCTTGTCAAAGAAAAGGGGAACACGGAAGAGTCCCAAAGCCTAAAGCTACGTGGTTGGACAAAACGTGGCCAAGAACTGCGACGGCCTTCTCTTCCCAATCCAACAATTTCCACAGGTGACAGATGCGGTGGTATTGGAAGGCCGCAAATGTGACTGGCCTCACAATAACTCACACAACAGCTGATCACAAAGTGATGTCCCCTTCTCAAGTTTTCACATGCTGAAGCGATCTTGTGAAAAGTGCACTGTCACAAAGTTACGCTGGTTTTCAGGGATGTCCAGGAGACATATCAGCAAAATGCAGCCCCAGAGACAAAGGAAATTGCAGGGACAGAGCCTAAAGCAAGTCTACAGGAGCAGGAGATGCCAGCCCAGAAAGACAAGGTTCCAGCTCTCCAAGAAAGGCAAAATTAGACAAAAGAGCAATTAAAATGGCCAGCAGAACACATGAGAGCTAGAAAAACAGAAAACACTCTGTCCTAAACCAGCAGCCTCCAAAGCTAAAGCAGCTTGTACAGCTTAGGCCAGATATCTAAGGCTGCTTGTTAAATACACCCAGCAGCCAAACAGACTGCAGCTGGGCAACTAACAGAAGATGGAAAACCACTGAGTCCAGAAAGTCTTGCCATGGGTCCAACGTGCTGTTCAAGGACGGGGTAAGTTGTGATCTAACAACAGGGAATGCAATCACTACATCCTGCAAAAACTGAAGGGTTGGCATGACTTGGCCTGTATGTTGCTCCATGTTTCAGTACGCCCACCTGCACATCCCCAGTGTTCTCTTCAGAACCTGCTATATTTGCCTTTCCTTTCTTCTCCACTGCTGACATTCAGATTGTAACCTCCTCGGGGCAGAGGCCTATCTTTTTTGCTTGTTTTACTCTGTAAGGAGTCGCATACAAACATCCTGCCTGAAACAAATCAAGGGGATTCATGGAAGAGGTGGGGGCAAGGGGAGCAGGAGGACTTTTCTCCCCACCAAGGATGTGGGGAACTATCATGTATAGCGGGGGGGGAAGCTGGGGCCCTCCAGAAGTTGATGGACTCCCAACTCCCATCAGCCCCAGCCTGCATGACAACAATATTGCGAGGCCAACAAGGTTTACACCCCTGACATATGCCAAAAGTGTACTCAAGTCTCTGAGTGCCGATCACTACGTAGCTCAAACTGCACTACCCATGCACAAGAGGAAGTATTAATAGGCTTGGTGGAACTCCAAGGTTGCAGAGCGGTATCCTAAGGAGTGGGGGCAGGGGGAGAACCCCCAAAAATCCCAGTGGGCACTGAGCTTCCTCAGTGGCCAGGAAATTCTGGCTGACTGTTGGGAGGGAAGAAATGGAAAACCAGAGCTCAGGGGAATGGAATGGAGTATCCTGGAAGAGGGCATGGCTGGCTGGCTGGCACCTTGAGCGGGGGCACTCCACAGTTCAACGTATTGTTGCAGGTCCCACTTTCCCTGTTTGTTATGTAATATAGCCATATGACTGGCCTGCCTCCACTTATTTAATGGGTTAAGGAAGATATTTAGCTGGGTTTTCCATAAGTATTGATGTAGGGCACAATCCCCCCAGGCCCATCTCTCCTCCTTTTTGAGCACTGCAAATTATTCACAGGCAGGATCTCGAGTAAATGTAAAAGCATGGAGAGGGAGGGATGTACAGACTGGTCACTTCCTGTAATGTCCTGGAGCCTGAGATGCTGCCATGGGGGTAGAAAGAAATAGGGTTCTCCTAAGCCAAGTGGGCATCGCTCTGCATGCAAGCACTGCACTCTTGCACAGGAAGCATCATGCCGACGCTGTCTTCAACCACAGAACTTTTCCTATCTGAACATAACAAATCGGCCACCCCCTGGAGCCAATACTGTGCCTTGTATATCTTTCTCAGGTTGCCATTATTTCCTGGGGTAAAATATTTCAGATCCCTTGAATTCTTCCCAATGTTGTATACTTAAGATGCATAGTTGAGAGACAGTGAAGTGGCAGAACTCCACCAATCTGTAGATCCTCCCTCCAAATATCCCAGATATACAAAGCAGCTGCATGGTCACGTCACTCTGTGGTGAGTGTGATCGTATTATAGGCTGTACAGTCAGAAGTGGAAAATCTCCAGGGCTTGGAATAGGAACAGGTTTGTAACTGAATCCGATGGGTAACAGCAGAAACAAGGGCTTATGACTCACTAGGAAGAGCCCCACATTTTGCACGGAAATAACATTTTCTGAGAAGGGAACCTGAGTACACAAGGAGTTATGACAAGAATGAATTTCAAAGCATGGGCTATGCCTTACCCGTAAAGCTAATTGCTTCCAGAATGTAGGAAAATACCCTCAAGGTCTTTAAGAGGCATAGAGGTCCACTCAGATACAGTGCTTTTGGCACAAGAAATTTTTGCTGAGGGTAACTAAGTGGAAAGCAAAGTCCCAAACCCTCCAAAGAGGTATGTACCAAGTCCAGCCAATACCTCCACCTCTTGGTTTGGGTTAAAAACAGTTTTTTTAAAAAATGATGTGCCCAGACAATAAAAAATTTGCACTGTGCTAAAATTCTGCAACCTGTATACATCATGCAAATTAAGCAAAAATTGTCCGATTGCTCTTACTCTGTATAATATATTCTGCAATGATTTTGCTTAACTTTTTCAAATTTGTTGGCCCAGGCCTTATCCCGAAACTCTTCAAAGTGCTGATATTTTATCCCAAGCCAGGACTTCTCTAATTTCAGCTGGAATTGCCCCAAAACTTTCTAGTATTTTTTTAGGGCAGAAAACTTGCTTTAAAAAAGAAACTAAAAAAAGGAAAAAGGAAAACTTAGACATTCTCAGGAAGCTTAAACAAATTTCTCAGCCCATTTTGTCCTTTACAAATTACAAAGGTAATCTGTTGCAGCAAAAACAACAGTCTGGTGATCCTTAAAGGAATAACAACTTTATTGTGGTCTGAGCTTTGATGGGCTAAGTCCACTTGGTCAGATGCATGAAGTGTCACCAGCAGGTTGCAAATTTTATACATACATACAAATGGGTACCAACAGCACCGGCAGCCCAAGTCTGCAAGAGATAGGCATGTCATATAACTAAACAGGACACTAATGAAAATGCGACCCCATCAAACAAGTAAAAAAAGAATAAAGAAAATAAATCAGAATGGGCATGACTTGCTTCCAAACAGTCATGAATTCGTTACCCATTGAGAAGGGGGGCTACATCCACTCTGCCAGAGCCTTTGATGTCTTTTTTCTGCATTTCATCATACACGAACCCGAACAGAATTCACAGGAATCTTATGTATTTATTTACATGCCGTCTTTCTGCCAAGGTGCCCAAGGTAGATTGCAATTTAAAACAGAAGACAATGCTACAAAAACATTCTCATGCCAATTTCAGGAGCTGGCACTTCTAGGCAGATTGCCCTGGGCCTCCTTACTTCCCCGCTCCCAGCAGAAGACCTTAAGGAGCCACAGAGACGGAGGGAGGGAAGGGGGGGGAGGGACGGGGGGGAGGGACTGTCCCCACCGCTTCTCTTCAGCTGCGGCTGGTCCCTCCAGGAGTGGGCAGTTCCTCCTTGGCCTGGGAGTCCTCACTTCTGCCTTCCCTCAGAGAAGGACTGACTGGGAAGAGCTGCCAGTCGCGTTAGGACCGACTGAGGACTTTCCTGCCTACATTTGTGCCCACATTGCACCCAAATGGTTATTCCCAACTCCAACGGTTTGGACAGCAGTTACATGACAGCAACAATACTTATCATATATATAGTTCATATAGTGCTTCCAAGTGTTTGAAGCATCTCACATACATTATCTCAGCTGTGTAAGGTAGTTAGTATTATTGCAGATGAAAGCGAGAGAGAGGAGAGGGGTTCCCAAATGCTCCCTACTGAACTTGCTCTGGAGGCAAGATTTGAACTTGGGACCCCCAGGCTCACAGTTCACTTACAATGCAATTCTAATTTCCTTGAAGGCAAGTCCCACGAGGTTCAAAATTACTGCAGCTTTAGCCACTTATTGATGCTGCTGTTTCCCCAGGAAACACCAATACTTTCCGAGAGGCACAAATAACACCAGTGGTACCACAAAGGAAATTATCTGTCACAAAACAAAGGAAATGAAGGGGACATTGCCAGGACTGGGGAGTCCACGGTGGTCCATTAGTGCAAGACAGAAGTGGGCATCTTCTAAAACACAAGGTCAATGAAGAGCAGTCTAGTGACATCACATTTTGCTCCATACGCACAACTCGGGAGAGACGTACCTATTGGCAGATAGCTTTCTGACTGGTGAGCCTTTAGGGGAAATCTCTTCTCCTGCACGTGGTCCAAACAGGCTGGATGACTACCACTTTTCTCCTTGTTTCTGTAAGGGGGAAGGGGGAATAGCACAATATAATTAAACCCTTTTAAAATTCTGCTTTATGCTTCAGCACACTCCCCACACTCTTAACAACCACGGAGAATTAAGACTATCAATGACTACTAGCCATGATGGTTATGTTCTACCTCCACGATCAGAGGCAGTGTGAATACCAGTTGCTGGGAATTATAAGTGGGGAGAGAGCTGTGGTGTGCTTCCCATAGGCATCTGGTTGACTGCTGTGAAAACTGAATGCTGAACTAGATGGGCCACTGCCCTGATCCAGCAGGGCTTTTATGGTCTTAAAGCTCAGATGCCTTACTCACTGGTGATAGTTTTTCAGAAGGGGAAACTGCTAGCCTGCTATGTGCTGCATTACACTACCACCATGGCAATGGCCAGAGAGTGGTACTGCAGCTACCAACTCAGCAGGGATCAGGTAACATAAGGGTCAAATAGGCTTGACAACTCAGCCTCAGAAACTCATTGCTCCAGCACAGGCTGATCTCCTCTGAGACTGCACATCCCTACTTGCTTGCTTGACCTCTTTGTTACTAGGCCACCAGCCATCTGCCTCTGATTTATGAGCCCAAACCACCAAGCCATGAAAAAGGCTGTTCCCCACACCCACACAAAATTCTCTCTGTCCAACCCACCTCACAGGATTTTATGAGGACAAACGCGACGGGGGAAAGAACAATGAACACTGACTTGAACTTTGTGAGGAAAGGCAGAATATAAATGAATACAGATGTAGTGGGCTAATCTACTTGCAATGGTATTTGAGGTAGCATCATAGGGACAAAGGTGTCTTGATCACCAGAACCTTAAACAGCGAGGGCGCAGGGAGATGGACTTGCAGCAACAGCACTGGGTGGGGATGTTTAACCCTTTTCTGAGCAACGTTTACCCAATAGAAATTACTGTCACAAAGCTACTATAGACTCATGGGGGGGGGAGGAAGATAAGCACAACACAGGCACATGCCTTTCCCCCAAAATAGGGCTAATAGCCAATTTGTTTTGGAGGAAGGTGATAGATTTTGATCAGAGAACAGTTCAGGAAGAAAAGATTATAGAGTCTTTCCCACATGTGGGCTTCCCCCAGTCATTTCAAACTCTCCACGGCTGTTTTTAGGCTTTTAAGAAAAAATGCCAAGAAACCCAACCCTGGATCTTCCATGGAGATCCATAAGTACAGAAGGCTTCACCCACTCCAGACAGGTGGCACAAGATACTCATACCTTAAAAGGTTTCCTCGGACTGAATTCTGCTCCCTGGCCTGGCGATTGCACATATTAAGGCTCAGTCTTTTCGGAGTTTCCATTTTTCCTTCAGGAATGCTGTCCTCCCTTTGCAGGACTGGAGAAACGCCGTATTTTTCCTCCAGGCACCTCAATGGGACAGTCCGGTTGATGGGCTGAAATATAATAGCTCCGCTCTGCATCGATATCGGTCGGCGGTTTCCCACGTAGCACCGAACCAGGCCTGGGATGCTGTCAAAACTTTCATCCTCAAACTGGTATTGAACACGGCAGTAAGCTTCATTGAGTCTCAAGATGGTTTTACTGATCTTGAAGTGCTGAGAGATGTTTTTCCACTGACAGGTAAGGACAAAATTCCCAGGGCTGGAGAGAGAGTCCCTAATCAAGAAATCCCCATCTCTCTGAACAAGGCTTTCAGACACCTTTAAGAGAAATCAGACAGCTTGTTTGAATCAAAATAAGATTACCTGCTATTGGATGTGCATATCAGTTACTTTATTTCACTGAAAGATTCCAAATAAATTGTTTTCATTCTTTAAATTTTCGGTGACAATGCATCATCATCTATAACAAAAGTTGTTGCATTCAAAGAAAATGTCAAAACATTAAAGAAACATCCTACCTAGAGTAACCATCTCCAACCTGGTGTCCTCCAGATGTTTCTGGATTACAACTCTCATAATCCCTCTCTGGGGATGCTGGGAGTTGTAGTCTAACACCACTTTCAGGGCACCAGGTTAGGGAAGGCTGTTCTGAAATATGGCCATATGTCATTCAGAGCTGGGAAAAGTTACTTTTTTGAACTACAACTCTCATCAGCCCCAGCCAGCATGGCCACTGGATTGGGCTGATGGGAGTTGTAGTTCAAAAAAGTAACTTTTCCAAGCTCTGCATGCTCCAGTATATCATAATATCTGACCAATATTCAGCACAGTCAGCTAAATCACATTCCTTTCCACTTTCCTCGGCTTGTCTTATCCAACTCGCCTTTTCCATCTTAGTAATATGCCAGACCACTCTGTCTGTGTTCTAGTATCGTGCTTAGTTTCCAGAGTTTAAATGGCTACTTTTGCATTTCAATCTTGTAAAAGATTAAGATTAGTATAGCAAGCCCAAATTCTGATTGGCCTAGGAATATAGGCAAAATTACAGGGATACCTTACCACAGTGAGGGGTTACATTCCAATCCTTGTCAACTTCTGAAATCAAGGCCAAGGTCATATGGCTCAAATCCACAGCAGCGGGGGGAACATCCCACACTGGGCAAGGGGTTCCTCATTCACAGCTCTGTGACTGACAGGGCACAGCAGGCTCTGAATTGGGAGTCAAGACATCCCATTCTTTGTGGCTAACACTGAATTAAGATTGTAGGTGGCTCTCTCACTACGAACAGAGACGTGCCACATTGTTATCTACTGTACTTAGCGTAGTGCTTTACTAGCCAGAGAGGGTCCCATTAGTATTCACCTGATTCACTGATAAGGATACCTGCTCTGTTTTCAAGCCATCCAATGCAACTAGTTACAGAGGGTATTGCCTCCAAGAGCTCAATAAACTACAATAAACCAAAAAGGGTTTAAACTCTAAGCCCCCACTCAACACAACAAGCTTAAGTGTTTTAGTTGCTACAAAACTAACATAAAATACTCTTCTGGAATTTTTCAGGGTATACCAAACTCTAAAGGCAAGTGATGTGATCAGAATGCAAAGAGCTTTCAGCACCCCAAAGCTAAAAAGATGCAGAGCTGTAATGGAACACAATGTGGGTGTGGGCCAACAGAACTGATGGTGACATTCTCTTTTCAGCTACTCTTCCAAATTCCTAACATGGTACGTGACAGAGACAAATTAGGTGGAATGTTAATTGTGTGCATGTAAATTAATGTACAATTTATAAAAAAATGAAGTGTAAATTGGTGCTACAGGGAGGCCCAAGCCACAGGAGGACCCCAAGGGGTAGAAAGGGAAAACTTTAATCCTTTCCCCTTTAGTGGTTATCCTGTCAAAAATCCTCTCCCAACTGGTATTGGGTGTAACGACCTCTGTATTAAATGCATCTGTCTGTTCCTAGCTTCTAAAATGGGATTCTCTTCCTGAGATAAACTGCTGTCCCTACTAAAAGGGACTGATAAATAAGTTACATCCAGGATAGCAACATTTCCTGCTTGCTCACCACTTCAAAGTGCATTGTAAGATTAATGTAAATGTTATGGACTATAATAGCAATCCTGGCTTACTATCTGGCATCATGATTTAGTATTTTATTTTATTAAACTATGCTTTTTATTGAATTCTGGAAAGTACAATAGAACAAGTAAAATTAAATTACAGTAACCATAAACAAAGAACTAGGGAGCAACAAATATTATCTAAAATGGGATACAGAAAACATATACAGTGAAACCCGAATATAGCATACATAGGTATAGACCAGATTAAAACACAGATACAAATACTTAAAAGTGAATAACATGGGAGGTAAGTGGCTATCTGGAGGACGTCTAACACAGCCTGGACTGGTAAGGTAGGTCAGGAAAGGCCACCCAACAGACTCAAACTTATCCAATTTTATTACTGCTCTACTTCGTCGATTATACTGAGTTAATTTTTCCTGCAGCACAAGATTCAAAACTTTACACCACTATCCATCAAGTGTAAAAGCTGCCCACCACTGGAACCACAGTTCAATCTCCATTTTGGCAGCTGCTAGCAGGAAAAAAATCAAGTTTTAATGAGAGAGTTAGGTGAATTCCTCCGGGAAAATAGAAAGGAGAGCCAGACCAGAGTTGAGTGGAATTATTTGGCACACAATGGATGAGATCTCTTGAAAATTTTTAACCCCAAATGACTGTACCACAGGTCATGCCGACCACATATGATAAAAGGTTCCCTCCTCCTTGCAGCCCCTCCAACATTCACTAGTTTGTGCAATTTTCATCCTTGCCAGTTTCACAGTGGTGAAAAATGGAAATGGACTGCCTTCAAGTTGATCCTGATTTATAGCGACCCTATGAATAGGGTTTTCATGGTGAGCGGTATTCAGAGGGAGTTTACCATTGCCTCCCTCTGAGGCTAGTCCTCCCCAGCTGGCTTGGGCCTGCTCAGCTTGCCACAGCTGCACAAGCCACCCCCTTCCTTGTCCGCAACTGCCAGCTGGGGGGCAACTGGGCTCCTTGGGATTATGCAGCTTGCCCACGGCTCCACAGGTTGCAGGGCATGTAACCCCTGAGCCACTCACTGTGGGGGTGATCTTTAGCTGGCCCTTGACATCCAGGAGACACGAGCGGGGATTTGAACTCACAGACTCTGGACTCCCAGCCAGGCTCTGCTCCCCACTGTGCTATACCAGTTGTGAAGTATCATCTTATAACAACCTTAAACATAGACTCCTTAACTTTAGCAGAGGTTGCTCAGAGAAGGGGTTTATGGCATATAGCATTCCAAGAGTTTTCCGCTATTGGGACCCTTGGTCCTCCGCCCACAAAATTTTCAAGCACGCAGTAGAACCCATAGTACAGGACAAAAGACCTCTGTACAAAATAGACACGCCCCCTTTCAAGATACCAGATTAGAATTTACAGAGGCTTTCAAAAAACATCAAGAACATGGTGTCCCCTCTGTCCAGACCAAAGAAGCAGTAAACGTCTGCACTTGCAAAAGTTGAAACCAGTCAGTAACACACATCACCCAATTTCTTTCACATCTATGCTCTAGTCAGCGGTAATCCCTCTTCAAACAAATCAATCAACCTGTGGAGACCTTTAGCCTTCTACTTAGCAATTTTATCAGGATTTTTGAAGTGAGGGTGCTCCAGAAATGGTAACAGAGGAGAAACAGGGGGAGCTAAGTGTTTTCCCCATCGCTTACAAACACATTGCTAAGTAGAAGGCTAAAGGTCTCCACAGGTACTAGTTTTCAAAAATGGATTTTCTGTTGCAGACAAGGAAGCATGGGCTAACTTACCAAAAGGAATAGCTGCACTAAAAGTTGTGCCTAGCCCCACTTCCATTTGGACCCAATCAGTTTCAAAATTACAATGAACAATTCGAATCAGTTGTTTAAGACTGCATGCATCACACTAGAGGTGCATGTTAGATACATCCAAGCCCCCATATGTAAGATGCCTGTAACACGTTTGGACATCTAACCCTAACTCTTACCACAACTAATGTAATCATTAACAAGTTCATTTCTGCAGCCACAATACAACCAAACCAAGCGAGGTGGGGTCCCGTCCATTGTTTCAAATCCTTCCTTACTTATTTAATAAGTGGACCAAAATTTCGCCTCTTTAAAAGGTAAAGGTGTCCCCGCACTCATAGTGCGAGTCGTTTCTGACTCTTAGGGTGACGTCTTGCGACGTTTACTAGGCAGACCGTATATATGGGGTGGGATTGCCAGTTCCTTCCCCGGCCTTTCTTAGGCAGTATCACACCTAAATATTTGATACTGCACGGTTGTAGAGCTAAGCCTGAACTTCCTGCAATCTTCTGTTGCATTTCCAAAGGAGTAGCAATACATAACAAACTTGATTTTTGAAAATTAACTTCCAGTCCTGATACTTGTTAGAAATCCAAAAGCAAGTTCTTTAAAACTAGCAAAGAACACAATGGTCTCCTGAGGAAGATGAGAATATCAGCAGCAAAAAGGCTATAATGGTGTGTGTGTTTCCCCTCACCTCCTACTGCATAGATATTTTAATATTTTTTTCTTCTAATTGCCAAAAATTTTAGCAAAATGACCCAAAATTACAATGGCAATTGGCATTCAGGATTTCAGTTCCTGATTCACTATTCAGAAAAAAAGTGTGCAAACACAGCATTTTGTAGGTATTTTTTTCAGGCAAGCACAACTTTAGAAAATGGACAAATGCACATTTCAATGGGACTTATAACTGCTCAGTTTTCTGTAAGTTCTGCTAGGTCGGACTACCACCAAAGCACAACATCATCAATTCATCCTTTAAATAGGTTAAATGTATTGGCTTTATTTACCTTATCTGGCACAATTACTCATAACCCTAAATGCTATTTTTAGTAGTCTTTTCTTTTTCATCAGGCAAGCTTTAGCTAATAAACATGTAAATCACATAGCCACTAGACTCTTTTTCTGAACAGTTTCCACAGGGATGCTCTTAACTCCAAAGATCTGGATTTTGATTACTAGCTCATGCTGTTTCAGTTGCATTAGATTAAAATAATAATGGCTGCTTTCAGACAGATGTTGAGAAGCATGTAAATATTATGGTAAAGACAAAGAAAAACAACATGTTCCTCAATACTTAAACTGGTTCCCCACATCCTGATTCCTAAAGTCATTCATTTTATTCAGCTCCAGGGAGTCAGCACTACCATTTTCAGTAAGGTTTAAGCCATTTTGTAGCCAGAGGTACATTATGTGCTAAAATTCTTGCTGCCAGGAAATCCAATTCGTGCAATCAACATAAATTAGATGAATAAGAATTTTTGGTTTACAAAATTTGGGTTGGTCACATAATTTTATTCAGTATTTATTCAGGTAATAAGGGACTCTCTTCTCCAAGGCTGGCAGAGAGCAATACCATGAGATCTAGGATCTTGCTGCTTCTTGCTTTTTTTAAGTATAGCTTCCCAGAACAGAGTAGATTGTCAAAATCTGTGCCAGGTAGGAGATTCAGTGGTTGTGTGACAAACCCACCAACACTCTGATGTAGTTGTATTTCCAGGTACACTTAAGGCATGGCCTGGAAGGGTATTTTCATTCTCAACCGCCAACTGTATAATTAGCAATACAAATTCAGAGAGATAGAGAATGGGTCAGAGTTCTTGACAGTTCTGGCAAGACTCTTTAGGATCATGTTTCTCTATATTCCACAACAAGCTGAGGGATAATTACAGGGACAGTAATATTGGGATCTCGCATGTTTCCTTTGTATCATCTGCTAGTGCTATGAACCGGTAACTGTTATGACTGAACTGTATTCTACACTAGCACTCCTGTTTTATTTTGTGCTTGGAGCCAGGAAGGGATATGTTTCTGCATTTCCTCTACACACACAATTCCTCCTCTCAGAATAGCATGCTCAGGTTTTATTGTTATTTCCCCACACCACCTCAAAAAACGCTGAATTTTAACTACCAAGCACGTTCCCAATAAATTTGGTCCAGTTTGGAAAAAAGAGAAAGAGGTGGTAGTGAGAGGCTTGAGATGGAATTGTACCTGGAGTTGGAGAGAAACAACAGGAAAAACCAGCCTGGCAGAGTTGCCTGACTGAGAACCCAAAAAGGGACGCACCTGTCGTGGAATACGTCCATGATACCAGGCATGGCTGCGTAAATCTTCACTGCTCATCTGGAGCTCCTCTTCCAGCTCTTTCTTCAGTTTTTCTGGGGAACTGTCCATACTTGATCTGTCCATAACATGCTTTTCCTTTGAAAACTGCAAGAGGGAAAGAGAAAGGTGACTCAGTTATCCCAGATCTGGCAAGAAATGCCTTCTCTTGCTCAAAACTTTCATTTTGCCACATGTGTCATGAGGTCCGCAAGAGCCAATGGAATTCACACGCTGAAGCCTTTGATCCGTAAGCAGTATTTGTGAAAGCTACTGCCAGGTGAGAAGCCAGGTAATGATTACATGTGGCCAGGTGTATCATAAATGTCCCACCTGGATGCTCGAGATAATCACTGGTGTGCCTGCTGAGTCATTTCTGTACCTTCTCAGTAAGAATATTTTATGAAGAAGGAAAGAAAAAGATCCCTGTTTTGGCTCCGTCATCACCAGCCGCATGCTTTGCATGCAAGAAGTCCTAGGGTCAGTCCCTGGCATCTTGAAGTAGAACTGGAAAGGGCTTCCTGTCTGAACCCCTGGAGAGCTGGTGTCAATCAGTGGGCAATATAGTAGGGCCCCACTTATATGGCGGGTCCGTTCCGGACCCCCGCCGTAAAGCAGAACCCCATTGACTTTAATGGGCCGCGTCGCACGAAAATGATGCGAAAACGGCGCAAAACATCGCAAAAGAGAAAAAATAGCTTTTAAATTAAAACCGAAAGCCACCGCATCAGCGGGACACCTTAAAGCGGAATGCCGCAAAGCAGGGCCCTACTGTACTGACTCGTTTTAGGAAAGCATCCTAGATACCTATAAAGCTTCACAGCAGCCTTTCACAACCTAGCACCCCCCAGATGTTTTATTTATTTCTGTTTAACCAGGGTTCAAATCCCCACATAGCCATGAAGCTCACTGGGTGACCTTGGGCCAGTCACTGCCTCTCAGCCTCATGAAAACCCTATTCATAGGGTCGCCATAAGTCGGAATCGACTTGAAGGCAGTACATTTACATTTTTACGAAGGGCATATTAATCACATTATTTTCCTTTGTGACACCTCCTGCAATTCCTTCAGTGACAATTTTCCTTTTTCACAGCTGTGGTGCATGGAGTCACTGTTTTCATCACCATACTCACCACAAGTCCAAGCTCTCTTATCCTGATCAATCACCACAGGTTCAGGTCTCATCAACATACAAAATTAATAAATAGCCTTGAAGTATATTTCTGTTGCAAAAATAACATGTGTATCATAGGCTGTTTGTGCATTGGCTTGTTTGCCAGCCCTGTGAATAAGCATTACCAATTTCACTTCATACTGTGAAACTGTGCCTTGTCAATTTCACTTTCCTGCTTTTGATTCCAGAAACCACACTGATCAAGCTTAGTTCTCCAACATATGAAACTGCCTTATACCCAAGTCAAATTATTTGTCCATCTAGTTCAGTATTGTGTACCTTGACCGACAGTGGCTCTCTGGACTGGAGCCTGGAGCAGGGGCCTTTCCCATCATCTGCTACCTGGTGCTTTTATATGGCAATTTCAGAGCTTGAATCTCAGAGTTTCTGCACATACAGCATGTATGCAAAGCTCTGCCACTAAGCTATGGTCCCTCCCTAGACAGTCAGAGGGTTGTATTTTTTTATGTGCCTTCAAGTCGATTACGACTTATGGCTAACCTATGAATCAGTGACCTCCAATAGCATCTGTCGTGAACCACCCTGTTCAGATCTTGTAAGTTCAGGTCTGTGGCTTCCTTTATGGAATCAATCCATCTCTTGTTTGGCCTTCCTCTTTTTCTACTCCCTTCTGTTTTTCCCAGCATTATTGTCTTTTCTAGTGAATCATGTCTTCTCATGATGTGTCCAACGTATGATAACCTCAGTTTCATCATTTTAGCTTCTAGTGATAGTTCTAGTTTAATTTGTTCTGACACCCAATTATTTGTCTTTTTCGCAGTCCATGGTATGCACAAAGCTCTCCTCCAGCACCACATTTCAAATGAGTTGATTTTTCTCTTATCTGCTTTTTTCACTGTCCAACTTTCACATCCCTACATAGAAATTGGAAATACCATGGTCTGAATGATCCTGACTTTAGTGTTCAGTGATACATCTTTGCATTTGACAGAGGGGGTTACAGTATTATTATTATTAATTTATTGAATGTATATCCCGCCTTCCTCCCAAGGGAGACCAGACGGCAAAGAGATCAACAAAAACAATTGAACAACAAGAAAAAGAAACATTTTCTAAAAATAGTTAAACACAGTCTAAAGCACAGTTACCACTAAAAACAGTACTGTGGCTGTCTCTCTAAAACAGTGTCTCTACAACAATGCACCCTCCCACCACCTATATCATGCCCCAACTAGATGTAGCAATGTTCAGTGCAAGGGATTAGTAGGAGCTAATAACATTACACTTTATATAAATCTGTGGTGTGGCCACATTTGGCATACTGTATACATTTCTGGTCACACTATATATTTAAAAAGGGATAGTGCAGCGCAAATGGCAACCAAGGGCACCAGTGTTTGGGGATTTTCATCTGGAAAAAAACTTCTAAGGGGACACAACAAGATAATATATATACAATTATGCATGGCATGGAGAAAGTGAATAGAAAGATAATGTGATTAATATGCCCTTCATAAAAATGTAAATGTTACTAGAACTTGGGGTCATCCAATAAAATCACATGGCAGAAAATTCAGAGCAGACTAAACACACAAACAACCCATAATGCACCTATGGAATTTGTTGCCACAAAGAGAGTATGTGACTGAATCACAGTTGTTGGGGCAACAGTGGGAGACAACATACTGATAATAGAACAATCCACACACCACCAGTTTCCCCAGTATACACCTCAGGCGAGATGGCTGTCATTCACATTCTCAACACACCACTAAAAGTGTGTCAAGCAGTCCCCTTTTGTTACCACAGTCCCTTTTGACAGGGCCATTACTGAACTATTCCCACAATTCTTCTTGGCATGATGTCAGTGATCTTATTTAATGAGAGATTCTAATCTCTGGAGCCAGATTAAGGATCCGCTGCTTTGTTTTTCATGAACATTGAATTAGGAGATACAGGGTTAAATTAAAAGATGTGAGCGCTAAACTATCTTTGTTCTCTCCCCTCCAATTTATGCCTCCTACCTAAGCTCACAAGGCTTGAAACAGCATTTTAATTAAGTCCAGCTGGCTCTCTTGCTAATATTGTTACAGATTTTGTTTCAAAAATAAGGTATCTGTTACAATGATTTTACTCCTACCCAGATCCATTTGCTTTGTTTTCTATCTAGGTTGTTGATGTTTCGCTTTGTATGCTGTGATCTGCCCCACAACAAAGCCAGAAATCAAAGAAACTGAATGCTTCCAAATCAGTGACCGATGAGATAAATCAGTCCCATGTTTCACAATAATCTGCCAGTTACACATAGTAAAGTATAATAAATTCCTGGGTACTGTACAACAATCATCACAGCAGAAAACCACATGAGCTGATCCCTAAAGCCACTTTTGCATGCGACACTTAAATAGAACTTTGCATTTTTGTCCCCTGGCAGTTATGGTGTGAGTGCCCCAAAGAACGACCTTGTCCCCAATGGTTTTTAGTATCTATATGAAGCTGTTGGGAATGGTCATTAGTGGATTTGGAGTATGATGTCATCCATTTTCCAGTGACACTGAGCTCTATTTCTCTGATAGATCTGCATCAAGTGTGGGCATGCAAACCCAGGACCAGTGTCTGGACAGAGTGGTGGACTGGATGAGGACCAATAAGCTGAAGCTGAATTTGGATAGGCTGGAGGCTCTGTGGATGAGTTTATTGGGTCGTAGAATTGGGAAGTGTGCCTGTTTTGGATAGGGTTGTGTTCTGAAGGAATGGGGACAAAGTCTAGGAATGCTCCTTTGTCACTTGAAGCTCAAGCAACTTTTGCCAGCTTTGGCAGGTGTACCAGCTACAACTGTTCCTGGACATATGTACTGGTAACCTCAAGATTGGACTATGTGGGGCTGCCCTTAAGACTGGTTCAAAACCATTTGCTGGTACAAAACACCACTGCTAGTTTGCTAAGTGAAGTATCTATTGCACACATGACACCTATGTCAAAAGAACTGCACTGACCGCCAATCTTCTACCCAGCCGGTTTTTGCAAGGCTCCTTAAGCATACTTGAGGAGGAGGTCCGTGCTCATACACACTACTAAGCTATGGCTGGTGTTAATGAGGGTTCATAAACCAACTACAAACCTTGGTTAATGAACATCCTTTAACCACAGTTAAGCTGCTGGGCTGGGTTTACACATTATGCTAAGCGATGGTTGAATAAAACATAATTTAATAAATCATGGTTTAGTGCTATGTGCGAACTAGACCAGGGTCAACAGTTAAAATCAAATCATTATCTGTCAAACAAAGCAAAGGCCAGCAACAAATAGCAGCAGAAGAGCCAACTAGACCTCATGAGGAAAGGTGTTCCATTTGTCAAACCTGTCTTCCCATGTTATGCGTACATATTTCTGTGTGCCTCTGCACACCTCTAACCTTTAGTCAGAGAGTATGTACATGTTTCTGAAAGAGAAATGACTGCATAAACCATGAGCACTGACCCCCTTTTCTAAATGAAATTAAATGAAATAAAATAAATGGTCTGTCTCTAGCCTGAAAGGTACTCTCAGCATCACTTGTCAGCCAACTACCACTGGTCAATCAAACAAACGTTTACTACAGTTGACTGACCATTAAACAAAGCACAAAACATAAAATAGTACAAAATCACAGCCTCAGTAGAGCCAATTAATAATTAGGAAAGGTGACAATTTAGGAATTAGCAATCACAGCAGATCTAAGAGATATTACAACATTTAGCTCTACAGCCACTGGTAGCAGATTTATTAAACCCCTTGTGTTTAATTGTATAAATACATTCAAAGCAGGAGACCATCTAGGGAGGCGATTGGACCCTTGGATGATAAGGGAGTCAAAGGTGTACTAAAGAACGATAAGGAGATTGCAGAGAAGCTAAATTAATTCTTTGCATCTGTCTTCACAGTGGAAGATATAGGGCAGATCCCTGAACCTGAACTAACATTTGCAGGAAGGGATTCTGAGGAACTGAGACAAATAGTGGTAACGAGAGAGGAAGTTCTAGGCTTAATGGACAATATAAAAACTGACAAATCACCGGGCCCAGATGGCATCCACCCGAGAGTTCTCAAAGAACTCAAATGTGAAATTGCTGATCTGCTAACTAAAATATGTAACTTGTTCCTCGGGTCCTCCTCCGTGCCTGAGGACTGGAAAGTGGCAAATGTAACGCCAATCTTCAAAAAGGGATCCAGAGGGGATCCTGGAAATTACAGGCCAGTTAGCTTAACTTCTGTCCCTGGAAAACTGGTAGAAAGTATTATTAAAGCTAGATTAACTAAGCACATAGAAGAACAAGCCTTGCTGAAGCAGAGCCAGCATGGCTTCTGCAAGGGAAAGTCCTGTCTCAGTAACCTATTAGAATTCTTTGAGAGTGTCAACAAGCATATAGATAGAGGTGATCCAGTGGACATAGTGTACTTAGACTTTCAAAAAGCGTTTGACAAGGTACCTCACCAAAGACTTCTGAGGAAGCTTAGCAGTCATGGAATAAGAGGAGAGGTCCTCTTGTGGATAAGAAATTGGTTAAGAAGCAGAAAGCAGAGAGTAGGAATAAACGGACAGTTCTCCCAATGGAGGGCTGTAGAAAGTGGAGTCCCTCAAGGATCGGTATTGGGACCTGTACTTTTCAACTTGTTCATTAATGACCTAGAATTAGGAGTGAGCAGTGAAGTGGCCAAGTTTGCTGACGACACTAAATTGTTCAGAGTTGTTAAAACAAAAAGGGATTGCGAAGAGCTCCAAAAAGACCTCTCCAAACTGAGTGAATGGGCGGGAAAATGGCAAATGCAATTCAATATAAACAAGTGTAAAATTATGCATATTGGAGCAAAAAATCTTAATTTCACATATACGCTCATGGGGTCTGAACTGGCGGTGACCGACCAGGAGAGAGACCTCGGGGTTGTAGTGGACAGCACGATGAAAATGTCGACCCAGTGTGCGGCAGCTGTGAAAAAGACAAATTCCATGCTAGAGATAATTAGGAAAGGTATTGAAAATAAAACAGCCGATATCAGAATGCCGTTGTATAAATCTATGGTGCGGCCGCATTTGGAATACTGTGTACAGTTCTGGTCGCCTCATCTCAAAAAGGATATTATAGAGTTGGAAAAGGTTCAGAAAAGGGCAACCAGAATGATCAAGGGGATGGAGCGACTCCCTTACGAGGAAAGGTTGCAGCATTTGGGGCTTTTTAGTTTAGAGAAAAGGCGGGTCAGAGGAGACATGATAGAAGTGTATAAAATTATGCATGGCATTGAGAAAGTGGATAGAGAAAAGTTCTTCTCCCTCTCTCATAATACTAGAACTCGTGGACATTCAAAAAAGCTGAATGTTGGAAGATTCAGGACAGACAAAAGGAGTACTTCTTTACTCAGCGCATAGTTAAACTATGGAATTTGCTCCCACAAGATGCAGTAATGGCCACCAGCTTGGATGACTTTAAAAGAAGATTAGACAAATTCATGGAGGACAGGGCTATCAATGGCTACTAGCCGTGATGGCTGTGCTCTGCCACCCTAGTCAGAGGCAGCATGCTTCTGAAAACCAGTTGCCGGAAGCCTCAGGAGGGGAGAGTGTTCTTGCACTTGGGTCCTGCTTGTGGGCTTCCCCCAGGCACCTGGTTGGCCACTGTGAGAACAGGATGCTGGACTAGATGGGCCACTGGCCTGATCCAGCAGGCTCTTCTTATGTTCTTATGAAGTTTTATATAAGCAGTTTTATTCTCAATTCTCAAGCAAAGAGATGCAATGTACAGCAAAAGAAGTCCTATCTCTTGTGAAAATGCCCTAAGCAGCCTCAATCACTGTTTTTGTTACCTCCTCCTCTGTGCCCCTTCCTTTCCAGTTCACCTCCTCCAACCCTGACTTCTCCTGTTAACTGTCCATCATCCTGGGCAAGAGTTTTCTGCTGCTGTGATGTGGATTGGGCTGAAATTAAGAATCTATTTAGTAATCTTACTGATGTTTTCTCAGGCCAAGGTACCCTATAAATAAATCCATACATACATACTAAGAGTGCAGATGCCAACTGACAATGAACAACAAGAAAGTAACGCCTTTATGCCATGGTGTGCAAATCCTATGTACCAATTTCGTACACCTCCAACACAGGAAAAAAATGAGGCTGAGCACTGTCACCAAACTCCAAGTGTTGCCACTCTCAATAGGATCCAGGCTTCAGATTTTTTTCCCCACACTGAACATCTTCGAGATACCTGGCAGCACAGCCTATGATAATCCAGTTCATGCCGGCAGAGTACTCTCAAATTCCCCTATGGTTGATTCCCACTATCAGAAGGCTGGAGTGGGAAGATGCTGAAGATCGTTCAGATTGGGGTGGGATTCTTAATCAGCATTATGATTAGTCTGACCCCACATGAAGCATCTTGGCCATTCTAACTTCTCCAGAAAAACAAAAGAGGCCCCTGCAATTCAGAGCCAATGAAATTGCCCATCAAGACCCCCAACGGACAGACAGACGGACAGATGCTGGGTATTTGTGGCAGCCTGCCGGTTGCCAAATAAATCCTTGTTTGCCACTTCTAAGAGAAGAAGCAGAAATGAAGCAACACAAAGTTGGAGACCCCAGGATTGTAGGTTGTGTGTTACCATGCAACAAAAACTGCAGAAACATTCCCCCCCCCGATAGCTGTGAATTTCTTCTCGGCAATTTGGATGAACTCCAAGGCCTCCAATGATGCGAATACATCTCTACAGTACTTGAAAAAGACCACAGGACACATGTTCTCATCTTCCAGTCTAAATCTATCCAATCTAAATTTTTCTAGCAATGCTCTGATCTTAAGAGCTCATCCTTATTGTACATACTGCAGGAGGATGTGGCATTTGCTTCCTTGTAGTGGTCCCTTGTGCAGCTAGTCTATTAAACGAATTAGCCATACTGTTATGAGAGCACTGTTCCAAGTGAAACATTGCCAAGAAGAATGACTGTTCTTAGCTGTGTGACCCTTTGAACATGGCTAATTCTATTATTGATTTTCTTCCTGTGTTTTGCTTCTAACAGCAATGCTTTAAAAGCTGGAGGGTGGGGGGAGGCAATCACCAAATGACAGCAATTTATATACTTTTGTGGAAAACTAAGTGACACAGAAGCCCACCAGATTTTAAAACTACTACTTCATATAAATGGATCTTTAAAATGGGTTATTTATGCCAATCCCAGAAATCCCACAAAAATATGTGAATGCAAGTTTTTCTAAAGGTTTTCTAACTATAGTTAAAATTATTTCCCAATTTTGAAAATAATTATGCTTCTGTGAATTAGCATTTCATAACCAATTTCTATTCAAGTTCCATTTAATCTAGGATTAATCTAGGATCAAATCCCTGCCATTAACTTAAATAGGGAGATTTTGATCGAGTATGTGACTGCAATGGTGCAGGTAGGTAATTTTAACCTCTAGTCTAATGGTCTTGTGGAGCCCCCCTCCCCTTTAGATGGCCATGTGTGTTACCTGGTTATACATTCCTGACATGTCGGGGAGGGGGGAGTTAAACAAAAAGCAGTTTGCCAATCTTGATTTCAAAAGTAACACAATGAGTATGTGCAGCTTTGCATTTTAAAACTCACTTAAACTATAAAGTTATCATGCTGACCTGCAGGTAAAGACATTCACTTGCACCAGTTTGTTGTAGAAAAGGATTAATATATTTTTAATATAAAAATAACATGAGCATCTGAAACTATGTATATGACTGGCCAGTCCCCCCTCAACTATAAAATGTTTTTAAAAATAAGAAAGGCAAGGCCGCTGCTGCAACCAGCATCAGCTTTGGGGTGTGTGGGTCAGTTCACATCATACCCACGATGATGTTCTGCTTCCATCATACAGTTATCTGTATCTTCCCAACACCCACATTGTTGTGGTGTGGAGGCCAAAAAGATGAAGGTACAATTCCCAACAGCTTTCTTCTCTTCCTCCCCCCCTTTTGAAGCTTGTGCAAATCATGCCCATGTTGCTCCTTACATGACATGCATGGTGGTGTGGGGGGCACATGTACATACTCTGCTATCAAGAAAGGAATCAGCCAGGTAAGCATCTGAATCAGCCTTGCGCATTTACACTGCCAGCAGTTAATTGAAGCCAGGGCTCAACCCCAGAACCTGGTTTGAAAGGCAGAGCTCAGCTATGGAAAGTGCTCCTGAGTATGCGTAAAGCATGAAGGTCTTTCAGGCCACAGGCTACTGCTCCCAAGAGGGCTCAAACCCAGACACCTCTTGAAATAAAACACTCTGGAAACCAAGGGAAGCCATGACAGAAGCTCAACTGAATAAGAGAAGAATAAAACCTGATTGACGCAAGAGGATCACAAAGCCAATAATATTTGGCCACTGGGCAATAAATCCTCCTAATGAGGAGAAAGACACTGGGCCCAAAAAAATAAATAAATCATGAACTTGTGAAGGCAGGCGGGGTGAGGGGAGAGAGCTGAAGAGAGAATGAATGAAAATGATGGCTATAGGAACAGAAAGCTGGTGGATATCAAGTTAGAGCATTGGTTCATCCAGCTCAATACTGTCTACACTGATGGGCAGTGGCTCTCCAGGGTTTCAGGTATGGCACATTCCCAGTCCTACCTGGAGATATCAGGGATTGAACCTGAGGCCTTCTGCATGCAAAGCACTGCTGCACCCCTTCTGTGAATAAGGGTCATGATCCAACGGTTAAGCATGCTTAAACCCATTGATGTCAATAGCTGAAGGCTAAGCACACTATTGGTTGGATTGCATCCTATGCTTCTATAAATCTACTCAATTTTGTTTAATATATATATATTTTAAGAAACACTTTCTAGAACAAAAGTTAAAGACAATCCCACAACTCCTCTCCCCCAATCAATTATACAGTTTCTCCATCCCAGACTTAGTTTCCAGACTGTAACTATTTTGCCGGAGAGACTCAGTGCATTCCAGAACTCGAAGTTTACACAATTAAAGTGCATGAAAGTGCTCTGTGGCCCTCACAAAACAAATACCCCCTTTTTAAAAAGGGCTTTTTGTAATTAGGAAAGCAACAGGAGAAAATCACCAAAAAGTGTGGAATGAATGAATGATTAACGAGAAGATATGTAAACAGTCCCTAAGCAAATCAGGACAAATGCTCAGTAAAGATCGGACACTGTCTAACTACCACATAAGCTTTGTGCAAGCAAATCAGGATGAATGCTGAATAAACAGGTTGCCGGGAAAAGCCTTGCACTGAAAAGAATTCCATTTTGTTTGGGGTTTGGTTTTCCCCCCTGGCTAGAACATCCCCCCCCTTCATCAACATCAGCTCCTGAAGGGATATAGGAAAAAGCTTCATAATTTGTATAATCTCCAGTCTCTCTCCTCATTATTGGCTATCTTGTAAAATATTATTTGTAGTGAATCTAAAGAACATTAGCATAGCTTCCTGCTCTCTATGATAAGAAAGAAAACCTTGCTCCCTGATGAGATCTAGTAGACTGTTTGTGCAACCTCTTGATGTCCTCTGTCTTCCTGATAGGATTTCGGTCTTTTCCTGCTGCCATGCACAGAGCCCTGCCAAGATGCACTGAAATTATCCTCAGGAGCTGCCAGTCAAGGGCTTTTTGCTAATGCCAGGAAAGGTCTGTGAGCAGATTTCACGTTTAAGATGAATCAGAAATTCAGTGTATTTAGAATACTCTCTGAACCAACAAACTTTAAGTCCTAGAGATGCCCATACTTGAGAATGGCTTGTGCTAAAATAGTAAAAGTAGTAGGCTAAAGAGCCTATTAATTGCAATACGAGTATTATGGCTTAATACAATAAATTGAGTATGATGAAAAGTTATATGGTGCTCCCATTAAGTCTGGTCTCGAAGATGAAGCTAGTGTACAATTAGGCTGCTCACTGGGGCAGCCTATCATGCACATACTATATCACTCTTGCACCGGTTGCCAATAAGGTACCAGATCATGTTTTGATCTTGTCCTATAAAGCTCTACATAACTTGGGACCAAGATGGAACACCTTCTTCCTTATTGCCTCCCACATTCACTACAACCAATTAATGAGGGTCTCCTGGTTGTGCTATTGTCTGCAGAAGTGCAGTTAATGGCAACAGTGTGATGTAGTGGTTAGGGTGTCATACTAGGATCTGGCAGAGCAGGGTTTAAATTCCCAATCAGTCATGAAGCTCGCTGGATGACCTTGGGCCAGTCACAGCCTCTCAGCCTAACCTACCTTACTGAGTTGCTGTGAGGATAAAATCTGGAGGGGGAGAACTATGTTTGTCTGCCAGGAAAGGTGGGATATAAATGTAATAAAATAAATAAAACCAGAAGAGAGCCTTTTCTGTAGCAATGTCTGTTGTAGAACTGTCTCCTCTGAGTTTAGGCAATCACCCATGCTTATGTTTATACATCTGTTAAACACACTTCTGTGCTCCCAGGTCTTTGCTGGTGCTTGACTCCAACAGATTGCAATACTTTACAACTCTGCACTGAGTTCCCAGGGAGTTTTAGCTTTTGTACTTCTAGTACAAAAATATGTATTTTAAAACTGGTATACTTTGAAACTGCTGAATATCACCCCAAGTTTGATGTGAGGGGGGGTATAGAAATGTTTTAATAAGTAAGTAGCAAAAAAGACCATAAGACTGATGCAAACAGAAATTTCTAGCTTATCTCTATAAGAAACATAAACACAAACCTACTTAGACGTTCCTGTCTTTTTTTATCATAGCTACCCCAATGTCTCTGGATAGACAAGAATGTAAAATGATGTCAGACAAATACGAATATTCACTTGGCAATCATCTTGACTGTAGGGTTGCCAACTTCTAAGAGGGAGAGAGAGAAATCTGGTACCAGGGTAGGGGCCTGGGGCACAGCCTCACAAGTTCAAGAGCTAGGGACAAAGCTTAGCACGGTAAAGTGGGGGAGTCCACAGTAAAAACATGATGTTCATCTAAGGCAGAGGTAGCCAATGTTGTGTGTCCCAGACGTTATTGGGCTACAACTCAAACCGCCAGAACCACTAGCCATGGTGGCTGGGCACGATGGAAGTTTTAGTCTACAACCTCTGGAAAGCACGATGGCTACCACTCATCTAAGGCATACAGCTATTCCATGTGCTTTTAAGTCCCCTGCCACCAAGCAAGGCATCCTAGTGATACTGGCTGGGCCAGGGGTAGGGGGAGCAATCAACTGGGAGTCTTTTGATCTTCTGGAAATTTTATATTCATCATTAAGGCCTTGCTTGTCCTTTGTTTCAAAATATGTATTGAAACTATTCAATCTTCCCTCTGAGCCAAAACTGGTGTTCTTTGTCCTCACATAAGAATCAAAGACTGGCGAAGACATAACAATCTCAGTCCAGTAAAGCATGGTTTTAAAGCCTGGGAATAAGCTAATTATTTTTATTTATTTATTTATTATTGCATTTATATACCACCTTTCCTCCAAAGAGCTCAAGGTGGTGTCCAAACATGGTTCTGCTCCCAATTTCATATTCACAACAATCCTGCAAGGTAGGTTAGGCTGAGAGATACTGACTGACCCAAGGTCACTCAGTAAGCTTCATGGCCAAGCAGGGATTTGAGCCCTGATCTCTCAGGTTCCAGTCCAACACTCTCACCACACTGCTAATACACTCCCTTCTTGCTTCACAAGCCCAGCTGCAGGGAACCAGATCCTGGATGATATTCTAGTTTAAATGGAGTTCTTAAACCACAGCTTCCCATTTGGACATCACAGGAAACTCTCTTAAGAAACTAAGAAAGTTTTGCCAAAGCTGAGAGTGTGTGAGCACATGGTTTATGCCTGAACCAATAAACCATGCTTTATCAGATCAAGATTGCTATACCTAAACCAGACCAATTTCTGTGACAAAAGTGTAACTTTATTAGTAAGATTCTCAGCCAGTCACTTCCCATTCCAAAACCTCCCTACTGTTTTAGGTATGCTGTCCTGATCTATAGCAATAAAATATTTTGTGCTTGGGCAGAGTATTAATTAGAACACTGTTTGGTTTCTTTTTGATATGACTAAATTATTACTATGTTTTCCAGAATAAATCTGACATTTGTTTAACAGTTCTTGGTTTGCTCTTCCATAAAGCTTTAATCAACTACTCAAAACATCTTACATGTGATACTATAAAAAGTCATAGGCTGGAAAGCCAATGGTAAAAAATAACAGGCCACATCCACACCATACATTTTCCCCACCATTATTCCAATTTCAACTGTCATGGCTTCTCCCAAAGAAGCATAGGAAATGTAGCTTGTGAAAGGTGCTGAGAGTTGTTAGGAGACCCCTATTCCCTTCACAGAACTACATTTCCCAGAGTTCCCTGGGAAGAGGGATTGATTGTTAAACCACTCCAGGAATTGTAGCTCTGTGAGAGGAATAGAGATCTCCTAACAATTCTCAGTACCCTTCACAAACTACACTTCCCAGGTTTCTTGACTGATATGTGGAATAATGGTAGAATAGATGTGTGGTGTGAATGTGGCCATAAACTGATTCTCTGTGGAGCTCTGGGAGTAAAACAAAGGTATGGTCTTGTGATAACCTAAGAGATAAACCACATTCAGGCATAACACCAAACCATGGTTTGGCATTGCATGCACAAGTTGAGTGTCAAGGAGAATCAAGCCTCAGGCCTTGCACAACAGGATTTCTACACTGATTTCCTGTTGTTGGCAAACCATAATTTGGTTTGTGCCCAAAGCAGTGCCTGGACTACAGAAATGAATAGCCTGGGCTATTCATTTGAAACTCCTCAATTATTTTCTCATGCCCCAATAGTTTTATAGGCAACATAATGCTGTATTTTTGAGAATGATTGCATTCATTGGAGATCATGAGTCCAAGGAGCATATCGTGAATGCAAGTAGCGTATTATGTTTGCCTTGGACACAAGGCACACCCCATATGCTGTCTCATGAGAATCCCAAGCAGAAGAACTAATTATTTTGTACTTTGAGGAGCTATAATTAAGAACACCTCTTTATCGTATATATATTTTTCAGACTGAGACCACATATAGTGGAAGATGAAAGACATGCTCAGATCCTGTGTCTCTGAAAAGCTGATTCAGGCAATTTAACATTATGGGGTACCAGGAACATAGAAAACTGCCTTACAAAGTCAGACATTTTGGTCTATCTAGCTCAGTATCGTCTACACCAACTGGCAGCAGCTCTCCTGAGTTTCAGATAGGACTTTCTCCTAGCCCTACCCAGAGATGCTGAGGACTGAAAGCGAGACCTTCTGCATGCTCTATCTAGGAGATGCTCTCTAACTGAGCAAGGCAGCTTCTACTTCCTTCCCAGGCCACTGACAACAATCTGATATATAATGTCCCATGCCATAATAAACAAGATCCAGTAAACTCCATATCATCCTTCATGCTTAATTTTCTTAGTGCGTTCCTATTGAAATTAATGTATCTGATCGGATCCAACCCTACAATCTTGCCCTTGCACATTCTAGTTTCACTTACATCCTCACTAACGGTAGCTCTGGACAGCCAAAGTTCAGTTGCCATCTCTGGCCCTCCCATTCTATGTTTACAAATGCTTTAAAATAGAACTTCCTTGAAATTCACTGAACATGAAGCAAAGGAGATCTCAAAGTTCTGCAACGCATACATCTAACCTATTTTAAAGAGTTGGGAGCCTCTTAAATAGAATCTAATTTCTGAACAGGGCCAGCTGGATTTCTATATAAAAATAATGTCCCTCTCCCATTTCCCCAGCAGACATGTGGATTGGGTCAATGGAAAGTTACCATGACAACGTACTGCACGATTTTAGGTATTAGGCAATTGTGCCAAGATAAACAACACAGTGAAGAAGTGTAGCTCCAATTCTGCTTTGATAACGTACGCTAAGCCTCAAAATTCACATGGAAGTTTTTTAACCAGTAAATTAAAATAGCGCCTTTTACAATCTTAATCATTGAAGTAGCACCTCACTTTCCGTTTGCCCTTAAGTCACCACTCAGTAAATGTCTGGGTTGATCTCCTGCAGACTGCAATCTGCTCCACAAAGAGCAACATAGGGAACTCCTTGTGAGTAAATGCTTCCTTAGGCATGTTCACATGCTGGCTAGGAGGGTTCTAACCTTAACAGCTAGATGGGAAGCATAAATTCAACATATTTTCCTCAACACAGAAATGCAGGCGGCTGATGAGGGAACAGTGGCGAGATATTAGAGGATATGTCATGTGATCTGCCCTGCAGTCCCTAAACCAGTCAGCTGTCTTGAGGTGTGGTGGAAGACACTGTTCCGTTGCCAGTGTCTGTACACTGTACATGAAACGCCCTTGCCTCAGGCACCAAAATGTCTTCGGCTGACCCTAGAGATTAGGAATGTAATGATTGTCAGGAAATCAGGGATGTGCTACAAGCTCACATATTTCCATCATTCCATGCTGTACATCTGTACCTGTGCTAAAACATAACCAGTATCCCCTTTGTAACCACAGTATAAAATCAGGATTTGAAGATGGTGATGTAAAGTCTCGTCATGATGAATGTATAACAGTATATCACAAACAATTAAAACATAGGCATGCTCCTGAACTCCTCACTAAGGCTGCAATCCAATACACACTTACCTGGGAGTAAGTTCCATTAAACCCAATGGATCTTACTTCTGAGTAGGTATGTACTGGATTGCATTGTAAGGCACTGGGCCACTGTCACTTATGAGTTTCACAGTTCAACACTGTTTTTTGTATTCTTAATAAAATGATCCTCAGATTTGTGTACATAACCAGGTCTGAGATTCTGCATAGCTGTAACAAAGGGTTTTTTAAGAAATTGGTTTATAATTATACTCTGCTAGACCCTTTACATGACAGTCAATAGAAGGAATATGGTCACAGAAAGAATATTGCATTATGCATTTCTATATTAAGTGTCTGAGTATTATTTATAGTCATAGCATATCACTTTCAGCTTCCCCTGAAGAAAAGCAGAGACGTTTCAAATGCTTGGAGAAGCCTGATGGTCAATTTGTAAATAAATCCTTCTGCAATTACTGGCTTCACTTTTTTTGCTGCTTTGTGATGCAGCCTTCCATCTGTTTGCAACTTCAGGTTAGTAGGCAACCTAAGTTTTAAACAGGGATACTTGAGGAATTTGTTCTTAGCAAATTTCAGTACTAACTGACCTAAACAACACCTCCTGAACTAAAGTGCGGATTGCAAAATATTTATCCACCCTTCCTGAATGTCCTAAGGCAGTTCTTGGTTCAAGACAACATATCAAAATGTGTTTTAAAATGCATACTGAGAGAAAATACGTTTAGAAGAATATATCTGGAAAGAAAAGAAGGATATAAAAATTACATGTGTGGACGTTCATGCAGATTTTTCTTTAAATTGCTGATTAATGTGGAAATGACATGGAAAGGACTTATGGGTAAGCCCATGTGAAAGTGACCCAGAATGAAAAGAGACTAGTTTACCTATTTGAAGGATCAGCATTGCTTTTTCAGGTGCTAATATTTTTTATACAATTTACCCCCAACCCTTTACAAGCGGCATACCTGGGGATTTCCCACATTATATCTGCGCAAAGCTTTGTGAGGTAGATTAGTCTAAATTTTCACAGAGGGAGAGAATGAGACAGACTAGCCTAAAATCATTCTGCGAGCTTCACAGGTGAGCAGGATTCTGAATGCAGGTCTCCTTGACAAGAGGCCAACACTTTATCCACTACACCACAACTACCTAAGGACAATAGTATGTAATATCATAAAAACATGACCTTCCATTAATCTCTAGACAGAATACATGTATCCGCCTAAGTACAATTTATTTCACTGTCACACACACTTTCACATTTCAGACCACCTACCTTGACACCAATAACGGCCTTACGATGATAAAAACAGCAGAGAGATGCTATGAGCGTTTGAAGAACATTACAGTCTTTTGGCATTTTCAAATCCTTTGTCCCATGGACCAACAACCTCCCTTGGCACACAAAATGAATGGTCCCTCCCAGCTACTTCCAAGAGCTCCCACTGAGTTTAGCTGCTGCCTGCTGGGTCTTCTACACTCCCCCCACCTCACACTTTAATCCCAGGCTGTTTCCTCAGTGAAAGCTGATCCTGTCATCTAAAGAGGACATCTCCCGCTTGCTTCCAGCGTAGATCAAAATCATCATGGGACTTCGTTCAACTTGCCAATGAAATCCTAACCCTCAGAGAGAGAGAGAGAGAGAGAGAGAGAGAGAGAGAGTCTCTTTCTGTTTGGGAATTCCCCAGATTACAAAACACAAGCCCCTCAATCCAGCAAAAAAGCATCACCTTTTTCTTAATGGCAGCACATAGCATCTTGAGTCATTAGGCACAGAATGGCTTCCCCGGTCCTCTTATTCCTCTGCAGCAACAAAAAATAAGTAATGTCCATGCCTATATCAGTAACACTGCTAGGTACACAACTGATAAGCGGGGGGGGGGAGAGAGGAGATGGAGGGCACTTGAGAGAACAGTTGCCTAGGGGGTTGCATGTCTCTGTTACTCATCATCATCAAACATAAAGTTATATCCTGGTGCACAGGTAACCAAGGGAAAAGAGTGGAGCCTATTTGTTTAGAATTAGGAAGCTGCTGGCAACCTGCCATGCAACAACAACAGAGAGAAGCCAGTAACATCATCACAGCCACTGCTAACGTCATAGTAGTAAACACTACCTTCTGCTATTTAATTAGAAGATCACTCACTGAACTGGTGCTGGTCCCACACACAACTACACAGGCTTCTGGAAAGCAATAACTTAACACAGCTTGCAAGTTCTGGGTATTAGCCAACTCCACTGAAAATCCATCAGATTTTTATAACTGATTTCAGTGGGAGATTTCTGACTTTGAAAAGGGGGGCAGTTCCCTTTAAAACACAGTTAAAGCTAAACTTTGAGACTGGCAGGCCAGAAATAAATGTCAGTCTATACGCTATGGTTTTGCACGTAAAAAGCTCTGCACAAAAAAGTACTAAGCAAAGCTATATCTCTTTTGATCCTTTCCTTCAGTTCCAGGTTGCACTGCAGAATCCAGACCTCAGTGTGCCACAAGCAGAAGCCCTGCAGAAAGGAACTTGCAGAGTAAATGGCTCCAGATGTCTTAAGTAAGTGATCCTAGCCACATACTGCAAGAAAAGAAGAAAACCCAACACAAAACAAACATGCTGTGCATTCTGATCTGGAAGAAAAACCTGCAGTACAATGGCCAGCCTTTTAACCATGAGCAAAACGCATGTACCAAGTCATGCCAAAAGGACATTCTGGTGCAACTCTACACCAGCTAACATCCTGTTCCAAGTTGAGGCAGGTGCCCTAGAACTAGGAGACAGAAGACCTCCAATATAACTAAGAAATATTGTAACCTCATACATGTCTATTCGGAAGCAAATCAGAAGGGAACTTGCTCTCAAGTAAGTGGGTACAGGACTGCAGCCTAAAGATAACTCTGAGCTATCTGCACATTGGGGGGGGGGGAACCAAGCATGTTGTTCTGGACTCTACCATTTCAGGCTGCAGCAAGGATTTGCATGTTTGAATACACTTCCATGTCAAAAATCCTTGAAAGCTAGCAGAATGTGAAGAAGGGTTGTTGCACAACATTCTCTATCAATTCCAGGTTTCTATGCTTTTGTGGGGGGAGAATATTCCAACGTGATTTCCTACCAACCGTCTGAAATGCTACAGGCCAGAAAATGTTTTTCTGAACATGAAAGTTCCCCAATACAAGCAATATGAACGCACTCTTTCCCCCCCTTGACGTTATAAAAAGTTACTGGAATTCTCCACCACAAGAATTTTATTATGAGCCAAGCACTGAAATAGTTTCAAGTATGTGACCAGCCATATATAGTTTTGAAAACATCCAAATGTTTAATTTTAGGTATTTAATTTTAGATGGAATCAGAAATCCCTTGCAAAACAGATGCATAATTTGTCCATAATATACTATGTTCATAAAGCAGCTAGGCAGGAGGTGGATTACATGAATAACTCATTTCCTAACAGCCTTCTCCTATAGTTTTGGCAAAAAATATTCTATGTAATTTTAGCTGTTTTGAATATATCTGATGAAAACTCTAAGTGGAGCCGAGCCGCAGGGTGCAAGAGTTAAACTGGATTAACTAATCCAAAATAAGAAACACTGCACCAAAATTGAGACAGTTGGGGAGTGATTTATAACAGTTCCAAAACAAGCTGTGTCAGCAAACAGATCCTTAGGAAGGCACATTTTGATTGCATTGGTAATGTGATAAAATGTTTTGCTGATATTGGCAGGATTTGTTTTGCAAGCACAGGAAAAAACAATTTAATCTTTTTATTACTCATATTTTCATATCCCATAAATGCTCTGCTCAGAAGGGTCATACAACAACTTGCAAAATAAAAAGTGTACTATATACAACAATTCAGAACAGTTTAAAACAAACAAAAAACTGAGCATGGTGCAGCAGGTATGGCTGTTCATCAGCCCTGGAAACCCCAAACCAATACTAAGCAGCTGGTCTTGAGCATATGAAGACAGCACAGCTCTTTTGCCAGCAAGTAACCCCATACATCTTGGATTGAGACAGGAGCTTAACTGACTTCCGGGAAGGGTGACTTAGCCTGTGCCTGCTTTTGAGACGGGCTCCTGCCTCAAAAGAAGCTTATTCAGATATATCAGTCAGTTTTTTCTTTTTTTTTTGACTGATTAAACTTCTCCCGGGTAGGGAGAAACGAAGAGATTAACCTCAAAGCCTATTTTTGTTGGGACGACCAGATCTCATTAATTTATGGGACGAGGTCCAGCCGACGAAGGTGGGACGGATTTTCAACAGCAAGCTCTATCTGTTAAAGCGAACGTTCATCTTATCTTCTAAGAGAGAACGCACTAACAGGCAAGCACCCTTCTTTCTATATTTTTCTTTTACTTGACTTAAATTGTTGCTGTTTAAAAGAGATTTGCCAGATTGATCGGTTTTTGACATCTCACTGGGGAGCCGTAACTTCTCTCTGCTACGCACTAATTAATAGCTTATCTCTGTTTTTGTTGCAAAAAGCTGTCCTGGATTTGCATTCTAAAGATACACACAGAAGAGGGATTTCTATTCCAGATTTTTATTTTGAAAAATATTATACTGTTTTGAGATTACTCTCTTTTTGGTCTATTTTATTTTGACGAATCTGTTTCTTGACGATTGCCACTAATTGCTTCGATCCTGGGAACTGCATTTTGTTTACTTAACTATTGGAGAGATAAGGCTGTCTGCTCTGTTTATACTGTGATGTCACCAAGTTTGGAGTATTAACCCAATTGTTGCTGAAATAAGAAGTGGTTTTCCTATATTTTTCTTTTAAAATGGCAATTAAGAAAGTGGCTGAGAATCTGGAAATAACTATGTTTCAGAGAATAATGGATGAGATTGAGATAACGAAAATTGAATTGAGTAAAATGAAGCAGGAGATTAAAGATATAAGGGTCCCTGTGAGAGAGGTGACCCTGGAAGGGGTCCCTGTGAGAGAGGAGACCCCGGAGATTGGAACAGGGGTCCCTGTGAGAGAGGAGACCCTGGAGACTGGAATAGGGGTCCCTGTGAGAGAGGAGATCCCGGAGATTGGAACAAACGTGGAACAGGAACAAGATTTGGAGTCTATGGACTTTAGAAATAAAATCTATTGTTTGGAACTCAATGTTATCTCTGAAGAAATTAATGAAGATTCTAGAGATAAAGTTATCAATGGCATGGATTATCTTCTGGACTGGAATGATGTGATGGAGCCCAATATAGAGAAAATCTATGGAATTAACTGCAGCCATGTGACAATGGAAAAACTTTTAAGAGATGACCCAGTGTATTTTGAAAAAAAGAACAGAGATATGATTTTACAGCAGTATTTCAGCAACTTATTCAGAATGGATGGCAAGAAAATATTTGGGATAGAGGTAATTCCCATCAGACTCTTATTATATGACTATGGCTTTGACAGCAAGATTATTATGGAATACTGATAATGGAAGATTGGATATGGAAATTACTGGACTTAACAAGACTACTGAAGATGGAAGATGGAAAATGGAACTAATAGAGATAATAGAACAATGGCTACTGAAATTACTGAACCTAACAGATTCTGATGTGATGGATTAATTGAAATGTTTATTTTGACTATGGTTATGACAATAAGATTATCATAATTAGTAATGAGATGGATTAATCGATATGCTTATCTGGAAAAAAAAAATTGATAGATATATTTCTTAAAGAATTGAAACCTCTCTTTGACTTTTTGTGGAAAGAATAAAGTAATGTTTATGAGATTTGATGATTAAGTAAGATAACTACTGGAGGAAAGTGATTTTATAATATGACTTAAGAGACAGGATTGCTATATATTATAGACTTATAACTGATTTGATCTTTGACAAATGGGAAGTCAATATTTTACTCTTTATTTTTTATTTTTGTTTTTTTTTTCTTTTCTTTTTTTCTTTTTGTTTAACTATTTTTGATTTTGTTTTTTGTCTTTGAATGTTTTATGATTTTGTCTTGTATGTTTTATGAAAATCTGAATAAAAATTATTGAAAAAAAAAAGAGACAGGAGCTTAACTAGGAACAAGGAAGAAAGTAAAATCCCTCCTCCATAGGGTGATCACTTATGAATTTTTTTAAAAAAAACACCACAAACTTCACCCAAGAAGGGACACCAGTTTGCAAAAATATTGCACATCCTAATTTATTATATGTATAGATACTAATTTAAAAATAATTACTATAATTTAAATAGAAATACAGTGCATCTTACCACAGCAGAGAAAACTGTGACCAGGTAAGCTGTAGGTCTGCTCTTCAGATGCTGACTTCCAAGGCCCCTTCTTATGTTTTTTCCCCTTTAAAATAGACTTGGACCAGAGGACAACCTTTCAAATAGAGCACTCCAAACAGAGGACCATCCTCTGTAAAGCTGAACACATGCCCACCCTACACCTCAACTTACAACCTACTTTATTGAACCAATTTCACACAGAATAGGCTGAGCCTCTTCTCAGATGAAATCCATTCAGGGCATTTGCACACAACACTAAAAGGACAGGTTTGCATTTCCTATACCTCAAACGTGAATATAGAACCAACTCAAGACAAGTCAAGTTACTTTTACTGTATTTAGCCATAGGCCATTATGACAACATGCAACCTCGCCTAATCACTGTCAGTAGCATAGTGCAGGCTCCCTTCATGATCGTCATAGCCATGCCACGTCCCCTTCTTTTGCTATTGGGTTGAGAATGAGATCCCTGTTAATGTTTTCTCCCACAACAGCAGGCTTCCCTAGGAGCCAATCAGCATGAAAGGGGAGAGAGTTCATTACTGAAAAGAGTCTTCTCAGTGGCTGACCCACCTCCTTTCACTCTGATTGGCTCCAATCAGCAGGAAAGGACAAGGAAGCATGTTAGAAGACTCTTCTCAGTAGCTAACACGCTCCCCTTTCATGCTGATTGGCTCATGGGATGGTGATCTGGGACGCCACTCTCAAAAACGTAAGGGGTCTAAGACTCCTCAAGACCACAGATGACTACACCCCTGATAACCATGAGGAAGATTACAAAATACAAACACAATAAAAGTATTAAATCAAGGAATCTTGCATACATTAAATCTATGTACTCACAAGTATCTTCTCTTCTCCAAATATTTATTTATTTATTTATTTTATTTTATTTAATTTATAGACCGCCCTAAGCCTAAAAGGCTCTCTGGGCGGTGTACATCAGAAATAAAACAAGCACAATATATAAATACAATAGATATAACAGAATCAAAAAACAACCAAACAAGCAGGGAACCAAACTACATCAAAATACAACAATAATGCAATACTGTTAAAATACACTATAAAATACACATAAGATACAGTTTAAAATGCCTGGGAGTATAAAAAAGTTTTCACCTGGCGCTGAAAAGATAGCAGCGTCGGCGCCAGGCGCACCTCATCAGAAAGACTATTCCACAGTTCGGAATATAAAATATTCACTGACTAGAAATGTACTGGATTTAAAAATAGGTCTCTTCTGGTCTTTATCCCTGGGATAAATACTGCGAGAGAGGCTTAAAAAGGCACTTTTAAGGTTCTGAGTAAAAAAACAAAACAATTGTCATGCATTTCCTAGGCCTACTAATTGTGAAGATTTAATTGGACACTGAGATTCATCTGGCAAGCAACTGATTAGGTGGATTGTTGTCTCTTCGCAAAAAAATAAATTTGAAGTGTGTTGCATACAAGTACAGTGTCAGATCTATCCAACAGAACAGCTCTAGCCAGCACTCATAATCTGCCAGAATACTGATATAATAGTCAAAGAAAAGCATCTGTTCACAGAATCGAGCTCACGGTGGGTGAACACCAGAAACTATTCTAATTAAACACAGTCCATTTTAATGTAACCATTCAGAATCAAAACAGCACTTACGCAGTTGCAGGCCGTGCAACTGGCATGTAAAATAAGTCAGAGGATGAACACAAAGCACTTCTATATCCACTGATTTCAAATTAAGAAGCATGCTTATTTCTCCCACTGACATCAGTGAGACTTAAAATGGCTCCACTTTGGCTGAATCTATATTGCATCTTGTAGGACTGGTGCAGCAATATGCTGCTGCATCTACACATGCATGGACGTACATAAAACCTTTTGCACAGACCCTGCTTGTGTAGCATTCACTTGGCATTTTTGCACATTACATAAATGATAGACCTCCCCCACATTAAAGTTGTGTCATGCTCTGAAAAACCAGTGCTTAGAGCTCAGTTGAAAGCACAGCTTTCCTTAGGAAGGCTGAACACAGACAACACTTGTTACAATACTTAAGGTTGCGTGCAAGAAGCATTTTTGCCCACTGTGTACAAACTCATAGTTTTGTCCTACTGCTGCCAAGCAAGCATTGACTGTGTTGAAGCGCTACAGAAATCTGCAAAACCAGAGACAGTGGAATTAATATACAAAGGTGCCTTGTTCATATTATTTTATCTCCCACTCTGAAAAAAAGTCTGTCTGCAATCCTACCTCAGTGATCATCTTTTATTTATTTGTAGGAATTTCTGTACCACTTAACATGCATGTCAGAGTGGTGTTAGAACATTTTAGTACAACAGCATACAGTAGCTTGGATCTAGAGTGTCCCTGGTGCAAGCGGATGCCACTTCTTCCTCATGGCAGGTGGGCTTGCAGATTTCCACGGACTGCCCTCCCCACCCTGTGCTGCAGCACAATACACACTCTGCAAAACATTGCTCACTGAATGTCTCCTGACTCTGCAAGGGCTCACAGCACAATTTGTAAACTGACCTCCATTTGCTTTTACCTCCATTTGCTTTTATTAGCAATACAAGGAACAGCCCTATCCAGAGTCAAATCAGTTCTCTGTCTAGCTCAGTGCTGTTTACCCTGACTAGCAATTGTATTTCCCATCCTTGTTCCATCAGATCCTTTTAACAGAGATGCCAGGGATTTAACCAGGAACCTCATACACACAAAGCATGAGTATCATCTCCGAGCCAGAGCCACAGCCGCTTCCAAAAGAGTGACAGCCCAGAAATATATTTTGGGGAAGGGACCATAGCTCAGCAACAGGATACATCCTTTGCATGCAGAACATCCTAAATGCAATCACTGGCATCTCTAGTTAAAAGGATCAGGGTGCAGGTGATGGGGAAGACCTCTGTTCAAGACCTTGTAAAGCAGAGGGCCAAATTCAGAGACAAAGAAGGCTTAATTAAGCCCACTGGCTGGAAGGTTCTCCACCACGGCTCTAGGGCTGCTATTGGCCCCACTGAGCTAGATGGACTAATAGTCTGACCTGGTATAAGGAGGCTTCCTAAATTCTAAGCGATATACTTTTATGTCATAAGGTTGCTGGGGGAGTTTTGATTCCTAGGAAGCAATGCAATCACCGTAACCGCTGCTAATACTTTCACTTGTGAGGATAAGAAACAAATGGGACTTGCCTGTGTTCTAGGAAGCAATGTTTTCTCAGATCATATGGGCTTTTTATGATCTCGGCAGTACACCTAAACATATTTTGATAAAGCTCATCTGTTTTATGCATGCTTTTGCTATGTCAATGGTCCTGCTGCATGGAGGCACACAATGCATCTCCTTTGTTTTACAGTCCAAGACCATTTCTAGAATCTGCACAGCAAGAAATTACACTCTGGCTCCCCCATATGGATAACAATCATATGTTGGAGAGAGATTTTAAAAAAAAGACACTGCAGTTTAGCTTCTTTATTGTCCTGCTTTTGAGAAGGAATTGAGAAGCTTGTCAAGGCTGAATTCCCAGTGAAAATAATTGTTTAAAACTGGCCAGACCACAATTATGTATGTATTATACATAAACAAATGCACACCCACACAACCAAAATTTAAATTTTACAAGCATGGATGTACTTTCCTGGCTGCCACTGTATGTGCTTCCACCCACAAATCTAAGCCTAAAGAGGCAACAGAATCCCCACATTCCACACATGACCTAATTTGCTCTATGCTGGTATGCCGGTCTCTATTTTGAGTTAAACTTATGTCCCAGGTTTTGAGTGAGGTGCAAAAATGTCCCATTCCACTTTCAGAACTTCTAGTAACCAGTAACTCTGGAGTTCTACCCAAATGGTACGTACAATTTAAATACCCTTATGAGTAAGTAAGGGTAACTGATCAGCGAGGAAGCCTGAGAGTCCTTATCTATAGCAGGCACCATGCCTATTACGGCAGCTGTTGTATATTTGAAATGAAGGCTTACACACTACAAAGATCCCTGAAGAGGACTCTATTAGCTATTTGTGCATATGTACCCATGGCCAAACTCAGTGCAATGTTTGTTATGTGGTTGACCTTTGTTGTTTTCAAAAATAAATAGCCAGCAAGCCGGGGGGGGGGAGAGAAGAGCCCAGTCAGGAATTATGACACAGGACAAGGGGCTTTTAGCATTGTCCCTGGCATGCCCAGCCCCGGTGCCTGCTATTCTCAATGGGCGGAAGACTCTCATTGGTGCCGTAGTACAATCCCAAACCACCTTCCCGTCACACCAGCTATTTATTTTTTAAAAACCAATTAAACAAGGGCAACTGATATGACAAAGGCCATGTCTAGCTTGGCCTACAGAGTATATATCTTCCTAAGTGATCTCTGGCAGCAATGAGGAAGCCATCCAGTGTCAGGGGTGGGGAACCAGGTTCCCCTCCCCCCAGAAGTATTTCATTTATATAAAATATTTCTATCCCATCCTTCTACCCCACAATGGGGCACTCAGGGCGGCTTACAATAAAATCACACACACACACAATATACAGAATAAAAACACAGCAGTAAGTTAAAATACATAAAATACAATTATTTAAAATACATAAAATACAATAAGCATATATATACAGACAAACCAAGAAACCTACATGTATATATATGAGTACAAATATGGAGAGATAATAGTAAAAACCACAAGATAAAAATTAAAAAAGAAAATAAACAAAAATCATAGATACAGTGTCAGACTCACCCACCAGACTCTCCCAAAGGCACTCCAGAACAGGATAGTTTTTACAAATTTCCAGAAAGCCATCAAGGAGGGAGCAGAACAGGCTTTCAGTCTGACATATTTAATTCCAGGCATGCAGAGGAGACCAGAGGTAGATGATCTTAAATCCAGGGCAGGAGCATATGAACGCAAGTGGTCCCTCAGATACACTGGTCCAAGGCCGTTTAGAGCTTTAAAGGTCAAAAACAGCACTTTGAATTGGGCCAGGAAACAAATTGGGAGCCAGTGGAGTCGGTAAAGCACAGGAGTAATAGGCTTCCTGTGCCATGCTCCAGTTAACATTCCGGGTGCAGCATTTTGAACCAACTGTAGTTTCTGAACAGTTTTCAAAGGCAGCCCTACACAGAGTGCATTACAGTAGTCAAGCCTCGATGTCACCAAGGCATATGTCCAGTATGCCCAAATACAGCACTTGGCCATTTCCCATAGCAACTATTGACTCGTATGAAATGAAAATGTGTATTTGGGACACCACCAGAGTGCAGGCCACTTATGTAACAATATGCTCCCTGGTTCATAATGCTAAGCCCTACAGACCTCTCCTGCCTATCCTTCTTCCTCTTTTCAGTAAGCTTTCTTTTCCTTAACTCTGTGCTTCCTTTGCCCTGTTCCTTCCTCAAGCTTCCTTCTCCTTAGGTTTCCAGTTTCTCACTATATTGCGTTCTCTTTAGCCTTCAGATGCATGGCCTCTCTGCTGGTCCCACAAAACTATTCCTGTCCCCAGAGCCAGCAAGATATACAGTAGGGCCCCACTCATACAGTGGGTTAGGTTCCAGACCCCCGCCGAAAAGCAAAAATCGCCACAAAGTGGAACACCGACAATAAAATGGTGCCCAACGCCTGAAATAGCGCCGTATGAGTGGGACCCTACTGTAATTGCAAACTGCCGTATTAGTGGAACGCCGAGAAGCAGGGCCCTACTGTATTTATTTGTGTTTTAACAATGTTGCAAGTTGCATGGAGACCGTGGGGTAACAAGCGACTAACCAATCTAATAATAAATCAATTAATTATGTTTAAATCCCATCCAGATTTACACATGTCCCTTCCCTCACTGAAACTGGACTACAAACATTCTAGCAACTTTGTTCCCTAAGCACTTAGAATGTTCATAATTATTCCATCTGAACCCAGCCAACCAGTATCAGAAACAAACGCAATACAATACAGATTATCAACACTTCAAAGAAGCTATTTCAGTTTTGCACCATCTGCAACTTCACAAAGCCTGCAATCCTGGGAGTAAGTCCCATTGAACCCAATGGAGCTTACTTCTGAGTAGACGTGTATTGGATTGCAGCCAAAGCCATTAATAAAAACAGCTTGATCTAAGCCTCTAAGACACAATCACGCCCCGGAAAAAATAAAGTTCCAGCTTTAAACCAATAAGGTAAGTTCTGGAATTCAAACTGCTCTTGCTTGGAAGTAAGCCCCATCGAAAACATTGGCGTTTACTTCTGAGTAAATATTTACAGGATTGCACTGTTATACCCAATATATTGTTTAAAGCAGGAGTGGCTAGCCTGTGGCCCTCTAGATGTTGTTGCACGAGGACTCCCATAATCCAAGCCTGCATTGCAAATGTTCAGAAACACCTGGAGGATGACAGGTTAGTCATCCTAGTCTAAGGACAAGATAACATTTTAACATTATTTTATATCCACTCTTTTCCAGAGAATCTTTCCAAGTCCAAAGTTCAAATTGGCTATCTTCTGAAATCTTACATTTTAACACCAGATAGCGGTTTTCTTTTTAGAACTGGTGGAAAAATATTGTTCTACTTATCACACTAGAGGGCAGTGTATTACCACAAGGCACATCTCTTAAAATGACATATTCCTAATTAAGCCTAAACCAAGAACTCTACAAATTAGGTAGGTGGATCTAACAACTAGACACTGGTGATTTATGGTAAACAATTGTCATCTGTGAATCACTGCCTTGGTCCTTTCTTGCTAATATTTTCAGAAGCTGACGTCTGACTAAGTCATTAAATTGGAAATATACACATCCTAAAAAATCCCTACAAAAATATTTACAAAGTTCTTTAGAAACATTCTCAAGAATGTTCTAAAGAAAGCCACAGCTTTCCCCGTTTATTCATTCTCAACTGAAAAATCTCTTATTATTATTGCTTATATCCCAACGATACTTCTGTGCATTTACTCTTGTTCCAATATTGTTGGGGGAACTGTGCAATTTATTTGTTTGTTTGTTTATTTATTTATCCATCCTGCCCTTCCTCCCAGTAGGAGCCCAGGGCGGCAAACAAAAACACTAAAAACACTCTAAAATATCATAAAAACAGACTTTAAAATATATTAAAACATCTTTAAAACATCTTAAAAAGCAATTCCAACACAGACACAGAATGGGGTGAGGTTTTTACTTAAAAGGCTTGTTGAAAGAGGAAGGTCTTCAATAGGCGCTAAAAGCTAACAGAGATGGCGCCTTTTCTAATACTTAAGGGGAGGGAATTCCACAGGGTAGGTGCCACTACAAATAGGTCTGTTTCCTATGTTGTACGGAGCGGACCTCCTGGTAAGATGGTATCTGCAGGAGACCCTCACCTGCAGAGCGCAGTGATTGACTGGATACATAAAGGCTAAGATGTTCTTTCAGGGATCCTGATCCCAAGCTGTATAGGACTTTGTACACCAAATGGAGACACAGATAGGCAACAACTGGGCTGAAGTTCTGGATATGAGCAGAGGGACTTCCCTTGCTAACAGAGAACAAGTACTTTCTCACTTCCATAAAACAGGAACTCAAGAGTCTGGCAGAAAGCAGTAAAAATCTAACAGACTCACCACTTACAAGCTATAACAAGTACTTTGCTGTACCAGCCACCCAAGGGCAGTATTAACTAGCAGTTCCTGTCATCAGGATGACTAGGTCTGAGCTAAACACCTGGAAGGGACTCCATAATGGCTGGCTGAGGGGCAAGGTGAATATCTTAATGTCACTATATCCTGAGAGAATTCTTTCACTTATTCTTTAGTTCAGATTTTGGGGGGGAAATCCCCACAAATTACAATTTGCAAAGATACCAAGACAAGAACAGGCATAATTTAACTGTGTGCCAACTGAGCAACTCATTTAGGCCAGTGTCCTTTCTTGAACTGTCAGTCAGTTTGGGCTGCTTTCAAAGGTATACTTGACTTTAGCAGGGATTTGGCTCTTAATCAGCAACTAACTTTTTAGCGCTGTTCCTGTTTGTAATTCAGCAAAGCCTGAAGGGCCAGCAATATTGGCTTTAGGCACTGATCCACTGCATTCCCAGGCACGCAGACACACACTCTCTCCTCAGAGAGGATAGTAACCTAAACTTCAGCACCTTTTCCTGCAGGGCTCCTACTTACTCCAAGACACTGTCAGCAATCTCTTAGAAAGCAGTTACATGCATTACACCTTGGGATCAGGGGTTATTCAAGAGGACAGGCTGGCATTTCTGAAGACCAGACTAAGCCCCCGAGTTGCCAGTTGCCCATCTTTAGCGCTTTAAATCAGCCACATCCAGTTTTCAGTCACTTAAAAAATGACAGCTGCTATTTTTGTATTTGTCTCTAAGTCTTCACTGAATCTACATAGGTGATTTCTGAACTGAACCTCACGGCACTGAGGACCATTTTTCACGTTATGTTTTCAATGACATAAGAGCACTCTCAAAAGTTTCCCCATTGTCTGAAGGATCATATGGGAGGAAGGGTGAGTCAACAGACTTTCCCAGAAACTATCGGATATGATATACATCAAGGAGCACCTTGGAAGGATCCCCATATACATCAGAGGTAAATCAGGACCAGCATTTTCAATAGGTAAGTGTAGGCAGCTTCCAAAGGGGAAAGGACTAGTGGAATCATAACGGGCCCTCCAGTCTCTGGCACTGCATTGTCTTTTTTAGTTTTTTTTTTAATATTACTGCACATGTGTGGACAAAATGCAGATTTTTTAGATGAATGGAATATGCAAACAAACATTGTATCCTGTGGGACTCCTATATGGCACCACCTATGGCAACTTGTATGTGCGCGTGCGTGCGTCCACTAAAGATGGGATCCATTGGCTGGTGCCAGTTCAAAAGCATTCCATTGACCTAACAGGCTGGTATTGATTCAAGTTTGTTCTTTGTCCGCTAGCTGCTGCTTTTACCGATCAGCTTTTCCCTCACAAAAAATATTGATATTAATATTGATAGTTTGAAAGGACATCTCAATAAATGAAAGGAATATCAGTAAAATTATTGTTCTTCATATCGATATTTTAGAGGCAAATTTCTTTTTTAAAAATCCATTTTCTAAAGTAGCCGCAGAAAATCGCTACACAAAAATCCAATCTGCAAAGGTACAGAATAAGCAACTGAATGGAAAATTCAGCACCAAAACCGAGATAGGCAGAATTCTAGCACATTCCTAGTGTGTACACATTAAAAATATGCCAGACTAGTGATGACAACAAGAGCAGTGCTGGAGACTTTCCAGCAGCACAAGGAAAGGGCAGCCAGGAGCAGCACTGCCACGCCTGCCTAGAGCACCCAAATGACCAAGACCATCATTGGAAAGTAATACCATATCAAGTAGTTTGGTGATTTTAGGTATGGAAAGAATCAGCTGAATATTTCCTTATTGTTTGTTTTAGATGTTGAGGGCTAGATGCTATCACCACTTACCTTCATGCTCTTTAAATAAGTTTAGGGAGTCAAAATGGAACATTTGTGAATGATGTGCAAATTCCAGAACAAATATCACTCTTAATACTTGATAAAATGAAGATTTGGATAGGATATCCTTATTAGAATATTGTGATCGTGCCATATTTGGTTAAAAATAAAATAAAACGGCTATTGGTCATGATCATGAATTTACATAATCAATGCTTTCTTTTTTGTACGCTACTCTGGGTACTTGTAGGAGAGCAGGACATAAATACTGAAAAAATAATGGTAAACAAATGAAATGGTAAACAAATATTCTCTACTCAATCATGTATTTTAAAGTCTGTTTTTATGATGTTTTGAAGTGTTTTTAGTGCTTTTGTTTGCCGCCCTGGGCTCCTGCTGGGAGGAAGGGCGGGATATGAATCAAATAATAAATAAATAACAGCTCTGTAAACTAACACAAAGCACCACTCATAGCACATTTCATACAAGCCTCCTTCTAGTCCAATAATGCCAAAAAGAAAGCCAGCCTTCTGTATCTGACAGTTTATCTTTTTTGGCACAAACGTTAATCTGATATGTGGATGTGAGACTCACAATAGCAAGGAGATTAGTGCCGGTAACCAGTCACGAGTGCAATCATTGTCCGAAGAACCAGTGAGCTGCAAAAATGTGCTTAGCTTTAATTTGACAAAAGTAATAAAAGCAATTGCTCTCAGTCCTCTCTTGATTTACCACCCAATAAATGTCACTAGATGAGTAGCAATGTTTCCTACAAGGGAGGTCGGCTCTATAAAACACTGAACTGGGCTACAGAATCATGTAGAACGATGTTTCCCAAAGGAAGTGTCAGGACAGACCCAACAATGAGTGGTGGAAACTGGGTGGGTTATGAGGTGGTGGGTGGTCAATGGGCATCAGAAACAACATGTGAAAGAAGAGCTTAGGATGGAAGGCTCCTACTGAGAAAGAAGGCAAGACAGACAAACTGGGGTCTTCAATATATATAGATTCCTACCAGTGGATTTCTTTGGATGCATTGCAAGGGGACCAATGGTATTCCCAGTTTGAGTCCCCAGCGCACAACTAAAAGAAGTGAAATAATCATTATCAGAAAACATACTATATGAGTTCCACACAACTTTTCCAGCTTGTGGACCACAAGTTTCAATTTTCTGTATTTACTAGAAACAGCCCATTTAATATTTCCTTAGTACAGTAGTTCCCAACATTTATGAGTATGGGACCCTTTTTGTAAGCTCAAAACAATTCTTTAAACCCCTCCACACACACACAGTAATTGTAATTTTTGTCTCTGTTAATAGAAAAAAAATGGTGTGTGGCAAAATCATATCTCTAAGCAGGGCCAGCGCCAAAGGGCATCCAGGTTGGTCCCTGGCCAAGGGCCTCACGGCCCACAGGAGCCCCTGATGGGCCCCTCATTAGGGTGGGGGAGTAGCGCTCCCCTGCTGCAGATCGCAGGAAGAGAGCTTCCAGGCCACCCACCCGTTCCCTCATTCCACCTACCTCTCTTTCCTGTGTTCTGCTGCTGCATGCGCAGGGCTACGTTCAACCAAGATGGCAGCAGAGTCTCCTTTAAGGGGCTGATGCACCTACAGCCATCTGGATTGATGGCAGGCATGTGTGCGTGTAGCATACAGTGCATGCGTGCCATCAACCAAGATGGTGGCAGGGGTATCAGCCCTTTATAGACGCCTCCACTGCCATTTTGGTTGATGGCAGCGCAGCACGCGCAGCACGCGCAGCACGCGCAGCACGCGCAGCACGCGCAGCACGCGCAGCACGCGCAGCACGCGCAGCACGCGCAGCACGCGCAGCACGCGCAGCACGCGCAGCACGCGCAGCACGCGCAGCACGCGCAGCACGCGCAGCACGCGCAGCACGCGCAGCACGCGCAGCACGCGCAGCACGCGCAGCACGCGCAGCACGCGCAGCACGCGCAGCACGCGCAGCACGCGCAGCACGCGCAGCACGCGCAGCACGCGCAGCACGCGCAGCACGCGCAGCACGCGCAGCACGCGCAGCACGCGCAGCACGCGCAGCAGCAAGACACAGGAGAGAGTTAGGTGGAACAGGAAGGAGCCGCGCGCCCGGGGCAGACTGGTGCCCAAGGGCCCAGTCATGCCTGGCTGCATGCGTACAGGTGCTAGGGCCAGGGGCAGGCTAGTGCTCAAGGACCCCGGCATGCCTGGCGCAGGCCCTTTCTCCACATATGCCTTTCCATAAAAAACTCCCTGCAGACAGGGAGCTTTCTTTTCTTAATGCAAAGGACCAGTCAAATTGGTATCCCCCTCCCCCCCCACAGTCTGAAGATGTACAGTCCTGTCTCCCAACACCAGTGGGTTACAGTGTTGGACTAAGAACCAGATTCAAATCTCCACCCAGCCATGAAGCCCACTGGGTGACCTTGGACCAGACACAGTCTCTAGCCTGACCTGCCTCACAGGGTTGGTATAAGGATAAAATGGAAAGGGGGGGACCATGTGCACCATCTTGAGCAACTTGGAGGAAAGGTGGGACATAAATGCAATAATAATTAATTATATAAATATATTTCTGCTGCAATGCCCGGACCCCAGCCTCAGCCAACATGCTGAGCTCCCCCCAAAAAAAATAATAATCAAGAAGCAGCAATGAGGTGGTGATGGGGATGCTAGATTGTGCACTGCAGAAAACAGGGTAGATGGATTAATGAGGGGGGTTAGTGCTTTTAGGCCTTGGGATGATCATCAGAACTGTTAACTTGGTTAGCATGCATTTGGGGAATGAGAGTGGAGCAGAAGACAGATCAGTGCATGCACGCACACACACACACACACACAAACTGCCCCTCCAGCAAGCATCTGCCGGCATGCATGCATTTGGGCACATGGGAAGGGGCAAGCCCTCAACTCCCACAGTGTCTTGGAGAGAGAGATTGGGAGGCAGAGTGTAGGTGGAAGAAAGGGGCAACACTAGCACACACACTTAGCATCTTAGATGGTGGGTGAGCAAGTCCTGGGCTTTCTCACTGTTCCTTGGCTCCGTCTGGACCAAAGGCAAGATCTGGACCAAAGGCAAATAAGAATAATTTTTAAAAGGAGATGACAGTGAAGCAGGAGCCAAGAAAGGCAGGCAAGCTGGCTGCCAGGAAGGAAAGGCAAAAGCAGCCTTTCTTTGCAGCCTTGCTTCTTTTTACTTTACGAAAAGCCCTCTCCTCTTGTTCTGAGTAAGGGTGTCAGCAGCAGCAGCAATGCGAGGCGACGGGAGTTGGCAACAGTAATCCCTTCTTCCTGGTAGCTCCACACTCAGTCTCCTTCAGCATTTGCCACGCGTGTTTTATAGGCCTTGGTGTGCCTGACAGACACTCTGCCACTTCAGCAAAAGTCCTCCCCTCTCGTTTGGAGCAAGAGGGAAGTGTCATCTGCAGCGGCAGTGGGGAGCAGACAGTGTTCAGGGAGTGAAGACTTTTATTAAAAAAAATCATTTGTTTACTGTTCATGGCTCTCCCAGATTACTTTACAGCCCCCTTGGGGGTCGCAGCTCCCAGGTTGGGAACCACTGCCTTAGTAAAATTGCTGTCCATATCTTGCCTTTGAGGGGGGAGGGGCAGGTCTTTTAAAGTTTTGTTTGCATGGGCACTAGAGAGCTTTAGGCTTCACTCACACTAGAAATGAGCCTCTGAGCGATGGTAGATGCATCTTCTTGTCTTGGCTGTACTGTACATGTTCACACATGTGTACTAGCATTTATGACACTGCCCCCCTCCCAGAGAACAGGTTTCCATATCCCCTCAAAACATAACAGGTAGACAGGAAATGTTGTGTGTGTTCTGATTGTACTAGTAAGTATAAGAAGATCCATTGCAAGTTTAGATCTCTTGGGTCTTTAACAAAAGGAAATCTCTTACCAGGGCTGGCGCCAGAGACTGGGTCCTGGCTGAGGGCCCTTGTGGCCCAGAGGGGGCCCTGAAGGGCCCCTCCTTAGGGTGGGAGGGTGGCGCTCCCATTCTATGATCTGCAGCAGTGTCAGGTCCTGCAACCCGACCTGCTGCGGAACATGAAGAAGGAGCTCCCAGGCGCACACACCCAAAACAGATTGTGTGGGCTTCAATAAGCCCACGCGCATGTCCCATCTACCTCTCCCATAAGTGTGAATGCTGTGCATGCTGTGTGTGCATGCCTGCCATCACCCACAGTGGCAGTGGGGGCTTCCCTAAGGGACTGACACCTGCACTGCCAACTTGGTTGATGGCAGGCATGTGTGCTATGCGCACACGTCATTCACACAACATGAGGCAGGTGGGGCATGCAGGCAGGCTTATTAGCCTCATGCTACCTATATCAGGGGAGTATTGCACTATGGCGCTGTGGGCCTGTGTCAGGTTGGCACCCAAAGACCCAGCCCTGCCTGGTGCCAGCCCTGCCTGTTATGATTACTTTACTAAGAGCCCTGCTGGATCAAACCAGAGGCCTGTCTGGTTCATGCTAACCAGATGCTTCTGGAAAGCCCACACGCAGGACATGAGGGTGATAGCACTCTCCTGCTTGTGATCCGCAGCAGTTGATCATTCACAGCGTTACCCAAGTCCTCTATGAAGCACTATTTCTCAAACATCGTGTGCCCAGCATCAGTATTCAACAGAAAGTGTTCCTTTTAAGGAAGAGATGGAATCACTCTTCCACCTTCCTTTCTTCAGATCCATGCATAGGAGAAACAAACCCTCTTCTATTTAAAACAGATTTTCAATACTGAGAGCGGGTGAAGAGGGAGGCAGCATTACAGCGGTTCTACAAATTTTATTGCAAATGCTCCAGTTCAGTTCTGGGCTGCATTCACAGCTGGCACCCTTTGATCTTTCCTCTCCTACAGAGAGATGGCATTTAAACTGCTCATGTGTAGTCTCGGGCAAAGCAAAAAAAAAAAAATCCTCTAGAAGCCAGTTTATCCGCCTGCTTTGTCTTTGCCAAGAATTAAAAACAAAACAGAAAAACTCTTTAAAGGTACAGTCAACTATTGCTGTTATTTTGCCATTTGAGAAAAAGCATTTCTCTTTCATGACTAAATACAAAGTTTCCTTCACAGCTTCTTGTGAACAGCCATCCCAAAGCGGATTGGCCTGTTGTCACTTGGGGAATAAAAGTGAATTCTAAAAGAGCTATTTAACTGTGACCAGAGTTTCAGCAGTGCCCACGGAACAAAAGAAAAGCCCTAGTCATACGGCCACTTCTCAGTACTGAGACTCCTGTAGATCAGTACATTAGCTTGTTTATGGGACTGGCTTTTGTATAATTAGTAGCCTCCTTTTTAATCTGCAGAATGACCTAATGCATCAATAATTTAGTGGTTATAAAAAGCTTGCATTTGCATTCAGCTATTACAGATGCTAACACATATCTGCCTAAAGAGTCATTAAAAATACCCCCTCCCCAAGAATTTATGCAACAAAACAAGGAGGTTAAAAATATCTTTTCTCATGTGTCTCTGAGCAACATTAATTCCTTCTGCTTTCACTTTCCAGTGCAGCACCCAAGACAGATCTCTTAATTTACATCTAAAAATGAAACTGATTTGCTTCAGACACACAATTTGTCAAACAAGACAAAAGCACAGATGAAAGGTAAAATGATAGAAAGATATTGCTCAAAAGCAGACTATAAATAAAATTTAAATGGCCGTCACCAGTCAGCTCTGTTTGTTTATTGTGTAGATGCAATGTAGGCTGTAATTATTTTCTTTAAAACTGGCCAAACTGTGGTTCATCTTCACTCAAATAGTTTTGTCAAGATCACAGTGAATCCCCTTTATCCACTGAGAGTAGAAAGCATGCAGATGACCATTTACCTAGTCATAACATCTGTTTGGCAAATGGTTGTCTATACCGTCCTGCCAAGATGTGGAAGAGAATCTTACCTATAATTCTGCCACTGATAAGCAACCAGGAAGCAGGGTTGCGGTGGTGCTAAGATTCTTCTACCTATTTAGCAGGACAATACCGACTTCTGAAGTGGTAACCCGCGCACCAGGTAAACGGCTATTTTCACACTTTGACATTTCCAAGCAGGGCCAAACATTGGACAAATCCATGTGAAAAAGAAACCAACAGAGTGTGTCAAATAGGTCGTCATAAAAGCAGAATTCATGTACTGTATACCTATTCCTAATCAACATCAACATGTGTCTTCACTGGGTGTAAATCAGCAAACAGCACATAGACCCATGGAGTTAAGTCTAAACTGAATGTCTGGGCTTTCTTCGAGGAAGGACTTACAGATTTCTGCTAGATCCAGTACCTCTGCACCCTGCCACTAGCAAGAACCCCTCCCTGCCTGTATTTACCCCAAGACAAATCCTAGTCTGACAGTGGAAGTAGATGTGAAATTTAAGAACATGGGGCACTGAAAACAGCAAACTTGTGTTAAGTTTCCCCTCCTCTCCCCTCCAACAAATTTCTCATCATCACACTGTGTACTTTACATACACCCAACCAACCAATGTGGAGTGAAGATGAGGAAAGTCCTATCATGAGTTTTCAATATTATAAGTTACGGGGGAGAGAGCTCAACACAGAACTGCCATTTTAGACACCAGCCCCATGCTCTCAGTCATGCCAGGCTCTATAATCAGCTGCTTTGGGAGTCTTTTGCTGGGTTGCAAGATATAAACCACCCAAATTCATTAATTAAAGTTATGTGTCTGTAAGGGGCGTGAAATGCCAATGAAGAAGTACATTCCAGGCATCTCTATTGTCAATTACCTTCCTGGCCTTGGCACTGTCACGTGTTAAAGACAAAAGGGTCACAATTTGGTAGTGGTTTCACTGCATTATGCGGGGAGACGTCTTTTGAATGGATCCTATGGAGTGTTGCTATGTTGGTGGTGGAAAAGCTAGTTAGTAGCAGTTCCTCCGACGAGTGTGCCACTTTTTGTTACCATTCACACAAAGCATTGAAAAATTGCTACTACCAGTTCATCTTCATGCAATCTTAAAATGCATTTGCAGAAGGCATGGAAAAGGGCACATAGTATGGACCATGTATACTCTGTGCTCATTTTAAAAGACAAGAGAAAAATAATAATACAGAATCAATGTAATCTAAATCATTTAAGAAAAGCTAGGCATAGAATCTGGAACATGAGGCTTATTAATGAACTTAAGAAGCTGCCTTATCTCAAATATTATGCTTATGTACAGACCTGGGAAGCTGCCTTATACAGAGTCAAATCACTGGTCCCTCTAGCTCAGTATTGTCCACACTGACTGGCAGCAGCTCCCCAGGGTTTCAGAAATGGGTTCTTCCCAGCCTTACCAGGAGGCGCCACAGACTGACCCTAGCCTAGCTTGCGTCCAAACTATGTGCTCTTCTTAGGTGCTACAAGGATCTTTGGGAAGGGAAAACTCACACAACGTAGACTTTAAGGGAGAAATTTTCCAACACTGAATTCAGCTGAGACCTAGAGAACATACAGTACACTTTCTTAGGTTTTGAAATATAAAGAAGATTGAGATTGGTTAATGCAAGTTTGGAACAAACTGATCCTGAGCATATTGAATTTTATAGGTAAAAAAACCAAATTTAAAAAATGAAGAAGAAATGTATTCTTTAATCTGCATAAGATATTCAAACTTACACATATTTTGTTGCTTTGCATTCCTTATTCTCCTTTTACTAATTATAGGACAAGGGAAAGGGCTTTTCTAGGCCTGTCCTACAAACACTGGGAATCCTGTTCAGGGAGGTGTCTCCCACCCCACTAGCTATTACCTTCAAACTTCAGAACAGCTCTAAGAGCAAGGAAACCTTGCTTTTTATTTTTTAAAAAATTAAAAAGCAAGCTGAGACACTGATGGCACTGAATGCTCTACTTAGTTCTCTTTTTTCATTTGTATGGTACAAGTGGCAACCCAGAGATCACTAGATGAAAGAATGTTTAACTGTTTTTAGAATGCTTTTAAAAAAAAGACTATGTTATTGATGCGTTTGCCACCCTGGACTCCTTCAGGAGGCAGAGCAGGATATAAATTCAATAAATAACAACAGTGACTGTGGCATCTATACCACAGCAGGCCTTGCATAGCTTACCATTTGCCTATCCCAGTGTACATCATCACAGCAGCTTCCCCCTGCTTTGTGTCATATGCTTACTGCAGAGAACCATTCCCCAAATGGCAAAGCTAGGACAAACTATCACACAGATATCCCATTTGTTACACTTGAGAAGGCTTCAATAGTTAAATTTCCAAACTTGGGATTGGCCTGGTGGGTCAAAGTCCGAAAACCTCTGACCTATAGCTTTAAGCAAATGAATAATTTACCCAGACGTCTGCGAAATCCATTGATTGCACATATGCGACTATAAGCTCTTGTACATCCTCTCACGCCCTTGCTGTCTCACCAAGACATTATTCATCCCTTCTATGGTTCTTGCCAAAGGAAGCTCTACAGAACATTTTTGGGGACACCAGCAGGCTGAGAAGCAACCTATCCCTTCTCAATGTATTTGGAATCAGTTAAAACCATATGCTTCAATATCCTTGAATGTAATCTGTTGTGTGTAAAGGACACAAATTGCTACAGCGAGACTTTTCTGCAAGTAAGACTGCTGTCTGATGGCATGATCTGTTCATGATTACTTTGAACCGCCATTGATTTAATCAGTGCTTATTCCCAAGTAAGTATACACAGAACTTCTTATCATAGTCATTTCCTTCTATAACAGACACGCGTCAAAGACTATTGGAAAGGAAGAGGCAAGATCACTAACAGACAACCCTGAATATGATTTAATTCTGAGCTCAAGGAAACCAAGCAGACTTTGTGCCTCAGTGCCAACTACACTCGTTGTGCAACTTGAATATGCAATGAAAGAAGTGTGGTTGGTTGTTTAAAAAAATCTCAGCACCCTCGGGACTTGACGGGGCTATTGTTTGACTGTCAACACTTATGGTACAATTCCATTCCATTCAGAAAGGGATTTCAATAAAACAATGGAGGCTTTTAGTATTATTACTGGACAATTAATTGAGGGGGATGAATAACAGTTCTGAAAGCAGACTGGAACATAGGCTTAGGGAATATTGCTGAAACCTGGGATGAAGGAGAAAATTAATTCAGTCAATATTTTATATTTGCCAGTTCCAGACCGACATGCAGATCTGAACACAGTTATCAATCCAATTACATGCTTCTCTGAATTTTGTGATGCAGTTTCAGTTTTAGAAAAAATGCCCCCAAATGAATATCTTATAGGAAAATGAGTACAAAATATTTAGTTTAGGGAAAGAATGCATAAAACCCATGCATTTTAGGGGAACAGGTACAATTTAAATATGAATTTCATGTATTTTTTAAAAATGCAAAAAACGGGACAGGCCTATGACTGAGCACATGCAAAAACTGACACAAAATGGAAATAAGCTGATTCTTCTGCTCCTTATTTGAAACTGGCAAATCATGAGAAAGACAGTGTGTTTTTTCCTCCACTGTACCGTTCTGCCTCCAAACTGGGAAGGTTTAATATTTGAATCCTTCCCATTATATAAAAATAAACAAACTTTCCCTGAAACTAGAAAACTAGCACTTCAGAGATGTTTGCTTTGATGAATGGAAAAAGCAGGTGAGAACAATCACTTGAACATGTAGCCCACTCCACATTTTTCAATGTGAAGAAATGTTTAATTATGTCACTGCAGTAGCTTCCAAGAATGATGCAGTAACGTGTCAGGCTGTTCTGAAAAACCAGGCCTTTGACATTCAGAAAAATATTCACATGATGGCCTCACTACATTCTAAAACCAACTGTTTTCGGGTATTGTGAATTGCACCTGAAACCTCGTTAAATAAAGTGGAAATGTAACTTAGTGTAAAACTTTTGTGAGTAGAAGAGTTGCACTGAAAAGTTAAAAATTACTGAGGCATTCCCATAGTTGTTGGTGCAACTATATCCTTTACATCACAATCCTAGACGTGCTTATTCAGAAGTAAGTCCCATTGAGACTTCAGTGGGACTTACTCCCAAGGAAGTGGGCATAGAATTGGAGCCAGGCAAAGCAATCGAACTCATGGGAAACCAGCGAAAGGGGTGCCAGCGGAGGAGGAACCGGCGGGATGGTTAGGCTCCGGCGGGAAGGTCAGCCATTTGGGAGCCTCCGGGCTGGCTAAATGCTGGCTCAGCTAGAAGTTGCATACGAGGACAGGAAAGTAAGAACCGGCTCTCATGAATACCCCTACCGGGGAGTAAGCACTCTCCACAGGTTGCCATTGTAATTAGTTTTCTTAGACCGACCTTTTTCTCTGTGTAACTTGGCCCGGATCAGGACCTGCAGGAGCACTCTGCATGGGAGTTGGATGTTGCATAAGTACCCCCCTGGCCCCTACTCTGAAACAACCCCAGAACGCCACTTTTTCAGGCCTTACGCCAGCTTCCACCAGCAACCCTTCTGTCGGGCTGGGCAGTCCAACCTCTTATACACTCTCATTAAAAGCAGTCACAAATAAAAATGTTTTTAGAGCTCATCTAAATTATAGCAAGGAGGGGCCTGATAGTTTCTCTTGGGGCAGGAAATCCCACAACTGTGGGGCCATCATGGAAAAGGCCTAACCCTCTCTCCCCTGCACCCCCCCCCAGAGGGCATATGAATACAGCCTCTGTCACTGATCTTACTCTGCCAGATTTTTATGAGCACAGGCAGTTCTTCAAGACCAGCACTCTGAATTGTGTTGCCTGAAGTTTTACAAATATAAGGTATTTTTAATCTTTCTACAAAAGCAAATACCAGCACCACAGAAAAGAAGGCATCAGTTCCTAGTTGTTTCCTTGCCCCATAGAGATCAGTATTGGGGAGTTTGTACTCAAAGGGCCCTGCTCATAGAACCTTCACTCATATCAATGCAGTTTGTGGCAAAGGAATACATTATATCCTGAATGCTGGAATCAGAAGAAAATGAAAGAGCCCTTAGTGACAGTGCTAATTAATTACCAAGGTCCCAAATTGACCCTACTTTCTGCTTGATTGATTCAAGTACTCTAATTAGTTATTACCCCTTTCTTTGTAAAGAGTCAAACCACTGTGAAACAATGAATTGCAGATACATTGTTGCAAGTATTGGCATTTTACTAATAAATGCAATTATTGGCATCTTTAGCTTTTTCATATGGTTTTGGAAGTAAGTAAATGATATTTCATACCTTCACATACTCCATAGCTGGGTCCATAGCATTCTGATCTCTGCAAAGGAGAAGTACAGCAATGAGTACAATGATTTCATCTGCTTTAGAACAAAATCAATGTGTTATTACTCTTTCAATCAAGTGTCATGAATAATGCAATACTCCACAACAAAACTGAGAAAATACACACACACAAATATTGGAAACTTAGGAACTGGAGAGCATCTGTTAATGTTATTTATCTTCCACTGCTATAATTCACATACAGTGTGCATGACCACATTCATTCTGTTGCATTCATTCTAAGACACAGAACCAATTTAGACAATCACTTTTTAGGATTATTTTCCATTCATTCTCACTTTTTGATCTTTTATGAGCATCTCATGGCCAAATAGAAGATATGCTGAAGACTGGATCTCTCATCTCTTTAAACTTCTTTAAAAACCAGTTGTGAGGAGGGAGAATGTGCTAAACTGCTCAATTAAATGGACCTACGCATATCAAAGGCACAAATCCTTTCCTAACACATATTACTTACTATATTGTAATAATAAAGGGAAATAATCACAGAAATAGTCTCTCACACACATACTTTGGGGGATGGGCAATTTAAACTTTAATATATTCAACAGTCAGTCTTTAAATGTGTCTGATAAATTACCCCTTTCCCAAGTGAAATTTGAAATCGCAGGTTTGGCACACACATTCAGTCAGGAGTGCCCAAACACCAAAAATAATTGAAAATAAGCTCACAAAAAGTAACTGAAGTCCTTTCTATAGATTTATAAACTCTAAATATGAAACTCCTGAATTAGCCCACAAGGTAGGCCTGGAAACCATAAAATAATGAATTGTACATTTGTTTTCCACTGACGCTGTTGACTAGGGAGCTTTATAGAAAATATGAGATGGAAACAGCTCTGTTCAAGGAAACCTTTGCCAAAAGGTTATGATGAGATGTGGCCTGCACCTATCATATTTCTTCAGAGCCATGAGAGCTAGAATTTAATAGCGTACACAGTCTACCACTTCACTGCATTTTCTATCACACATTTTATCACAGATCTGGATTTGAAGAGCAATAAAATCCTCCTTAACACTTGGCAGGCGGATATAGATGGCAAAGCTACCTCAGGAGCGGGTTGTTCATCTGTATGGGTCACAGATGACCAAGTTACCTTGTGGTAAGTCTCCCCACCCTGAAGTAGCTTGGTTGACTGCATCATCCTGTCAAACAGTAATAAAAAGATTACCACACACCCTTCACCACTGCTTTTCATACAAACCTGGATTCTTAGAACCAGAATCTATCAAGACGCCACAATAACGTGCAAAAGATTTTAAAATGCATTTCCACTCTGCTCTAAGGTAGTTTTTCAGGTAAGTATAAAACTCCTCACCCACAATATTTCACACATATTTTTTGTGTCCTAGGGCAGCGTGGGTGGCAGAGCTGGCAAGCTATAGCCCAGGCAGGTAAGTAGCTAAAGAATACAAAAAGATGGGCAGAAAATAGACTGAGATCACCTGGTAGATCATTGGGTGATTTTCCATAAGATCAAAGAGGGTTACCGTCTCCCACACATTTAACAAAAGGAGCAACTAAAAGTCTTTCTCCACCCTTTCTAAGTTAGGCTGCAGAAATAATGAAAGCTTGAGGGGAAACCAGGAGTGGATTTTTGTGTGGAAGGACCATGAGCTCAGTTCTAATACTGAAGACAAATTCCTGGGTTGAGTATGCCCTCAAAGGCACCATGTCTCTTTCATCTAGGTATATATCTAGCCCTCTGCTGCTTTTTTTCAGCTGACTCCACTTAGCAGACCTTCAAACTCTTTTTATAATGATGATGATGATCCTGCAAGTCCCTGCTCTAAAGAGTGAGCACATTTATTTGTATTTTTATTTATTTATTTATAAATATATTTGTATACCACTATTTCATTTTTTAAAAACATCAAAGCAGTTTACAACAAATACAAAACACAATAAAAACCATTAAAATACAGTACAAACAAAGACCAACTGTTGGAAAGCCAGTATCTAAAAAAATAAAAGTACAAATTACAATTATTTCCTATCCATACCAAATTCTTGAACGTTATACAGAATTATGATGCACTGTCAACTTTAGGAAGAAAAAGTTCACTTGCTTCACTGAGCAAATGGACAGCAAGTCTTTATTTTCTTTGAAGCAATTCCCCACCAAATGTGATTGAATGAACTGAAAATATTTCCATTCCTAGACCTGAACTTACAAAATCTGAACAGGGTGGTTCATGACAGATGGTATTGGAGGTCCCTGATTCATAGGATCACCATAAGTTGTAAACGACTTGAAGGTGCAGAACAACAACAACATCTCCATTACTGGCCATCCAAAATTTTATTTAAAAATACACAGAAGGTGATTTCCAAAGCATTTCTAACTGAAACAAATTGATTAGAAGAGTAATCATTTACGGAAAGTGGAAGCATTTTCCAAGTCAGGATGGCTAACCTTTTCATCTCAAGGGCTACACTGAGGAACAATCAACCTTCTGAAATCTGTAAATCTTGCATGCACACACTCACCACACCACACATATAGCACAAACATTCAAGCAGGCAGGCAGGCACACACACACAGCTCGCCTGTCAATGAGCAGAGAAGCAGGGCAGGTTTCTTCCCCATTGCACTATTGTGATGGGGTAAAGGAAAGGGAGATGGGAGCCTGTTTCCTTTGAAAGTGGGGGTTCCTGCCTCAAGAACACAGTCATTGCAACAGGGGTCTTAGCAAACCAGAAGGAGACCTCCTTCCGACTCCTTCCTGTTTTCCTGAGCTTCAGAACTAAGTGCAATGACAGCATCTCAGTCAGCTAAAAAAGGCCCATTTTAAAGGTAAGAAGAAGAGTCTCATTGTTTGGATAAGGAACAAGCATTTGGAGGAAGCGGATTATCTGGATCCATTTCAATTGGGCTTCAGGCCTGGACATGGGACTGAAACGGCCTTGGTCGCCTTGGTGGATGATATGAGGAGGGTGTCGGATAGGGGCGAATGCACCTTCCTTGTCCTCCTGGATATCTCAGCGGCTTTTGATACCGTTGACCACGGTATCCTTCTGGACCGCCTGAAGAGGTTAGGCATAGGGGGCACTGTATTGAAGTGGTTCCGTTCCTTCCTGTCTGGTAGGTACCAGAGAGTGGCATTGGGGGATGAGGTTTCGGATCTTTGGCCTCTCACTTGTGGGGTGCCACAGGGCTCCATCCTCTCCCCGATGCTGTTCAACATCTACATAAAGCCGCTGGGGGCTATCATCAGAAGATATGGGCTGCAGTGTCACCAGTATGCGGATGACACGCAGCTCTATCTCTCATTCAAATCTTCACCGAGGTTGGCTGTAGAAACCCTATCCAAGTGCCTGGAGTCGATGAGTGGCTGGATGGGAAGGAATAAGCTGAAGCTGAACCCTGACAAAACCGAGGTACTGTTTGTGGGAGACAAGGGAAGGTTGCGGGATGTTGACCTGGTGCTCAATGGGGTGCAATTGCCCCTGAAAGACCAGGTCTGCAGCCTGGGGGTCATTCTTGACTCCCAGCTGTCCATGGAGGCTCAGGTCTCGGCTGTGAGCCGGGCAGCGCTGTATCAACTCCATCTGATACAGAGGCTGTGCCCCTACCTTCCCAACCATCTGCTCCCATCTGTGGTACATGCCCTGGTCTCCTCTCGCCTAGACTACTGTAATGCGTTCTACGTGGGGTTACCCTTGAAAACGGTCCGGAAGCTGCAACTGGTACAGAATGCAGCGGCTCGCCTGATTAAAGGCAGCCACCGGCGAGATCACATCACTCCAGTGCTGAAGGAGTTGCACTGGTTACCCGTTGTTTTCCGGGCCCAATTCAAGGTGTTGGTTCTGACCTTTAAAACCCTACACGGTTTCGGCCCAGTCTATCTGAAGGAGTGCCTCCAACATCATCAGGGATGCCGCTCAACGTCAGCCTCAAAAGGCCTTCTCTCTATCCCACCAGTTAAAACAGCTAGACTGGTGAGAACTAGGGAGAGGGCTTTTTCAATTGTGGCCCCCACTTTCTGGAATTCCCTCCCAAATGATCTCCGCCATGCCCCCTCTATGATGAGCTTCCGCCGGGCCTTGAAGACCTGGCTCTTCAGGCAGGCTTTTGGGGTGGGTTAGGTTTTATTATTATTGTTGAGATTTTTAATGTTTTAATGTATTTGTATGTTTTTATTTTGTACGTCGTCCAGAGTGGCTGGACAGCCAGCCAGATGGGCGACTAATAAATTTAATAAATAAATAGATAAATAATAAGTTTTTTTTAAATTAAAGACCAAATTTTGGATGGGTCTTTGGTGGGGCACATAAAAATGTTTGGGATGGCAGATATGGCATGAGGGCTGCAGGTTTGCCACCCCTGTTTTAAGTGAAAACACATGAATTTGGAATACTGAATTCAGTATTAAATGTGCCTCTTGGAAGATCCATTGTGAACACAAGTCAACAACATTTATATAGAGACAGATGTAATTACTTACTTTAGAAACAAATATTAAATCAGTAGAAGCCTTGTTTAAAAGAAAGGGGGGCTGCTTAGGCTATATATAGTTCCTGATCAAAAGTGTTGCTCTTCTACCTAATACATCTAAATAAGGAGTCACTGGTACTTTCAACATTCTTCTGAAAGAGTATTTAACAACTACACCTTGTAAATCAGCTTTATAGCTGTGTAATTATTATTCAGATGTTTATATAAATTAATCTGTTGTGGAATAAGAATGAAGAGGACCAGCTGTGAATGGATTTGTTTGTGTAAAGCTGCAATGCTCCATCATATTAACATGAGAGTTGAGTCCCACTGAAATAGGAGGGCCTTACTTTGTGGTAAATATGTTTAGGATAGATTGTGCTAAATGAAAAGCATCTTCTTCTTAGATGAGATTTGCTAAATTGATCTTGTGCTGCAATCAACTTTCTCTGGAGCCAATCTGATAAGGAATTCTCTTCTGCCAGTCTCTCTGCATTGTTTGAAAATAGATTTTAAGCTCTTCAGAATCCAGAAGTCCATAAACTGAGGTCCAATACTTACGCTCATCTGATGTGGCAAAGTTAAATAGCTTGAACAGATGATCCTTGGATTACGTACAGGTTCTGTTCTGGTTCGGATACAAAACTAGGGTAGCAGCAGAGTGTCACACTAGTGCTGGTCAGAAATAGGGAAGAGAATGACAGATACAATCCTTCACTATGATTAAGCATTAATCTGAAAACCTAAAACACTGTTAAGGACTGGCTGCAAAAAGGGGATGCAGAACCATCATTTAATCAGGGTTTGAAAGAGTATTTAGCATTTCATTAGCACTGCACAAATCATGGTTAAGGCAGCTTGTTGTGAAAAGTGACAAGCACCAAGCTAAACTCAGTTATCACTGTACATTTGGGATCATAACCAGGGTTAAGATAACCTAGCACAAACGTATGCACACACACCACAAATACAGCACACACACTCAAGCAGGCAGGCAGGCACACACAAAGTGCTGTTCTGCCAGTCATGGATGTTAACAGTGATTAACTATTACTATTCCAAGAGATTAAAGTAGGAGGAGAAAGAGCTATATATACTGCAAGTAATTAAAGAATGAGCACTATGTTGCAGTTGGGACTAAAACCAGGTCTGGAATATGGAAAGTTGCAAGACAATTGGTCTAAAAAAACCACATCAAGAAAAAACCAACAACAGTGGTGTTAAACTTGTTATGTTTGTGCTCAAAGCACAAACATAACAGTGGCCTTATTAGATTGTTGTTCATATGTAACAGTAGTGTTATATCACCAGTATGCTTAACTACTTTAGGGAATAAATTGACAACCAAGCACTAAAGCAGTTATTTATAATTAAGTCATAGAAGAGACTCTAGTGTTAAAGCAAGAGTCACGTATGTGCACACACTGCTGAGATTATACCTGCTCTGCCATTACCTCTTCTACAGGGGCAGTAACTTGTCTCATATTAAAACAGCAAATGGGACTCAGCTCCATGTGAGAAGTGAAATCTGCAAACACACAGCACAGCCTTCTCAATTGTGACATCCATTCTATAAAATAGATTTCCCAAGGATGCAGGCTAAGCCCAGAACAACTGGTCTTTCTGCAGTTTGGTTTCTTCCTACACCATTCCTTCTAGTAGAAAACTCAAGTGGCGAGTGGTGACAGGACTGCAGCCATAATGGGGGGGTCACTGAGAAACGAGAGGTCTCCGCATCTCAGGGGAACCCCAAGTTTTGCAGAAGTACAAAAAAACTTTAAATGCAATACAAAACTAAGGAGGACCTCCGTGCACGCATGCACACAACCCAATGAGGACTGAGCATACTTAGTAGCCATGGAGCATGAGTGTTAGAAAATGAAAAATGAAACAGGGAAAGGATGAGCAGAATGTCCTACTTGGAGAGAACGGCCGGCTGAAAGCCTGAACAGCAGCATTCCTTTAAGACGCTAGATACTCTGCAACATTGTGTTGCAGGCCTCACTCACATATATTTATCAAAAGCATAAAATGCAGTGTCAGCTTGCTTCATCTTAAAAGAACAGTAGGACAGATTGAGTTATTATTCTTGTTATTGATTAGTTGCTTGATACCCGAAGGTCCCCAAGCGACTTACACAATGTTAAAACGTAACAAATAAAACAAACTATAAAAACATAACAATAAACAACAAAACAATAGTTGCCTCCAACTGGTCCCATACTGGGGAGTGAGAGCATGTTGCCCACCCAGTGCACCTACCCTGTCTTTGTTGCTCCTGGAGGACCACATGGAGGCAAAATTTGAACAATCCTCTGATATACCTCTTTAAGTTACTGATTTTCAATGTCGCCTATTGTTTCAATGCTTTAATGTTTTTTTTACTGTTGTTATTCTAAGTGCTCTCTGGTTTGAACTCTCCCCTCTTTCTTTTGAGAGGGATTCTAAAGAATTATAAATATTAAAGCTTTGCATATTGACTTGCCATCTCTTCACACCCGCAATACCAGTTACGTTTTTCTTCACAGGATTTCTGGCAACAGGCCTGCTTATGTACGTGAAAAGGCCCCCTGTCCAGTGCCTCTCAAGATTATCAGTTACAATCCCAATGTATTCCTCTGCAAGCATTACACACAAATAAAGAAAACAAACTGCCAGTATTATAGTCTCTTACCACCAATTCTAATTAGTCATGTTTATGGGGTTAACGGAAATAAACCAACAGGATGACAACTATGCTCAAACACAGCTGCTCATGGAGACCTGTTACTATCAGTTGCAGTTGAAAACTTGTTTCAATGCCTTAATAACCCGTCTTTCATCTTAGCAATATAAAAAGTTCCCAGTTAATTATTTTTTTTAACTTTCTGTAGAAACCACCTACATCACTATGTCCTTGGCTTGTTTTGCTATTTGCTTACAGGCTGCTTGCTTGCTTGAGGGATGGATGGTTTCTACTTGTATATATGATGACATTAACTAAGCTATGGGGCTCATAGAAGTGTTGAGTTTGCACTGTATGTTTGGCTTCCCAAAGATCTGACAAGCCTCATTTCCATGTCAACAAAGGAGCATTTGATGTAGAGAGCAGTTCATTAGCACTGGAAAGGAAAAGCTGTTTCTCTTTCTTTAGAAGATAAGAGAACAATTATAACAAAAAGCAGCTTCCCATTTGAAGAACAGCATCAACTTAGGATCTATTCAGGTGACATCACATACTCCCACACACTAGAGGCAAAACAAGCCAACAGTAAATGTTGCTCACCTTTTGAGTGCTAGTTTTCCAGAGGCATCAACACTTTTCTAAATTTTTAAGTACATCACACACACACACCTTTGACTGCCAAATTCAGCTGTTACTTTTAATGAGAAACTTTTGTTCAAAAGGCTGCAAAGCAGTTACTGCTAGCTTAGTGCTGTGCATTGGCATACAGTGCAGTTATTGTGTTGGACCCAGAGAATGAGGTCTACAATGAGAAATCATGCTCATTCCAAAAGACAAAAGGCCATACAGCAAGTGTGAAGTGACAACTCTATGTGGAAAGCAAGTAGCACAGCACTCCTCTTCAGGTATATATATTTGACAGCCATTTTTTTAAAAAATCAGTAAAAGATGTTACAGGTACAGGCTTATGTTGAGCTGATGGCTGACCCAGGGATGGGGTTGCTCAGGCCCAGGGGCTGAATGCGGCCCTCAAGGCTCTTCTACCTAGCCATAAGGACTCTGTGCAGGCCAGGCTTCCAGACAGGCCACACCCTCATTGGCCCTGCTTTCTGCCGTCCATGAGTGCTTTTGCCTGATAGGAATGTGTCCTATCAGTACAGGCATACCCCGCTTTAACATACGCAATGGGACCGGAGCGTGTATGTAAAGTGAAAATGGTAGTACATGCATAGATAATGGCTTCACTTTAAGTACATTATGGCTAGGTAGATGGCAGCGGCGTCATGCCATTAAGTGTCCGTAACTGCGAAGCACGCGTACGTTAAGCGGGGTATGGTGGCGTATAGAGCATGTACGTTATAGCGAGGCGACGTTAAGTTAAGCGGGGTATGCCTGTAATAATGTCTCTTGCTTACTTGGATGTAGGGTTGCCAGGTTTCCAATTTTCACCCGGAGACTCCGGATGTTGGGGGTCCTCTCTGGGTGAGTCACCCCATTCTCCAGATTCAATTTTCCTTTTTTTAAAAAAAAAATTAAGTTTATAGGCTACTTGGTTCAAGAGATAGATATACACCAAAATGTCATCCCCCCCCAACTTAAATGAGCTTGTACTTGGCTGCTCTAATCTTGCCCTTTCAGATTTGTAGCCAGTAAGTGAAGTCAGGTTTGTTATTGAAAAAGAATTTGTTGACCTCCAAGCAGCAGAAAGAACCCATTGCAAATCCAGAAAACTGTTGCCTTTCCCTGCTTGTCTGAAAATCTTATAAATTGAGTAAGTTTATAGGTTTCAGCAGTAGCAAAAGTCCATTTTTCTCTGCATGCCGGAGATCTAGAATAAAAGATCATAGCAGGATCTTGGCAGGCATGCACACTAAACAATTTCAGTTATGATTACAATAAAAGTGTAGATGCTGGTTTTTTTAAATTACTCGCAGAAATAGCGTATTATACATTTTATCTTTCAAATAATTTTTGAACAGAATTTTTTTTAAAGTGTACATGCAGCTTACAATGCTATTACAATGTTATACTTTTTAATTCAAACAAGTTTAAATTTTCCTGGTATGCTGAAGAGGGCAGTTTATTTGTTTAATTCATAGCCTGTTTTGAAAACTTTCCCAATATAAAGTTTTAATTCTATACTCACTTTTCTAGGAGTAAAGCTGCAATGCTAACCCTGCATACTGGGAGTAAACCCCAATGAATTCAACAGGACTTACTTTTGAGTACACATAGTTAGGATTGTGCTGTAAATCAATGGGACTTTTGAGCAAACATAGCAAAGGATTGTGTTGGAAATCTTTTCTCCCCCTAATTTTTAAAGCAATTATGCAGGGCTTACTTAGGTGTCACTGCTTTTATTTTACAGGAAACTAATACTGATTTTTTTTTAAAAAATGTTCTGCAATGACAACTGGTTTTAACAATAAACTATTATATAGAGTGTATGTAGCTTTACATCTCCAATGTGTGTATATATGGAGTCTTTCCAACAACCCTGTGGGGTGGAGTTGCCAACTGGAAACCAAGGCAGCTCAGAACAAGAAATAAATCCATTTAAAATCCAATAACCATAAAAACAAGTATAAAACAGTTGCAAAACAGCTTAAAGTGGCATGATTCTGGATTTTGGGTTGGGTGAGTGAAGTTCCTTATCACCTGAGGTTGCAGTCCTGTGCACACTTCCCTGTTTAAGTAAGCCCCATTGAATACATTGGGACTCGCTTCTGAGTAAAAATACATAGGATTGCTCCACAAATACCTTTACAGGCTGTATAAGTAATAAACATCTTTGACAGTTATACTTATATAAATATTTCTTCATACTATGTCCCAATAAGTATCTGATTTCGCATTATTATTTCCTCTACATTTTCAGTGTGCCCTTCTTCCTTGGGGTGGTCATGGTCCCCCTCTGTTTTCACCCTGAGGGGCAGATTAGGCTGAGAGATGGTGAGTAGCCCATGGTCACCAAGTAAACTTCGTAGCCGATTTCCATTTAAAAAAAATTAATTAAAACGATTTACATGCAGGCAAAGTTTATTAAGCAGATCAACACAATACATTTAAAGCACATCCAACTTGCATTTAAAGATCATGACTTCCCCCAAAGAATCCTGGGAAGTGCAGTTCCCTCTCACAGTTATTTATTTATTTTATTTATTAGATTTTTATACCGCCCGACTAGCATAGCTCTCTGGGCGGTGTACAACAAAGTGCAAAAATATACAAAAATTCCATAGTAAAATAGCTTCCACTGCCCTTAAACTACACTTCCCATGATTCTGTGGTGGGACTCATGTGCTTCAAATGTGTGTTGAATATGCTTTAAATGCATGGTGTGGATCTGCCCTAGGTATGCTGTGCATTTATTAGTGAACTGAAAATAATAATTTTAAAAGATACTTTTTTAAACAGAGAAAGGACTGTAACTCAGTGGTAATGCATATATTTTGCATAGAATGGTCCAAAACTCAATCTCTTGAAAAGATTATTGCCTGGAATTGTGGAGAGCCAATGCTAGTCCATGTCATCACTATTGAGTTAGATGGTATCAAATCAGATTCCTTTTTTCCTAACAGAAGAAAGAGATCCAAAGGCCGTTATGACTCTGAAATTTATGTAAGTATTTTATTTACAACATTTGTATACTGCTTTATTGAAAAAAGCCTCAAAGCGGTTTACAGAAGGAATTAAACAATAAAATTATTGGCAAAAACAGTTAAAGACTGATATTTAAAAACATTCAAAATAATAAAACCAACGAGTTAAAAACAGATAAAAAACATAATAGCTTCTACATGCCTGGATAGGCTTGCCTAAACAAAAATGTTTTAAGCAGGTGTTGAAAAGAGTACAATAAAGGTGCCTGTCTGATGTCAATAGGCAGGGAGTTCCAAAGTGTAGATGCTGCCACACTAAAGGATTGATTTCTTACAAGAGCAGAACAAGTGCTATGTGGCACTCGTAACATGGAAAGCACTTTGGCAACCGGTGCAAATTTCAGAGCAGAGGTATTATGTGCTGCTAGGGTCTCACTCTTGTCAGCAATTGTGCCACAGCATTCTACATTAACTGCAGCTCCTGGGATTTCTGTGACACTGGCTGACTGGCTGCCAGGATTTTTTAGTTTTGGCTTTTGGTTAGGAATCCTGACTGGTTGAGGGATGCTGAGTTTTTTGCCTTACTCATAGGAATATTGTTGTGGTTGGTATGGTATTGCATTTAGGAAATCATCACTGTCTTTTGGTTTTCTTTTTCTATTTGCATTTCATTTACCTTTAACCTCACTCCCTTACATCCATACAAGCAACAACAGTGGTTCCATGCACTCAGCTCAACCCCCTTAAACCCACTGATAATGTACCTTGTTGGTTGGTTTCTTGCCCAAAAGTGGTAAAAGAGAATTCACATACTGGTAAGTGTGGCTGCAACTGCTCTTGTTCCCAAGCTACTGCCTGTGAAGGTAGACCAAACCATGTGTGTTTTCTCTGTCAATTATTACTCATTGGAATTGGGTTGAGTGAGTTTATAGCAGCCGACAGGGTAGGCAGAAAAGGGTAGAGATAATCTTCTTACTCTTACTCATTTCTCAAACCTTTTTCTGAAGTGAAGGGTCAGGTCTGGATGAAGTTTGGAGCAGCCATGTTAAAAGGCAGGGGCAAGGCATTCCAGGCAGGGGGTTGCCCTGTTTGGATATGGATATATTTGCAGAGGATCCCTAGTCAAGCCTTACCAACAGCACAATCCTAACTATAACTACTCAGAAGTAAGTCCTATTGCATTCTATGGGGCTTAGTCCCTCAGTAAGTGGGTTTAGAATTGCAACCTTCAGGGACATCCATCTTTACTCTTGAGTGCTCTCATCTAACATCTCAACACTAGGCTCTTTTCTTCCTACAACGGCCTTCTGGTGACTGGCCTGGCCTGAGAGCACTTAAACCAGTCTTGCCAGAAGCAAGTAGGCTAGATTTAATGTTCCCTACCCAGGCTCCCTAAGCAGGTGAGAAGAAATGATCCTGTCACTTTAGCTGGACCTGGGAACACCATATTTTCGCTAAGATTTCTATCTTAATTTCCAGTCAGGGAAGTCTTTTTTTTTTAAATGGTATCCTCCAAGCAACTGTGGTTGATGCTTAATGTATTGTGCTTAATGACATCACTAGGCCCCGCCCCTGAAATTTCAGGGTTTCAGAAGTTTCTGATCTGGCAATCCTACCTGGATGGGAAGTGTGAGTGTTTACAAATCCCTGACTTGTGTGTCGCTAGAATGTGACCCTTCCATTTAAACAGGAAGCTACATCAGTTACCCTGCTCACTTGCGATTATTTCGTAATCGCTCTATATTTAAAAGCAGCTCAAAGCTATGTACAAAATCAAATACAATATATTTATAAAGTAAAAGCCTATTAAAAGCATTATAACACTCACAAATACACAGCCATCCATATCCTTCAAAACAAAAGTCCAACAAATCACTTTGTACAACAAGGAGAGCTGACCAGATAAAAACTCACACAGCTTCAGAATTCAAATAAGAAGAATCTCCTATCCCACCTCCCACTTGGGGCAGCACATTCATTCCCTCCCTGGCACACTCGCTGGGAGTAGCTCTGCACCAATACGGCTCTCATTCTGAATGGCAGGGAGCATCAGTTTTCCAATTAGGAACACAGGAAGCTGCCTTATATCAAGTCAGACCATTGGTGCATCTAGCTCAGTACTGGCTAGGCTGACTGGCAGAGGGTCTCCAGGGTTACAGAGAGGAAGTCTCTCCTAGCCCTACCTGGAGATGTCAGGGATTGAACCTGGGACCCTCCTGCATGCAAAGCAGAGGCACCACCACTGCTTTACAGCCCATAAGAAAGCTTTCACAGCCAGAGTCCAACCTGAGGTTCCAAAAGCAGAATGGGATGAAAGTGACAACACATCTTCAGCACAAGGGACAGCATTCTGAAACAAATCAATGGTGCAATGAAGTCAATTGCTCAGGCTCTCATCCCGAGCCGTAAACACCCAATGCCCATCAAACCAACGACTACCTTCCGACCTCTATACCTTCCAAAACAAACAAGCAGCAAACAAAGTGGGAAAAGAGGAAGACAATCTCAAAAATTAATCTACTAAGGCAGTGGGTGCAGCAACAGCGCTCTTTAAATAGGTTTGTGGGCGAGATGTTTCATATCGGCCACAGCTGTCTCAGTTCTCTCCCTCCAGGGTCAGCCAACAAGAAGGTAAGTACCCAGTTCAGCAGGGATGCTAGGGAATGGGTGGGCAGATGGATTGGATGGCCTCTCCCCTCTGCCTGTGAGCCTAACCTCCTGGAAGTAATCCCTTATGTCAGTGTCTCTCTGTTGCCTTTGGAAACATCCCCCACTTGTATACGGACCCCTAGAAGGATGCCCAAGAAGGAATGCAGTCCTCTGGTTGAAAAAGGTTCCCACTCCTGCTCTGGACAAAGCAGAAACTATCAAAAGAGTCCAACACCTGAAGAAGTGTTGTGTGTAACCTGTACGTTCACTCACAGCATTTTAAAACAACCTTAGACAAGGAACTGAGATCCTCTTGGTTGCAAAATGAGTGGCAGAGAACTTTTTCTACAGTAGAATGTAAAGGCAGCTAAACTTAGTCAAGATTTACAAAAGCAAAAAAAAGTTTAACATAGAAAAAACAGAGGGCATCATAATTGTGTTTTAGCTGAATGTAACAAAAATGGAAGAGGCATTAGATATTTCTACAGATTGACAGTGCTAGCCATGTCTACTCAGAAGCAACTCCCATTGGGCTCACTGGGACTTATTCCCAAGACAAGTATATATAGAGTTGCAGCCTGAATTTAGTTACTTAGGATGTTCTATAAGCTGAATATGAAAGGGTTTATATCAGGCCTAGATCCCCAAAGCAGCCAATTAAGGGTACAATCAAGCCAAGCTGAGTGCTTTGAATTCCTCTTGATTTCAAAGGGAAAATAATCAACCAACCCACTGATACCAAAGTATTATGGCCACTTTACCCATCACCCAAAAAGAGGGAATGCATCACAACAATAACGAACAAAAGAGAGGACAGAGTCACATGAAATTCACGTATGCTAATTTAGCTATAATCACTAAAGAAACACATCTATGCGTATGATAGACTAACTTTAGGGCACAGCCATGATTTGAAAATATGTAGCAGGGCTAGACATCTTGACAGGTTATGACTTTGGACCAACATTTGGATTGGAAGAGTGAATTCAAGTCGTTCCATGTATTAAGAAATTAGCATAAAAACACAGCTAATTGGCAGCTTCTGCAGCTTAAATACCTCCTTAAATCTATTTATGGGCCAATTGCTTATACGCATCTGCAGCCCCAGAGCTCCTAGGAGATCAGATTGGGATATCTGGTCAGTGAAGGCCAGTGCCTGCTTCTATGGGTGGTTCTCAGATATATCCATTTAAAATCTATCATAGCTACAGGAGGAGCACAATAAGGTGTTAGAAGGCCCCATTCAACTTAAGCAGTCCATAGCACTCGCATCTCTCAGAAGGTCCCCCCTTGACCTGCAGATGGGTCTCAGTCAACAAAAACTAATGTCTGGGGCTTATAAGATGCCACAGAGGCCCCACCACAAATCGGCATCTCCATGTCTGAGATGTTGGTGATGTGGGGCAGAAATTGGGCTCCTTTGATGCATACTGGAGAGGCACCGTCTCTATTATCTTTTCAGCACCTGCTAAAGACTTTTCTCTTTCAACAAGCCTTCTAAGTGGAGACTTTTCTCCCAGTTGGTATCTGTATTGGATTTTTAAACTGTTTTTATATATGCTATTATTTTATATATGCTTTTATTGTATTGTGAAATCACTTTGAGATACTTCATAGGAAGAGATTCATAAATTAAATAAATAACTATGATGTGGAGCTGCCCAGCTGTAAGCCCCATTTGGGGTAAAGTCTTGGTAATTATTAATTTTGCCCTGGGAACTTCACTACATACTGAAGAAGTACATTTCACTGAATTACATCCCCACTATTTGGAATTTTCCACCAGGCCATGAACAGTCATGTGTACACTAGGGTCAGCCAAAAGCATGGCACTTCGACACTGGAAGGAGAAGTGTTCGCCTCCCGTGCAATACTGGATTAACAATTTGCACCCCCTGCCCTTATGTGAGCTGGCAAAGTATTGATGTGAGTGCAAAGAAGAGAAACACCAAAAAGCTGGTCTGCTTTTCTTGAGACTTGTGCATCAACAGATGAAAGTCCAATTTATTTGTACTAACGAGTTATACCGTCAAAATACCTTAAACCAGCCTTTCCCAACTATTGGGCAACCAGATGTTGTTGGACCGCAATTCTAATCTTTCCTGACCATTGGCAATGCTGGCTGAAGCTGATGGGAGTTGTGGTCCAACAACATCTGGTGGCCCACTAGTTGGGAAAGGCTGCCTTAAACCATGCTCCCCTTCCCAATCTGACATGCCTTTTTTATTTGTATGTTAGTTTAATTGAATTGTTCATTTAACTGTATTGTTCAAACACTGCAGTAAAAAACCTCTGTTACAATACTTCTCACCATATTGGGGACAACTGACCTGGTGGCCTGTATGCCTGGTCCATCTGCTGTCAAGGTGCTGTCAGTACCACCTTCTACGTCCCTGCTCTCCTTCCTTATGGTTGTTTATCAACTTGGACCAGACAGGCCTTTAAATAGGACTGCCCTCTGTAAACTAGGGCACATGGCCACCATATTTCAATGAGATTTCAAAATGCTTAACTTCAGTAGGGTCATGCACAAAGGGGTTACATAGTATTACATATCCAAGTAGCCCATCACAAGATCGATCTGAGAAAACTCTTGCATACTTTAAAGCTCTGCGTTTATAAATTTAATTAATCTCAGCTGTCTACCTCACTACAACAATCCTGTAACATTTTAGCACTGCATTTCACACAGGTTATTTGAATACTGCCTTTGAACTGTGCTTTGCGCACACACAAAATGCTGAAAACAATTTCCTTTAGGTTTCAATGTAGCCCCAATTCTCTCATCTGCCAGGAACTTCACAGCTGGACTCCAATTCATTATCAGTGCTCATTTTAAAGACACTTAACTGCATAAATCTCTTGACTTCAGAATGCATTCTTTGGCATTTTGGTATTCATAGATTAAATTAACCAACGTATATATGTGCTCATTTGCAACTACAGAGACATCTACGTATGTCAGCCATCATTTCTGGAGGCTTATATGCGTAAACAAGTTTGGAAGGCATCTCCTAACCAAATTTAGAATACTAGATCAAAATGTGGAAGCTAAGATAGATAATGATGTACTCAAGCTGGATCTTAGATGTATATACCAATAAGATTTTTTTTTTGCTAAGTACAGCATCTACCACTTACGTAATTTCAAAAATGGGACAAAGACATCCCAAATCAAATAAATGTGTGCACACATTGCTTTTAAAAAGCAGAATAATTGTTTATGGGGACTGTGATGTTCCTATATTAATGTATATATGGTAAGTGTTGTTGTTTTAGAAGATACATGGTAAGTGGAGTGAAAGAGGAGGGGGAGTGACTGGGCAGTAGAATGCGAGATGATTGGCTGAGTGTTTAAAATGGCTGAATGTATAAAAGGAAGAGTGAGAGTCGAATCTGAGGGGGAGAAGAGAAAGAGTGGATTGCTTGGTGGGGTTTAGAGAGTTGTTTACCAGGAGGGAGGTGGAGTTCAGATTAGTATTGAATAAAACCATATGCTTATGTGCCTTAAGAAGAAATCTTGTTAATCTTGTTAGCTTTGTTATCTGTAATAAATACTTAATTTGGTTTACCAAAGGCCTGATCCTTGGCTGGGGTTTGACAGACCAGAAGGGAGGGTAAGGTAATGACCAAGGCTGAAGGGGAACTGTAACAAATGGTGGCAGCGGTGAAGAGAATAACAATACCAGTATTCAGAGTCTCTGGGAATACTAGTATTGGGACGTTACTGGTGGTTGCCTAGCGGGGGATCTGTTGAGATCTGTGCTAGAGCGGGGAGGTAAACCAGAAGAGAGTGCGGTCCAGACTGGTGGAGTCCCTGGTGGTGCCTAGAGACAGGCAGTAACCACGCGCAGGTAGGAACCTGACAGGGAGAGCCAGGGAAGGACGCCTCACATGTGGTGTCAGTAGCGGTGGGATACGAACAACAGAGAATCCAGATACAGTGGTGTGGCAAACAGAAAAAACAAAACAAGATTACTTGTGAGAGTGACTGGCAAAGAGTGTGTGGCAAAGAGTGAGTGAACTCAAACACCATGGCTGAATACATAAAAATGAAAAGAGAGGAGCTGGTGGAGAAGTGCATAACATTCAATTTACCTCACGAAGGTAAAGGGGTAGATGAATTGAGGGTAGCACTTATAGGATTTGCAACTGCCCAGCAAAAACAACCTGTCAGAGAAGAGACCCCAGAAGGATATTTAAGCAATCCCGCTTATATAGAGTACTTGAGAGAGAAGTTAAGATGGGAGGCTGATGAGAAAGAAAAGCAGCGGGTCTTTGAGGCTGAGGAAAAAGATAAACAGCAGGAGTTGGAAGCTGAGAGATTGAGGATGGAAGGTGCAGAGAAGGAAAAACAGAGGGAGTTGGAAATTGAGAGAATGAGATTGGGGTTTGAGGAGAGGAAGAAGCAACAAGCATTGGATGCTGAATTACAAGTAGAAAAGTTACAATTTGATAGAGAGAAATTTCACTCTGAGGAGACAAGGAAAGAGAGAGATGGAGCAAAAATAAAAATTACTCCAAAGGACTTTGCTGTCTATGAGCCTGGTCAAGATCCTCAAATTTACCTCAGCACCTTTGAAAAAGCAGCTCAGTTGTGGGGGCTACCTGAAGATAAATACATGCAGTATTTATCAAACCTGATTAAAGGGGAATTGGCTGAGGTATACCAATATTTCCCCTCAGACAGGCCCGTCACCTATGCTGAATTCAAAGAAGCAGTGTTTAAAAGATTCAGACTGGGGCCTGATTATTTTAGAAAGCTTTTCAGAAACTGCCAGATACAGACAGGGAGGTCTTTTGTGGAACTGGGAGCAAAGTTGATGGATATATTTGGAAAGTGGATGAGTAGTGCCAAAGCTCAGTCAGTGGAAGAGGTGAAAAGCCTCATGATACTGGATCAATTATACCATCAGTTACCACCAGAAATAAGGCTCCTGGTCAAAGACCGTTCCCCTACATCTGTGCAGGAGGCCGCAGAGATGGCAGATCACTTCGCCTCTAATAGAACTGGCTGGGTGGGGAAAACATCAAGAGAGTTTAAACCCAGACCATATAGTGCTGGCAGAAGGGATGTGGTACCACAGCGAGTGAGTCCTCCAGTAAAATCTGAAGGGCACAGGACACCCCAGAGTGGATCTGTGTACCCTAAAAGTGAGGAGAAATTATGCTACAAATGTGGTAGACCGGGGCACCTACATTTTCAATGTGAGGTTGCCAACCCCAGTAGTAATCCTGCTCAGACAAGGGCAGTGAAAACAGAGCCCAAGGCTTTAGAAACAGCGAAAAAGGTTCAGTTTTGCCAGATAAACTGGACAGAAGTAACAGACCTTGATTCAAGTCTGAGAGAGGAAGTGAGTGTACAAGGGGCAAATTATTGGGCATTGCTTGATACTGGTGCCGCTCAGACATTACTGAGGCCAGATTTAATAAAATCTGAGGTAATATTACCTCAGGAAACTGTGACTATCCAAGGAGTGAGAGGTCAACCAGAAAGTTTGCCTGTGGCCCTGGTGGATATGACTTGGAGAGGCCGAGAGGGCCGATATAAAGTAGGCATTAATGCCCAGCAACAAGAACCAGTAATACTGGGAAGGGATGTAATGGGCACCCAAGGAAAGATCTATGTAGTGACCAGACAGCAACTTGGCAGAGAAAAAGAAGCCATATTAAGGGGGGCTGAAACAAACAGGGTGGAATCTGTTAACCAGCCTCAGGTCACCATAGCAACCACTAGCAGGCCTGCTGAAGAAGACAAACTGTATCAAGTGGTCTCTGGGGAAGAAGCAGAGCAATTCAGGGAAGAGCTGCATAAAGATATCAGTTTGAAGCAGGTAAAGGAACAAGCCCTGACCCAACAGATTCCTTTCACTGACAAACTGAGGAATCAAGTTGTGTGTGAGAATGGGATTTTATATAGACTGTGGATGCCTGCTGAGAGAAAGGATGAATGTGAACCAGTGAAGCAATTGATAGTACCTAGCAAATACAGAACCAGATTGCTAGAGGTAGCCCACGATGTCCCATGTGCAGGACATCTGGGAATAAAAAAGACCAAGAGGAGATTGGCTGCACATTATTATTGGCCAAATATCTCCAAGGATGTAAAACAACATTGTCTATCTTGTGGAATATGCCAAAAGGTGGGAAAGAGTGGAGTAAAGACCAAGGCACCCTTAAAGCCTCTTCCTATAATTGGACAACCCTTTTATAGAGTGGGAATAGATTTGGTGGGCCCTTTTTCCAAACCCACAAGGCATGGCAAGAAACATCTAGTGGTGGTGGTGGATTTTGCCACCAGGTACCCAGACGCAGAAGCACTGAGATCTGTAGAAGCCCCTGTAGTGGCAGAGGCTTTATTAAAAATCTTTATGAGGCTGGGTTTCCCTCATGAAGTGCTGACAGATCAAGGCAGTGTATTCATGGGAGAAGTGATGCAATGTACGTGGAAATGTTGTGGTCTAAAACATCTAAAGACCACTACTTACCATCCCGCCACTAATGGGCTAACTGAGAGATTCAATGGAGTTTTGAAGGGCATGATCAGAAGCTATGTTCAAGATCACCCACAAGACTGGGATGAACGTTTGGGATGCTTCTTATTTGCATACCGAGAAGTCCCTCAGGAGTCAACAGGCTTCTCACCCTTTGAACTAATGTTTACTAGAAAAGTGAGGGGACCTTTGGAACTGCTAAAAAATTCATGGGAAGGAACTCTGGGAGAGTACAAAACATCTGTAGTAGATTTTGTATTGGAATTCCGCAATAAATTAACATCAATGATGGAAGTAGTGAAAGAGCATTTGAGTCATGCACAGGAGAAGCAAAGTTACTGGTATGACAGAACAGCCAGAGAACGTGTGTATGATGTGGGAGATATGGTTATGGCGTTCATACCCAGGAAACATGACAAATTACAGGCTAACTGGGAAGGACCATATACCATCAGAGAAAGGCTTGACACAGTGACATATGTAATCACCACACACCAATTAAACAAAAGCAAAGTGGTTCATGTAAATATGTTGAAGCCTTACCATACCAGGGATGCACAGGTGTTGCAAGTTACCTTATTCCCTGAGGGAAGTGGGCCTGAACTTCCAGATTTGGTACAGGAAAGCAAAGACAAAGGAGGGGTAGATCAAGTGGAATGGTCAGAGGAGGTAGAGGAGGAAGTAAAAGAAGAGATTCTGAGAGTTTTGAAAACCTATAGGAATCTCTTTAGCAACAAACCTGGCCGAACCAGTATAGTTATACATTCCATTGATACTGGAGATCATGCCCCAATCAGATCTGTTCCGTACCGTGTGAATGGGAAAGTTTTGAATGAGATCAAAAAGGAGGTGGAAGATATGCTGGAATTAGGAGTGATCAGGGAATCCATCAGTCCCTGGGCCTCAAGTATTGTCCTGGTTCCGAAAAAAGATGGAACGACAAGGTTTTGCATTGATTATCGGCTAATCAATAAAATTACTGTCCCAGATGCGTATCCTATGCCTAGGGTAGACGCTATGTTAGAGTTATTGGGGGCAGCAACCATTATCTCTACACTAGATCTCTGCAAAGGATTTTGGCAAATGGAACTAGACGAGCAATCCAGAGCCAAAACTGCCTTCAGTACACCAGATGGGTTATATGAGTTTGTGACCTTACCCATGGGACTAAGGAACTCACCAAGTTCATTTCAGAGGCTAATCAATACTGTGTTGCGAGGCATGTCAGATTTTGCAGTGGCCTATATCGATGACGTGGCCATTTTTAGCAAGTCGGTGCCTGAGCATGTCCAACACCTGACAACAGTATTGGAGGCCTTAAGAAAAGCAGGCCTCACAATAAAAGCTAAGAAATGCCAGTTTGGACTAAAGGAAGTAATCTATTTAGGACATAAGGTGGGGAGTGGGAAAATCACCCCCTTATGGAGCAAGGTGGAGGCAATACAAGCGTGGCCGATCCCCTTAACCAAAAAACAAGTAAGGGCATTTCTGGGTGTGGCTGGATTTTATAGGAAGTTTGTGAGAAATTTTGGGGAAATAGCAACCCCCTTGCATGAATTAACAAAGAAGAAGTGTTCTGAGCGTGTGGTATGGACGGATGAATGTCAGAAGGCTTTTGATCTACTGAAGCAAGCCTTGTGCCAAAGACCCATATTAATAGCACCAGACTATGAGAAACCATTCATCGTGGCTACAGATGCGTCGGACCTCGCGCTGGGAGTCGTCTTGCTACAGGAGAGAGAAGGCACTAGACATCCAGTGGCGTACCTGAGTCGCAAGCTGACGCTGCGGGAGAAAAACTATTCGTCAGTCCAGAAGGAGTGCCTAGCGGTCGTGTGGGGACTGAACAAGTTGCGCCCATACGTGTGGGGATGAAGATTCACAGTGACTACGGATCATCGGGCCTTGTTATGGTTGCAGACTATGAAAAACCATAACACTATGCTGCAGAGGTGGTCCTGGGCCCTACAGGACTATCAAGTGGACTTCCAGTTCATAAAAGGCAAGGACAATGTACTGGCCGATGGACTTTCCAGGCAAGTGGCTGGGACTGCAGTGACATGACCAGACAGAGGAACAAAGAAAGACATTTTCCCCATAGAGACTTTTATTTGTTAACGCGACGTATAAATCCTGGAACAGGAATAATACTCTGCTGTTGTTTAAGGGGGTGGGGAAATGTGATGTTCCTATATTAATGTATATATGGTAAGTGTTGTTGTTTTAGAAGATACATGGTAAGTGGAGTGAAAGAGGAGGGGGAGTGACTGGGCAGTAGAATGCGAGATGATAGGCTGAGTGTTTAAAATGGCTGAATGTATAAAAGGAAGAGTGAGAGTCGAATCTGAGGGGGAGAAGAGAAAGAGTGGATTGCTTGGTGGGGTTTAGAGAGTTGTTTACCAGGAGGGAGGTGGAGTTCAGATTAGTATTGAATAAAACCATATGCTTATGTGCCTTAAGAAGAAATCTTGTTAATCTTGTTAGCTTTGTTATTTGTAATAAATACTTAATTTGGTTTACCAAAGGCCTGATCCTTGGCTGGGGTTTGACAGACCAGAAGGGAGGGTAAGGTAATGACCAAGGCTGAAGGGGAACTGTAACAAATGGTGGCAGCGGTGAAGAGAATAACAATACCAGTATTCAGAGTCTCTGGGAATACTAGTATTGGGACGTTACTGGTGGTTGCCTAGCAGGGGGATCTGTTGAGATCTGTGCTAGAGCGGGGAGGTAAACCAGAAGAGAGTGCGGTCCGGACTGGTAGAGTCCCTGGTGGTGCCTAGAGACAGGCAGTAACCACGCGCAGGTAGGAACCTGACAGGGAGAGCCAGGGAAGGACGCCTCACAGGGACAACTATGTTGTTCATTCAGTTTTTTAAACCCCTATTCAACCCTGAACCATGCAAACAGAATATAAAGCACCTCCTATAGCACTTCAGTATAGCCTTCCCTATGACCAGTTTCTGAACATGCTGCAATTTTGGGGCAGGTAATTAAAACTTAGCACTCTTGTGCCTTCTCTTTAGGCATCACAGTGCCTACTTTTCCCAACACCCCAGTAGTTCAACTCCTGCGGCACACAGTCTGCAAGGGAGGGGGGCACACACTGGGAACAGCAGGTGTCAGGATGTTTGAAGTTAAGGCTTCGAAGAGCCTTGACTGGACCTAAAATGGTCTGAACTGCACATTTGTAATGCGCTTGCCACACTATAGCCTTTCTGTGCACCAAAAGTTTAGGATTCAGGCCCAAAGCAAACCCCAAAGAGGTCAAGAGGATATCTGTTCCATCAACTCAACAGGAATGCTGGTATATGAACTCCATATACCAACATTGCAACAGACCACACTGTGCTCATTTGTGGTTTCCAGTTTTTTGGGCATTTTTGTGCTCAAGTGCAAAGACATGATCTCAAATGCCAAGAGGTCAGAATGGAAGCTATTCATGCTAGCTAGATCTGAGTAATGCTCTCTCTCTTCCCCCCTCCCCATTATGCTACTGTCTTAAAAACTGCAATGGACATAGGGTTGCCAAGTGCTGCAGCAACAATGATTTCCTGCACTGACATGGGATTGGACTAGATTGATTCTAAATCAGCTGAGGTTTAGGAGAGCCACATAGCCAGGAGAGACCCATACAGTCATGAGTCACCTAATCAGCCCACCTTCTCCTTTGCTGAAGCCCAAAACACAGCTGTGTACATACCATATATCTAAAGCTCATAACTTCCTCCAAAGAATCCTGGAAAGTGTAGTTTGTTACAGGTGTTGGGAATTGTGGCTCGGTGGGGGGTAAACCACATTCCTAGGATTCTCTGACAGAAGTAATATGTGTTAAATATATGATGTGTACACAGCACTGGCCTCAAAATCCTTTCTACCATTCACATGCAGTTGTGGCAAATTATGGAACTTTCAAACCCTTTTTTCATTTCCATAATTATTTTACATAAACATGTAGCACTCTCCTTGGAGAGTTATCTTTGGAACTCATTGGTCACAGAAGGAAAGATAAAGGAAGCTTTATTTGGCAGGATGTCTGATTTTGTGCAAGGATCACACTAGGTGTGTGTGGGAGAGGACAGGACAAAGGTCTACCGGGGAAAACACCCAGGGAGGATTAATGCATTGTTATAGAAACCCTCTGTGGCACAGAGTGGTAAGCGGCGGGAACGCAGCCAAAGCTCTGCTCACGGCTGGAGTTTGATTCCAATGGAAGGAGGAAGTCGAATCTCCAGTAAAAGGGGTCAAGGTCCACTCAGCCTTCCATCCATCCATGGTCGGTAAAATGAGTACCCGGCATATGCTGGGGGGTAAAGAAAGGCCGGGGAAGGAACTGGCAATCTCACCCCATATATACGGTCTGCCTAGTAAACGTCGGAAGACGTCACCCTAAGAGTCGGAAACAACTCGCACTACAAGTGCGGGGACACCCTTTACCTTTTTTTATAGAAACCTGGGGAAGATACACCAGGATATTTGAAAAGGGGAAAACTATAAATGTAAGCAAACTTGGTAAAAAAACTGCCTTACTCCACAGTATCTATGGCGATAGCACCAACTACAATAGCATGTTTCTGTCTCAAGATTATTTTCTGGTCTACCTGCTCTATCTCCAGTAAACTGGAATATCATCAAACATATCAAGGTGACTTTATGTGAAGGATGCTGAGAGCTGTTAGGAGATCCCTATTCCCCTCACAGAGCTACAATTACCAGAGTTCTCTGGGAAGAGGGACTAATTATTAAACCACTCCGGCAGCTCTATGAGGGGAATGGGAGTCTCTGAACAACTCTTAGCACCCTTCACAAACTACACTTCCCAGGATTCTTTGGGGGAAGCCATGACTGTTTAAAGTGGAATAAATGTATGGTGTGGCTGGGCCCCTGAGTCAAACCACTGGTCCACCTAGCTGAGTGTTGTCTACACTGACTGACAGTGGCTCTCCAGGGTTTCAGACGGGGTTCTTTCCTAGCCCTACCTGGGGATGTCCGGGACTGAACATGGAGACTTCAGCCTGCAAACCATGTGCTCTGTCACTGACCTATGACCCTTTTCTAACTAATCCCTCCCCTCTGTCCAAAGGCTTGGACATGCTCCTTTAAACAAATAGACCTAAAGCTTTCTGAGACATAATTCTCAACAAGTTTATGTCTCTGCATTCAAATAGTAGCAGCTCTTCTCTAAGCGCTAATTTTTTAAATACCTTTCACATATTTAAGTAGTTGATACTGAATGATGACTTGACTAACCATCACGAGATAAGAGAGGAATTTTTAAATACAAAATTAAAATCAAGACACACAGGTTGCCTGAAGGGCATGGTACATTCCAGAGACGCAGTTGAATTTTTCTTTTCTGTTTCTCTCCCCCTTTTAACGTCCTTGTAGTCTATCTTTGCTATGCATTCACTTTCACTCGAGTGCCAGTGTTAAAAACAAAAAGCACTCCATGTATTTGCATTTAAAACCATGATTGAGCTTTTATACTCTTAACATTCCTGCATCAGCTAAATATAATTTTTGCTCTGGACAACGAACACTACAGATTTACCGTAAGAGTCACAGAGCAAAACGACAATAGTTTATTTTTTATTTCATTTCTTACATTTATATCTCACCTTTCCTCCAAGGAGCTCATGATTCTATTCTCCCCCTCCCCATTTTTGTCATCGCAACAATCCTATGAGGTAGGTTAGGCTGAGAGACTGTGACAGGCCCAAGGTCACTCAGTGAGACTCAGTGAGCTTCATGGCTGAGTGGGGATTCAAACCCTGATCTCCCAGGTCATAGTCCAAAACAATCAGGACACTTGCTCTGGTCAAGCCTCCTCCAGAATGTGCTCAGAGCTAGATTTAAGTAACACTAAAATGCACAAACTATAAAACTGATGTTTCCTTAGTATTTTGCTATCATTCACAAACTTTATATAGTTTCAAATATGCCAATACCAAACCATCTCTCAGGGCTGATTCTGCATTCTGCACCCAGGAACACATGCCTGAACACAAAATACATGTGTTTGGGTATATTTTACAGAGCACAGTAAAGTAAAATACATGTGAGTCGCAATGAAGGAGATATTGCGCCCTCATTTCAAATGTATTTTTCAAGGGACAAGCATATAAATATACATGTCTATACTATATATGTACTATGTATCTATTTCATGCATGTTTTATTTATTTGATAGTTTTACATATCGCCCTTTGCAAATAAGGCCCCAGTGATCATAAAAATATAAAAACAATGTATGCCTGAACACTAGAAGCAAAAGGGAGATTTGGCCCAAATTTGTCAGTAAATAAGACTCAAGGCTACTTTTGCATGTCAAACACTACAAAAACCTACAAGATTGCTTTGGCTACACTGAGGGTGAAAGTGAAGACTCATGGACTACCAGCATAAGGTTTAGGGTGATACAAGGAATGTCATCATCATACAAGTTGTAAATGCTCGAGACATGTTTTGATGGCTCTCTCAGAATGCTGAAAAGGAAGTCACGAGCAGAGCTCAACTTCTAAAAACAGGTGCTGGCCTACAGGCCTCTATGATACCCATGGAGTCTGCCATACTGGAAACCCTCCTTAAATGCTAAATATTTAGGGATAGGCTGTCCTTGCTCAGTGGCTAAGAGAAGGCACTCTGTACAAGCTGAGAGGGACTGCTCTTTATTAAATATTACTTTGTAAATTTCTTTCTTTAAAGAAGGGCCATGACCAAAGATGGAAGAGGCAGGTTTAAGTAGGTTAAGGAGGGTGGCACTAATAGACCAAAACCAATGCTACCTCACAGTGATTTTGTTTCCTACTTACACCTTTAACCCATACTTTTGTGGCTCACCCATATTATTCAGTGACTAGAACAATGCTGATATCCATAGAAAACACCACCAGCAAATAGGCATGGTTTCCCCCCACCCCCATCTCAGATACATCCCTTGTCAGAACAAAGCCCTGCCCCTGCTGTGCTTTCCTCTTTGGAGATTTAAGATCACTTGATCTACAGTAGTCCTAGTTCAGACAAATGGAAGTCTTCCAGTATAAGTAGACTCCATGATCCTCAAGAGTTCTGGAATACTGTCTATGGCCAGATGAGTCAAAGATGGAACTTTTGGGGCAACATGGGCCCCATTATGTCTGGCAAAAACCAAAGACTGCATTCCACATGATGAACCTCATACCAACGGTCAAGCACAGTGGTGGCAGTGTTATGGTTTGGGGATGCTTTGCGGCATCAGGACCTGGACGACTTGCCATTGTTGAAGGAACCATGAATTCTGCTTTGTCTCAGAGAATTCTACAGGCAAATGTCAGGCCATCCATCTGTCAGCTGAAGCACGGCTGGGTCATGCAGCAAGACAATGATCCGAAACACATAAGCAAGTCTACATCAGAATGGTTGAAGAACAAGGAATTTAAAGTTTTGGAATGGCCTAGTCAAAGTCCAGACCTAAACCCCATTGAGATGTTGTGGCAGGACCTGCAAGGACAGCAGTTCATGCTTGAAAACCCACAAATGTCACTAAATTAAAGCAGTTCTGCATGGAAGAGTGGGCGGAAATTCCACCACAGTGCTGTGAGAGACTGCTCAAGAACTACAGGAAGCATGTGGGTGCAGTCAGTGCTGCAAAAGGTGAAGTAACCAGGTTTTGAGTCTAAGGGGGCAATTACTTTTTCACACGGGTGCATTGGATGTTGCTTAACTTCCTTTAATAAATAAATGGAATAAATATCAAAATTTTGTGCTATTTGTTCACTCAGGTTCCCTTTTCCCTAATATTAGGTTTGGTTCAAGATCTGATAACATTCAATGCCAAAAATATGCAACCACGCAAAAAAACGGACAGCACTGTGCCTTCAGCAAGATGGTGGTTTCATAGGCTTTCAGACCACAAGGTATCACAAGAGAGGGGAAACCTCCACACTCCTTACCCATCGATTGAAGGGCAATGAGAAGTTGGAGAACAAGGCCCCAAGGCAACAGACAACGATATTACACTGTGGTTTTCCAAACCTCTGGCAGAAAAGGCACATTTCCCAAACAAATTAAGAAGGAAGGCACTCTTCACACTTGCACACAAAAGTTTGTTGTTGTTTTAAAGCAGGTGCAAGCCTAAGAATTACCCACCCTCAATATTTGGGGCATGTTTTCCATTGGAAGGAGACAAGCCCAAAGCATACAGAAGCTACAGGCAACCTCTTCTGTGGCTTAGTAATTCTAATCCATCAGGAGTGACTGAATGACTCGATCTACAACAGGCAGAGACATGGAAGAATTACCCACCAATAGCAGAGACTGGTTAGTATGAGACCAGGCTAGAATAGCAACTCATGCAGAGTCCTCCATGGGCAGGTGATATGGGGATCATAGGTATTTGCAAATTAAATGCTTGCTCTGGAAAAAAAAAGCAGGAATACCTGTCCTCTTTCCAATATGTAATTACCGAGACAGAACAAAACACCACTGTTTAAGTACAAGAGAAATAGCCACCTGCATATATATGCGTGCGCACACACACGCACACACACCCCTCCCTAACTGGCTACATTCTTACTTTCTTGGAGACAGAAGTGCAATCCTTGACCGCTATACCAACATGTCAATTTGCTTACGTGAAGGAAGGCCTGTGAGAAAGCAACAGAGCATTCTTCCCCTGATAGTATCTCTGCCTGCTTGTACCAACTAGTAAAAAAAGCAAAGTTAGAGAAGGCAGCAAGTTCATAAACCAGCCCAAACAAGCAACAACCTTCTGATAAGGTTGCTCTCTACAATGACAGTAACCCTCCTTCAGGCATTTCTCTCTATGCAATCTCAATTGAAATGACACACACAACAGGGCTATGCATGCTGTCCACATAATCATACCCATATGCCAGCCCCTCCCAGACACTGTTGATGTGTTTGAAGAAGATCTGAAGCCTGCCTAACATGTAGGCTGTCACCATAAACTGGAAGACAAATCATGCAGCTCACTGAGACTTGTCTATGTCCATTTGGCAGGCTTTTCCCCTTCAGACCTTCCCCAAACAGGTCAACAAGTGTGTGGGGGCACATAATGGCACATGTGGGGTGAGCATGTGCCACCCTGCTGTCCTCACACAACTGAGATCATACATAGAGAAACATCTGAATACAGCTATAGTGAAGGAGTGCCTGCTCCCTTATGAACCTGCCTGAACGGTGAGATCTACAAGGAAAGTCCTGCTCTCTGTTTCCTCACTTTCAGTGGAGAAGTGTAAGGTACTGGACCTCTGTTGTAGTGGTCAAGCTATGGAGTTCCCTCCAAGACTGATTCAGCAGAAACCTACACCAGTGATACATAAGGGGCATCAACAAGGCTCCCCCACAATGTTCAGCAAATGCACAGACAGTAGACAGCATGACCATGCCCTTGTGTGTAAGGAGAATTCATGGCTGCTTATTAGCCATGTGAAGAGGGCCACAGCTCATGTTAGGTGTGCAAGCAGGTCATCTGGCACAAAGTGAAAGGTCATTTACTTCCTTCACTAAAGGTTTGTAACTAAATCATACCAAGATGTATATTTTAATATTTTACCTAGTTCCGAGATATATGATGATGAAGTACAGAAGCAGCCTGCAAATCTGTACAATGCTGCTAAGTTCGTGTGCTACAGTGAAGCTCTGCAATTGGCTCTCCCAGGGTCTTTACTGAAAAGCACTCACACTGGAACTGAAAATGGAATAGGGGCCAGAGTACCGCCACCTCATACACACCACAGATGTTTTTAAATAAAAACAAAATCCACTTTTACATATCTCCCATGTTAGAGGTCTCCCAAATTACATGCAGTTTGGCCCTGAATATTCAACTTTCACATGCGAGTGCTGGACGATTAATTTTGTGGGGGTCCAAAAATTGAGTATATGCATATCCCCATACCCCACCAAATGCTGATGATATTATTATTATTATAAGCTTGTTACCCAAAGGTCTCCAAGCGACTTACAACAATGTTAAAAACAAATTTATCATGCTATAAAAGCAAAACACACACACACGTGCAGCCACAGGCAGCTTTGGCAGTATTCTAACATATCTAAATGAACTGTCAACATTCACCAGATAGTGTGCAAGTTTAGAATCTGCAAATAGCTTACACACTATTTTGTGGCATTTGGTTGGCCTAATAAAGGTATTGTCCTTGTATGTATTTTGAATTTTTTCTTATGGGACAAAATAGCTACCTTTACTTTTCGTGTACAGAGTATCATGGAGCTTTTTGATGTTTACAAAATATGCCTGGAATCAATCAACATTCACATACATAAGCTGACATTCAACAAAGTTTCATATATTTACTGTTAACATTGTGAATTCTAGCACTCAAGACTTCTGTTTTTCTAGCCCTTTCCCTGGCCAAGTTATAAAACTCAAGGAGAAATAGTACCTCACTTATAACAACAAGCCCTTCTTTACAGCAGTACATTTACTGTATTTTTAAAAGGATTGTCACAAATCCATAGAACTATTGTCCAAAAAGGTCTGAAGAAATCACCCGATTCCCACACCCTTCTCTCTCTCCAGCATTAATCATCTGTAGTCTATCCACCTGCATGGAAAATGGGATTAACGTGAGCCACTCAAGAGATTATTACACACAGATTCTTTTTCAAAGTTTCCAGAGCCAAGGATTCCACAACCTCCCTTGGTGACTCAATAGCTGTTGGGTTGTGATAAAACAATATCAAGGAACACATCACCTATCACTGTCCTACATTAAAGCATTTTGTGGCTACATAGTTTACGGAAAAATTAGATATTGGGTGCCACGGTAAACAGATACTTAGCATCAACAATCCAAAGGCCAAGATGAACAAATCAAAAGATTTTAGACTAAGAACAACAGAGATCAGTGGCTGCTGAAGGCAAGGCATGTGGGGCAGATAGAAAAGCAAGTGATACTATTCAAAATAAATGATCAAGTTGTTGGAAAATTAAGGTATAAGAAACATTCATTTGCATCAAGTCAATATTTACTTTAATGGAATATGGGTTTAATCCCGACTTTTCCCAACTCTTCCCTTTTGGAAATTCATACTAATGGATTGAATCCAACTGGTGCTGTTGTGCTCACAGAAAGACTTTTTACACAACCCCAACGCCCCCTGAAAAATCAACCCCAGGGAGTTGGGGGGTCCTCTAACAGGGTTGAAGGTGGCATGTGGGGCTCAGGCAGAAACAAAAATCTCCCCTCCAGTACTTCAGATGAGATCGTGCTAGTGCAGAAGAAAGTGTCTACTTTTACAGCTGTGATTACATTGCTGACTCATGTTGAAATGACCCACTAGAATTCCAAGATCCTTTTTTCATCTACTGCTGTCAAGTCAGGTACACTTACGCATTTCTTCTTTTGTTTGCCTAAACGCAAAACGTTTTATTTATCTCAGCTGAATTTCATTGTGTTCATTTTAGCCCAGTTTTCCATTTGTTCGAGGTCATTCTGAACTTTATTCCTGTCTTCTGAAGCGTTAGCTATGCCTCTCAGTTTTGTGTCATCTGCAAATTGAATGAGGAAGGATCCCCTCCACCCTTTTCATTTAAATCACTGATTAAAATGTTGAAGACTCCAAAACGGAGCCCTGCAGTACCCAACTTGAAACTTCCCTCCTGTTTGATGGGGAACCACTGGTGAGCATTCTTTCAAGTGTGGTTTTCTAACCAGCTGTGAATCCATCCGAAAGTAGTACCATCTAGCACGTATTTGGAACGGTTTTACTTGTGTTATAATTGTAACCGTTTTATCTGTTTGTACAATTGTATATTATATTGTTGTAGCCTGCACTGGGACCTCATGGTGAAGCGCAGGTAAGAAGTTTTATACATAACTAGTTTGCTAGCCCAAATACGATGTGGACCTTTTGTCAAACACTTTGCTGAAATCAAGATAAGTCACATCCACTACACTAGTAACCGGGGGGGGGGAGAGAGATCTGGCAGGACAACAAATCCATGTTGGATTCTACTAGTCACTGCATTGTTATCTAGATGTTTAACAAGAAGATGCTTACTGGTACTTTTCATATGTTTTGCATCTTTTCTGGTACTGAAGTCAGACTGACCAGCCTGTAATTTGCTGGATTTCCTGTTTTTGAAGATTAGGACATCAGCCTGTTTCCAGTCCTGTGGAGTTCAGCATATCACAGAGAGAGGCACACATCCCTCTGTAAGAGTTGTAGTTCAATATAGAGTTTGACACTCTGTTCTAGAGGAAGGCCTGGACCAGCAGTACACCATTCATAATGTTGTTTGTTCTTTTTACTGTATCTGAAAGGTTCCTGCAAATCTCACAAGATCTTACTAGAAATGTACATCTCACATACACACACAAGCCTGCATAAACATTCTCAAGCATGATCAAGCACACCCTCAGATTTTTCCTTATAATGGGCTTGCAGCCTAAGTAGGGCCCCCAAGCCCTTGTAAGAAGTCCCCATTTTCTCCTACCATGACTAGCCCTTGATCTCCTACAGACACACCCAACCTAATCAGATTTCAGGTATTCAGAGACGGTACAGCTCAGTCACAAATGCTTCCAGGTAGGAGTTTCCAGCCTGTAGCATCCTAGTTGGTGGAAAGCAGCTGCTCCAACCAGCCAGAATAGCAGCAGTTGTTGCACAGCAGCTGGGCACCGCATGCTTCCAATGGGAGCAGTTTGTCAGGATTCAGCTGCCTCCACTGATGCATGGGAAGGGAGTGGGGTCACAGTGGGAAAATATTGTGGATCTTGTCTTTTGCTGCTAAGTTTGGGAAGAAAGATAATCCTAATAAAATTGTATATGCAATATGCTGAGGCAAATGACTCGGGTAAATTCTTTTGTATACCTTAGGTAGTATCTAGCTAGGTTTTACTCAGAGTAAAACCACTGAAATTAATGGCTCTGAGCCATGTCCATTAATTTCAATAGGTCTACCCAGAGTATGATTAGTGGATACAACCCAAATCTTTTTATACCATCACCACTTTCCTGTCCCCCAAAAGGGAGAGACCTAGTGTCTGAAATGAGATGGAGCTTCCAGTGTGCCAAATTAAAGGCATTAAGTGAAACAAGATGTGCTTTTACAAAAGGTGGCCAAAATAGACAAAGATGCAATTTACGTGACAGATGCTTGTTGCTTTAGTTTGAGAGGTAAAAGACAAACACATCTGTGAGTCTATTAAAAAAAAGGCCAAAAAGCATATCCCTTATTGACCAACCCATAAAAAAGAACAACTAGACATTGCAAAAAAGGAATATATTGCCATAGTTACTGATAAAAAGGATAAGCATAATATAAAATGTTAGTTCCTCTCAGGGCTATGCATAGAGAAGAAAGGGCTAACAGATATACTCATCTGGGATGGGGGATGGTTTGCTTGTATTGTGCCACTGTGCCTGCCACTGATGTTTTAAAAAGATAACACATATTTATTTATGGTGGGCATAACTGTATGTGCATCCACACATAGCGGGAGGGGAATCAGCAATATTACAAGCAGGCATGGAATAGCTGGTGGCTGGTTAAGGACAGGCATGGACCCAAATCAATTTGAGCAGACCTTGAAAAGAAAATCAAGATGCAAGACAATTCTCATATTATAGCAATGTGACATTATAGCAACCATGTTAAAAGAAAGTATAGGAAAAAAACACATAACACCTCTTAGGACAGCCTTTCCCAACTAGAGAGCCACCAGATGTTGTTGGACCACAACTCCCATCAGCCTCAGCCAGCATTGCCAATGGTCAGGAATTGTGGTCCAACAACATCTGGTGGCCCACTAGTTGGGAAACGCTGCCTTAGGAAAAAAATGAATGACATCATATTTGACAGCACAATCCTAGATGTAGCTTCTCAGAAGTACATCATATTGAGTTCAATGAGTTTTACTTCCAAGTAGCAGGTATAGAATTGCAGCCTTATTTTTGCATTGCAGAATACACATGAGCAATTTTTCAAACATCACTATAAATACTAATAAACTTGGGTAGCATCCATAGCAGGTTTAAAATTTAACATGTTTTACCTGTGGTAGAAGTTGTCACTCTTCTGGTTTTTCTGGGGATACTCCTCTGTAACACCTTGATTCAAAGGCCCTTGAGGTAGATGTGCTTTAGAGTATGGCAAAGTTCCCATGTGGCTAAAGACATCACAGGGTCCAATAGGAATGGCCCCCTTTTTCTTCCTTGGAAGGGTTCCATGGATAGAAACATCCTGACAATGTGAGTGATGGTCAGCCAGAGTCGGTTTGCTGCTCAAAAGGTCCATAGAAGAGGCCAGTGAGAACTCATGGCTCATTTGCATATTTCTTGGGAGACTTGAGAATTTCCCAGCTGCTATCATTTTTAATTCTAGAAAACAAAAGATGTGCATGGTGGAAGTTGGAAATCAGGGCAAGGCAAATCATGATCAATTATTTCTATTCAAATTTCTCATGTATCTTAGATGTACAAAGAAAAAGAGTATATTGTAAAATTAAGGGCTGGCGGCAACTGCCAGCCCCCAAAGCAACAAAGGCTGCCGCAAGTATACTCAGATTTAAATTCCAGCCTGCTGGCTTTTACCATAATTGTTGCTATGGCTTCCTAGCCAGCTTTGCCCTGGCATGATTCAGAAAATGCTTAGATGGAAGAGAGTAGATGGAATATGGGATCACACAGGTAGTTATTGACAACTATTCAGTCATCCCTGACAGCTATTTGTAAAGATTACTGAAAACCCAGAAAAACAAGAGGAAAAGCTACAATAGTGGTGTCGATGGCTACTGCTGTTCTGGTAACCAATGTGGAACCAGCTCAAGTCACCAAGTTGGAATTGGACAATTGGATTCATCTACACACAATATCTTATGCACTGCTTTGTCAATCCAGTGGTTTAAAGGATTGGTTCAAGCTGCATAACAAGTTCCAGGGCTGGATACTCAAAACATACATGTAAATGTTCAGAAGGATTTCTGGAAGGTAGCCTCTTATTACCAACGTTTGTATTTCTAATTGTTGTTTAACCCTCAAATTTTCAGCAGGTCAAGTGTTAACCAGGAATCATTAACTACAGCTAAACTGTCAGAAAAGGCTAGTATTGTACAATCCTCAATTTAAGAGATTACAAATCTATGCTCAGCGCAGGGTGCTATTCAGGAAAAAAACCCATTGTGCTGCAGGAGAGATGCTTCATTAAGTAACATACATAGGCATGTTCATGTTCCTAAGTGCCTGCAAGCAAAAAAGGCACATACAGGCTTGATTGTGAGCAAATGTCTACTCACAGGAAGCTCCCTCCAGCAGAAGTGGGGAAGAGCAATTTTCATCAGTTCCCTATCCCTCTTGAAAATCTTGTTTGGGGCCCTTCCACAACAGTGGAAGGGAAGGTGCAAGGGAGGGAGGAACAGGCAAAGCCGTCCTCCCTGTCTTCTACCTGCAAGAGAGTATGCTGGATGAAAAGCCCTTCAATGAATGGAATGAGACCTTCTTAAAAATCCAGAGCTCTCGTGGAATCTCAGCCTTACAGGAGAACCCAACAGGGTGCACTTTAGAAGAGGGGCCAGTCACAAGTATTCAAATGCAAACAAAAATCAAAACTTCTGGTTGAAATGAATGAGGAACAGGGGTAGTTGCAGGCCTTACCAAAAGAAATTACTTTTTTCACGTATGTATCTTCTCTTCTCTACTGAGCTATCCGTAGCTGCTGCTTGCAAGTAGACTTGGGCTGTGTATGCACCATCCATTTAAATCTCATGACTTCCCCCAAAGAATCCTGAGAACTGCAGTAGTTAAGGATGCTGAAAATTGTAGCTCTATGAGGGGTAAACTACAGTTCTCAGGTTTCTTTGGGGGAAGTCATATGCTTTAAAGGTTTGGTGTGTACGCAGCCACACTTACGAGGAGATACTTTGAGGTCAATGCAACATGTGCTGAAGGGTGCAGTATCCAAGGTGTAACACATTGTCTGCCTAAGCTCTTATCCTTCAGTCCTGAACTCACTCATCAATGGTTGCATTTACTTCCAAATATGCAAGGCAGTTGACTATCACAGTCAAATTAAGAAATCTGCTAACAAAAAAAAAAATCTCTGTATGTTTCAAAAATGTTTACCCTCCTTGAGGAAACAATTAGGCCAAAATGCATGCATCTTAATGTTCATGATCCAGATATATACAGAGACAGCCCTCAAGTTATTTAAACAGCTTTGTGAAAAATGATCTTTGCCTCTGGAAAGTGAACAATCTGAAATCCTATATGCACTTACATAGAAGTAAACCCACTGAACTCAATGGGACTTACTCCTGGGTAGACACGTACAGAATTGCACTGTAAAATGGTTGCTCATATTCTGTGTTATTCATCTTAAAATACATACTTCTGGAACACCTCATTCTACTACAAAACAAAACATGATTTTATGCAACCCTTATAAGGAGGCACAAAAATTATTAGTTCTTCCCAGAGGGATTTCCCAATGCAAACCAATATTCCAGAACAAAGACATCAATCACCTACTTACTAATACAGGTAACCAGATCATGTTGTCTACAGATATTGCTTTTGCTGCGCCTAAGCACTTGTAGAAGTTATTGGCTAGGAGACCTTGAAATGCCTTAAAGGAAGCAATATTCAATTCAGAAAGGAATACTGCTGAACATGTATATTTGGTAGGATATATTCTTTTCTTCTTTCCCTGCCAGTGTCAGCTCAGTCAACCAGCTTCAAGGCTAGATCAAGATGCTGGAGGATTTTATTACAAAAAGATACAGAAACAAGACTTGCATGCTCCATGTTTGCTGAAGTGCAATCAACTACAAAGCTGCAAGCTCTGGGAATCATGTGGCTTAAGGCCATTTTCCCTGGTATAATTTTTATCTACAAGTTCCTTAAATCATGATGTGGCTAGTTAAAATTACTGTCTTTTGAACCAGCTGCCGAATAAAAATGCTTATCTTTAAGCTGTAAACATTTTCACTTGCTGATTTCTCCAAGTCAAAATGCTATTAAAAAGGCACAAGTGAGAGGATCTCCCCCCTCTCCAGTCAGTTGACAATCCAGTGGTGAATCAAGGTGTGGATTGGGATTAGTAGACCTGGTTATACATTCTTTCCTCATTACTATTTTCATCAATTAACTATAAAAATAACTGAGGAAAGCAATCATTTCTGCTCAGAATAAGACAAACAACTCTACACCATGTAACAGTGTAAGCATAGAACAAGCAGAGATTCCTACCCACAATTTCCTTCTTTAAAGTAGCCCCATCTCTCTTCCTTGTAGCCAAAATCAACCGTGGATATAACTACTCCACAGACATAAACTGCTTTGTAATAGAAGGGGTGTGCCTAAGAAAATGAACAGCTAAACCCAATTAGGCCCATTTAGTTCAACTGTCATTCATTACTAAATGAATGCTATGAGTTAACCAATGGGATTTGTTTTCTTTATCCTGTTCATATTCATCTGTCACTCATTGAGGAGTGGGAGGGGCTTATTTTCTCCAGCAGTGGCAAAGCTGATCTCAGTAGTTGTCTTCTGCTGGCCACCATCTTATTTTCCCAGAATGATCCAAACACTGCATCAGTCCAGGGCACTCTGGGGGTGGGGAATGGAGGTTATTTTCCCCCCCAGAATGCTTTGGAATGATGCCATGTGCAGGGAATTCTGGGAATATAAAATGGTGGTTGCTAGGACCCCACTGGGGGGGAAAAATCAGCTCTGCTATAGCTACTACAATAAAGCAAGCAACAGCAAAAACATATTAATGAAAGGAGGAGAAAAAGGAGAAAGAAACGGCAGTTTGAGTATGAGGCCCAAGCAAGATCCAAAGCAGAAATTCAAAGTAGGTTTCTACTATGCTGTCTTAGACATGGCCATACAATCTGTTGAAGAGAGATTCCAACAGCTACAACAATATAAATCCCTATTCTGCTTCCTTATTTTTGCCAGGCCTCCCATGGTTTACTTAGCCTAGAAGAAGGAGCAAGTGAACCATATAGTTGGCCTAGTTAATGGGCTTGGCAAACCCAATTGTGCAGCATTGTTGCACAAATATAAACAAAGTTGACTTGATCAAAGCCTGGATGACTGAACACCACAAGCAGCAGTGCCTGAGCAGTATATAAAGCAAGCATAGGGAACCTTTAGCTCTCCAGATGTTGTTGGACTACAACTCCCACCATCTCTCATCAAAGGCCTGACAGCATATGGGAGGACCAACTTCTGTTATAAAGGAAGAGTGGGACATAAATGTAATTAATACACACATCTTTAGGACCAGCGGCTCTGAAAATGTTGCTCTGGCCTGATCTAAAGGTCCATTAAATTGTTTCAGAGTTTTATCAGTCTTGGTTTGGTACACAACCTTTGTTGCCGTTCTGTTATCCTGACCTACACCTTTATTATTCCAACCTTGTCTTTTGCTGCTGCTGCAACATGGCATTTGATAACACTGGGATGCAGATCAAATAAAAACGGGATTCTGCTTTGGGACAACAACAAAAAAGAGTCTGAAACTACTTAAAATGCATCTCTGGAAACATGCTTTCTTATTAGCAAGGGGATGTCTAAAACCATAACAAAAAGAGATTCCAAAACCAACAAAGAGTATTATTTGAGTTTGCTTCTCTTGTGACTTTTCTTTCAACATAGTAGAAATTAACAGTAGAATTAAATCTGGGGCATGGACATTAACCCCAAGGCTAGTTCTGTTGACTGCAAACTACAAGGAAGAGATAAAACGTTAAATTTCAAAAATCAGAGAGAAACAAGTTTTATGCCAGTAGTTAAAAGTCTGTGGGTAGAAAGCTGCATTTAGATCTGGAAGACCTGGAGCTGAAATGTACCTCTTTCTTGGGGGGGGGGGGCAATCCATTTATGCAGAATAAGCATATGGTCCAGCACTCCTGGGACCATACCACTTGAGAATGCAGCCAGGAGCAGAAGAAATCACATTATCGGAGTCTCCCGGCATCTAAATCCTCTCCTGTAGAGATACCACATCAGGGAGAATGATTCTAGCCTAGTCTTTTCCCCAATATCCTTGTTTTTTGTATGTGCCAAGAGTTTTCATGCATAGAAGCACTTAAAACATTAAATCCCCCACATCTGCATTTTGAAGTGCAACAATGCTAAAAGGGCTGTACTACATGCTGTTTCTGAACACTCACATTAAGGGAAAGTCACAGTCTGCAAAATGGAAATAATATTAAAAAAATGTTGTGGGGGCAAATAAAAATCTCTTTGCAATTAAACGTGTCATAGGAAGAATAACTAAAATTATTGAAAAAATGAAATGTTAAAGTTCAGCCAACAGGATGAACCTTTTTTTTTTTTTACATCTAGTTTGGCTCTAGGGATGCCACTCACACCATGCTGTTATCTATACACTTATGCCTCATTCATCCTTTAGAAAGTTCAGAAGAGCTTACACACAATTCGTAGGTAGATTTCCATCATACACTGACTAGGCTAAGATCTAACAACACCATGAACTCTCAGGTGTCTCTGGGCCCTACTACCTCATCTATTATCTGCTTCGATCATGCTACTGTTATGGTAAAGTCACATGGCTTTCTAAGCTTATCGTAAACATATTTATTCCAAAGTCCCATTGATTTCAACTGAGCCTCCAAGTGAAAAGTTTAGAATCGCAGCCTTTTAATGAAAATACAGATTTCAAAATCATTTAGATAAAGGGCATTGAGTCTCCCAGGCCATTGTTCCATTGGATAATCTTTGAAGACAGACCAATTGTCTAAAATTTAGGGCTTATCCAAACGGAGCGGGATAATCCACGGTTTCCATGTTCGGTTTGTCATCTGATAGTCCTCACTTTGCCTGTTAGTTCGCTTTTTCCCAATTAAAAAAAATGCTTTTTTGCACCCACACATGCAGCGGTAAGACCCCTACATTCTTTTTGCTTTTTCCAAGCTCTGCCTCTAAAACCTCCTCCTATCAACCAATTGGTCAGCAAAACAATTATGTATGCTCCTCTCCCCCTTTGCAACGAAGCACAATATGGCTGTAAAGGAGTTCTCGCCTGGAAAGGAAAGGCTGTTGGTCAGTTTCAGGCCTGCCTTCCCACCAGAATGAAATTTACAAAGCTTTCTGGAGCAGGCTTGAAACCGACCAGAAGCCCATATTTGCGATATTACACTTAAACTAATGTATGCTTTTCTGCCTTTATTGATATTTAAGGAGATACACAAGCTGGCAATTGCACTTATTTCTCCAAAAAAGCAAGAAACTGTCACCCCCCCTTCTTCTCCCTTTCCTTCCCACAGAGAATGAAATTGACAAAGCTTTCCAAGCAGGCTTGAAACTGACCAGAAGCCTGTATTTGCGATATTACACTTAAAGGAATGTATGCTTTTCTGATTTGAAGCAAAAATCCCAGCAAGTAGAATGAAATTGACAAATCTTTTGGAGGCAGGCTGAAACCGACCCCTCCTCCTTTCTCGCTTGCTGTGGATTGCAGATCTCACCCAGAGCAGCCGCCCAGTTTGCAGGCTGGCAAAAAATAAAATGCATCTGCGCAGTAGTTGCAGACACCCCCCCCAACACCCCACCATTGCAATGATTGGTTCAATTTTCCCGGGCTTATTCTCGCACATGCGCAAAAGTGCGGATACGTGATTGGCTGGAATTAGGAGAAGGGGCAAGGGGAAATGCCCAAGAACCGCCCATCAGCTGTAAAGTCTGGGATATTGCATCCTAACTCCTGAAGGCACAGCGGATGATTCCCAATTTTAAACAGCAAATCACATTTTTGCCGGTATTGCAAGGAGCGGATTTAACCCGCGAAAATGCGTAACAGCACGAGACGTCATTTGGACGACCGAAAAATAATGAACACACATAGCAGGCGTGTCTTACATTTTGTAGTTGTCTGGATGAGCCCTTACTGAACATGTTTTGGTCTGTAATCATCCTTTGTCTCTCTATACCATAGATCAACGTCCCTTCCATTTAGGCCAATGAAGACAACTGTAAAAATATTTATATTTCTGTCAATAGAAGACAGCTCAATAAGCTGGTCTGGCCTAAGTTGGTTTGCATTTCTATTTTTACAGGCACAAACACAGACACTGCAATTCTGGCACTCAGGGCTGTTTTGTTTTGTTTTTTAATTAATGAACCTAGAGACTTTGGGGGGGAAGAACACAAAGGGCTGTGGAATACGCAGTCTGTTAAAGATAAAAGATTATCTGGACAGACAAAACACACAAAAAACAAAAGGGCTGTTAAACTCTATCACCAACAAATGTGTCTGCCAAATGTCAAAACTTTAGATATCAAAGGGTTTCAGCTTTGCATAGAGTTAAGAACATAAGAAGAGCCTGGCTGGATCAGACCAAAGAAGCCCATATAGTCCAGCATTCTGTCCTCACAGTGACCAACCAGACTCCTATGGGAAGCCCACAAGCAGGACATGAGTACAACCGTTTCCTCAGAACTAGTCTACCATGGTACACGACTTTTTATAATAAAAACACTGACTTATCTTTACCACATATTATGATCATCTGAAAGCACAAGTTTCCCCATGACAATAGCTTTGTTCTGAATCAGCGGAAAAAGCATGGTTTCATTTCCATCCCAAGCTCAAAGTGAACACAGTTGTGGGTTAGTTTATTTTATTTATTATTTTATTTCTATCCCACCCTTCCTCCCAGCAGGAGCCCTAATTGTTTGATTTTAAATATATATATACTACTCACATCATTTTATTTTTATTTTATTTATTGCACTTGTATACCGCCCCATAGCCGAAGCTCTCTGGGCAGTTTACAGCAATCAAAACTTTAAAACAAATATACAATTTAAAACGCATATTTTAAAAACAATTTAAGACACAATTTTAAAATTTAAAACAATATAAAAACAATTTAAAACACATGCTAAAATGCCCGGGAGAAGAGGAAAGTCTTGACATGGCACCGAAAAGATAACAGTGTTGGCGCCAGGTGCACCTCATCAGGAGAATCATTCCATAATTTGGGGGCCACCACTGAGAAGGCCCTCCCCTTGTTGCCACCCTCCGAGCTTCCCTTGGAGAAGACACTCGGAGGAGGGCCTTTGATCATCTCAGAAAGCTTATGCTGAACCAGCCAAAAATCATCAAAATTAATAATATATTTTCCAAGTAATTTCAGGCAGAAAGTATAGCTCCCAAGGCAATCTGTCTTACAGAAGGAGACAGGAAAGCTATAGCAGCAGCACAAGCTACAAATAACTTGAGTCACCCAGTGTGTAAACTTTTATTACAATGGTTCCTAATGTGGTTTGTGAAGCTTCCTGAGCAGGTTAGGGCAAGAGCAAACTTCACTCCGATTCACAGACAGCCACATTTTTCTGTGCGCTACCATTCTCATCCACCCCCCCCTCCAACGTCTCAAACCCCAGAGTGCTTAGACAGCTTCCCAGGTGCAAAAACTTGTTATAGAGCTCCGAGTTGAAGAAATTCACTGACCAACAGTACTGAGGATCAACAAAGCAAAGGCCACTTTTCAGCCCTCTTATTTCTGGGTAGCTCTTTTCTTGGGAACTTTACAAGTATGAAAGATCCCTGACGGACCTCTGATAAATCAACAATAGCCTCGCCTCTTGCACTATTATAGCTACAAATGCTTGATTGGCATTTGTGCTCCCCCTCCCCCATTTGAACATCTTGGGGAAATACTCCTCTTGCAGGCCTTCAGTGAGAGAGAATAAAATATCTGGTGCCAGGCCTGATGATATTGCACCACAGCTCTGGCAGGTCATGAGGGTATGTCAACAGCTGCTTTGACCGATTCTCCACCCCAAAGTCTTTTCTTGCCTTGGAAGGAACTTGGCAAGTTTAAGTTTGAGAAAGGATGGTTTAAATGTTTAGAAGCATGGTTTCTAAAAATCACATGGCACAAAGGCATCCCAGTGGACTATTCTACATGCAAAGCTCTGTCATGCATACTACAGCTTTTGCAGCCCCCTTTCCCACTGCTATGTCCATAGGCTTCCTCTTCAATTGCTTCTGTTGTAAGACCAGAGTGGGATTCAACATGCAAGGCTTCAGTCAGAAGGCAAAATTTAGCAAGCCCCTCCCTGCAGAAGCCAAAGCACTTTTTGTTCATGAATATAGCATCTAAAATGGTATTTTTATTCATGTTTTAATTATTTTAAAGTAACGTAATTATTCTACTTATATGCTACTTGGATGCAAGGCTCCCACCCAGGTTGCTGATCAGGTCACTGTTCTTCAGCCTTGAGTCCCCAGATGTTCTTGGACTATAACTCCCATCTTCCTCAAGCCAGCTTAGCCACTGGTCAAGGAATCATGGGCATTGTAGTCCAACGTTGAGTCCCCAGATGTTGTTGAACACTCAGTCAACAACTGGAGCTCCCAGACCAATTACTGGGCCTTCATATTCTTAACTATTCCTGTGAATAGAATCCTGTGTGAGCATCACAAAAAACATATGCACCTCTTTTGAAAGAGTATTTAAAATATACTTCCAAACAATACATTCAGTTTAAAAGAAACCAATACTATTTAAATACCTTCCAATCACTGAAATACTAACATTTATTTTAACTCTTAAATCACTTAAGAACAAGGTCTTAACTTAATATATTTTGCTGACAGCTCAAACAAGAACTAATAAGCAGATTTCAGAAAAGAATGCAATTCATGATTTAATTTATTTGATCACATTATGTGACTCTTTGAAAAGAGCTCCATACTGAAGGAAGAGGACTATATTCAGCCTTCTCAAATAGCATGTCACTCAGTAATACGTCAAGATCTTTTACAGCAGAGATGATCAACCTTTCAACATTGGCGCTCCAATACCCTTAATACTTATGTAGAGAAAAAGGAGCTTTGGGCAGGGTTAGTTTGGTCATGTTACAGTGCTGAACATCTTGAAAAGCTGCAGCTGTCTAAATACCCTCATTTGAACAACTATTAAAGTACAGGATCCCTAATGTTGAAAGGTTGGTCATTGCTAGTTTACAGGGATAGGTCTGTAATTTTTATCAGCTAACAAGCAGCAATATCCCCAATCCAAAGCATGCTTATTCAGATGTTTCGTAATCAGATTTACTTAAAATAAAGGCAAATTCTGAAAGGAGAGCTATATTAGTCTCTAAAAACAAAAACAAAGAACAGCCCAATGGCAACTTAAAAGACTTAACTAAATTATTGCGATATAAGCTTTCATGAGCCCACTTTGTCAGATGTATGAAACAGACCGTGAAGATGCTAAACAAACAAGACAGAGGTAGGGTTTGCACATAACACTAAGTCATGGTTTGTTTAAGCCAGGGGTTGCTAAACTGTGGCCCTCTAGATGTTCCTGGACTACAATTCCATCCCTGACTATACATCATGCTGACTGGAGGCTGATGAAAGCTGGTGTCCAACAACACCTGGAGGGCCACAGGTTCTTCACCTCTGATTTAAGTAATGGTTTGTTTAACAAACTATGGAGCTGCCCCACAGATGATAAAACAAACCATGGCTTATTTCTCCAAAGTTCTGTTTATTTTTCAGTGGCTCCTGCCTTGTGCTTTGTAATTTGGCAAGCATGTGGGGAACCCAACAAACCATGGCTAGGGAAGGGTGCTGGTTTCACACAACATGCCAAGCTATGGAACAAATCAAGTTTCGTAAGCCAACAATAAACCATGACTTCAGACTGTAGTTTATTATTGGGGATTGTGGCAAGCTGCTGGGCAGAGTACACACAAAACGCTAAGCCATGTTTTAATAAACCATAGTTGAATTACGCATAGTTTACTGTTATGTGCTAACCAGGTCAGACAGATAAAAGATATACTTGTACCCTAGATACACCCGTGCCCTTCACTATCTTTGTTCTCAGTAAGGTGTTCAACCTTGTGAGCTATACTACTTCACACTGCAAGTGAAGGCTCATATGACTAAATTTTCCTTCTACTATTTTTTTCTTAAATCTCCCCTCACATAAAAAAACTAGGGTGTTAGGAATATCACTAATGTAGAGACATTTATTTTACCTATGTGGAGGGAATATTTCTTGTATGAAGGAAAATTCAATCATGTAAGCACCCAGCAGTAGGTATGAAATGGTACAGCCCAGACGCAGGTTAACAACCTCAGGGAGAACAAGCAGGCTTTAATCCAGGGGTAGCTAAGCTATGGCCCTCCCGATGTTATTGGACTACAGCTCCCATCATCCTTGGCTAAAACTGATGGAAGGCGGAGTCCAACATCATTAGGAAGGCCACAGATTAATAACCCTCTAGCCCGTTAAAGCCTATGCCAAAATAAAAGTATTACGTCTTTAAGGTGCCACAAGACTTTATTTTTTTACTTCCAAGTACGTATAGCTAAAATTGCATCCTTAGTAAAGACTCATTTTAAAAAAATAACCTAGTGACAGCATTTAAAAAAGAAAAAACCCTCCGTTCTCCTTCTGCACCTAGACAAACTTCCTCCTTTTTTCCCCTTGCATGTCCAGTCCATCAATTTTTCTCCCACCATTCAGTTACCATGATTTCTGGCAGTTGTCATGGATACATATGTGAACTTTCCCAGCCAAATAACTTTCCAAGGAGTAAACTTAAATACTTTTAAGAAATAATGGACTTCTAGAACAAGAGAAAAAAAGAGAATGAATCCAACCCAATCAAATAATGTTTGTATTTACTCATCCAATTAAAACAGCATAACTATGCAGTTAGAAAAACTAGAGTATATTTAGGGTACAATCCAGCAAAAGTTAAGCACTTTTAAATCGCAGTGACTTAAATGCGAGAGTTAAAGATATTCTTAAATATCTGCCACTGGAATACATGGTACTTTAAAACATGCTTAACTTTAGCTAGATTGGGCACAACATTTGTATTCTTCGAAGACCCCTGGGTGATGAAAATGGGACAATTTCCTTTTATCTCTTTTCACACCAACCCTGCAATGTAGGCTAGGCTGTGAGATCCCAAGATCCTCTTGATTATTACACTAAATGCATCTTTAATTTTTGCTTTGAAAAATTATTACAAATTTTGCCTCATACTTGTCCCCAAATTTCTTTTAGTACCTAACCCGATAGGTTACATTGGCTCCATAGCCTCTCTGTTTTAGCAGCTTAAGATTCACCTAAGTTCTTCACAAATGGAGAGTTCATGGCAAGTCATATCCAGAAAAGAGGGCTCCTCTCCCTTCTTCCTGTCAGGGACAAACACAACCAGCTATTCATTCTTTGGACAAACAAAGCAAGAGAACGATGTTGTCAGCACAGTTACACTGTAGCCCACTTCTTGCTCTTTAATAAATTTCCAGATAAATTAGTTAGGAAGCCTGCCTCATCCTAAACTCCTGCCTCCATTTAAGCCTTACCCAAAACATTGTCAAGGCTTCCTGGGCCATTCGATAATAAAATAATTTGGGTGCAAAGCTGTAAACGAGAAGAATGGGGTAGGGGGAGAAAGGCAACAAATTTAATTAATTGTTAACTATAGGAATAAAACACCATTTTTTGAAAAAAGGCCTGCACACTTTAAACTTACTTCAGTAGGAATGTTTTGTATATTCAGGCATCAATGCCAGCTGTGTCTGCTGAGAGAAAATCAGCTGAGATGTTTAATGGGCAAATTCCATCACATCCCAACTACCATAGTAACCTGCTTTTTAAACAGACATTCTTGTTTTTTACAACTCAAAACACACAATCACTAGCAAGTCTTTACAAAAAGCTCTCTATTATTAACATCATGAATCTGAAGGAATCCTTGGCCAAATTAATCAGAGCTAACATAGCAAGAACACAGATACAAAGTACAGCATGTGTAAACGCCTTCCAGGCATCTAAATAAGCGGCTTAACCCTTGCATAATATACACTGGAAATTCTATAATCTTTTATGTTGGAGAGATGAGCAAGACAGGAATGGTTATAACGGTAATAAATAAATAAGGTACTTGGTACTGAAAAGCACAACAGAACTGGTGCTAATTATTATTATTTCTACAACACCACCAGTGGGTGGGATGCTTTACAGAGTACAAAAGGCCAGGTCCATACCCCTAGGAGTTTACAGTCTAAAGTTCAACACTGGGAGACAAACAGAGGAAGGAGAGTGAAGTGGAGGCAGGGAAAAATATGCGGTCACTAGTGTTACACATACATAGGCTTAGTTACAGCAGAATATAGGAACTACAGGGTTATGTACCAATGAATCAGAATGAACATTAAAATGTACTAAAAGACCATCTAGTTCAACTTCTTGCTAAAATGAGATAACCCACGAACTCTGATCCTCACTGATAATTCCAACAACCCAGAATGAAATAGTAAAAATAGGAGCGGATGAGGAAACAAAAAACTCAGTTATGAATATTTTACCATATATCCAGGATCACCACCTTTGGCATCACTTTTCTTTTAAATCACGCTACACACTCATTCTAGATTTACAGTAACAAGTATATATATATATATATAAAATCTCAGAGTCTTCTTTCCATCTATCAGATGACCATCTCTAGTCCTAATGTAATTAGTAGATCTCATCATTTTTGCTCTTTGCCAAATCAGTGTAAGATTATCACAGCTCTTAGGAGTTCTGCCTTTTACCCGTTATATTTAACCTAGCACCATGGGTCTTTATATGAATTTGAGGGGGGGCGGGGGAAGACAAACAAACATGCCATATCTGTGTACTCTGTTTAATACCCCATCAGCATGAACCTAAAGGGCAAGGAAAAAATCCAGCCTTTCACAGTCCCTACAGTGGTTTTGAGAAGGCTCTTAAGAAGCTCTAAAAGATGAAGCAATCTGCATTAACAATCTTGGGTAGATAAAAACGACTTTCTACAGAAATTAATTTCAGTCCCAAAAAAGTTCTCTTACAAAAATCCTGAGCAGACAATTTCAGAATCGAAGCTATTCCTAACTCCAAAGAAATTAATGGCTTATTCTTATTCTGTGGCTAGAAACCTGTGCACATTTCCGTCGGGAGTAAGCCCCACTGAACACGGTAGGACTTACTTCTAAGGAAATACACAACACGGACTCGGCCTGCTCAAAGTCTCTTTCTCCTCCTGCCACCATTCAGTCCTGTCAAGGTTTTTTTTAAACGATAGTTAAACAAACGAAAACCTCCGTGGTCTGCCCACCAGCGGTACGGTGGGAATACCAATCTTAATCACTCTGGCTTTGTTCTTGCATCAACAAAACTTCCCTCCAAATAATGTTTTGAGTTTTTTTAGAACCATCCACCCCATTCAAGATCTGATCTCAAGAATTCATCTCTCTGCAAAACCAAAAGGCACCGCTCTTACCTCCAGGGAAAGGGCGGCGGCGGCGGCGGCGGCGGCAGGGGGGGCTTGCTGGAATAGAAGGAAACTCAGCAACAGGAATCTTGCACTAATTTGGCATCGAGGTCGCCCTGTACGCTGCTCAGCGGGCGCGGCTCCTCCAACCTCTTTTGGCAGCCGGCTTCGTCGTTCACCTAAACAGCTTGCCCGGGACAGAAGCGTTGCATGATCTCTGGCGCTCTGGCTGAGCCAGGAGGAGAGAGTTCACAGCTGAACCACCAACTCAAGGCGGCGCGCAACAAACTCAAGCAGCTGCAGACGCGGCGGAGAGGAAGGCGATCAAGCCGCACACGAGGCAGGCACCAGAGCTCATAGAGTGATTTAGAGCTGCTCCAGCCACACCCCTGCGTCGGGCTTATTCACGCTAGAGCTGACGGAACCACCACCACCACCACCACATAAAAGCAATTTACATATGGTGACCTCCCATTGCCCTTTACCGTGTTTTTTTTTAAAGAACTTTCCTTCAATCCTACCTGTAATATCTCCCTTTAAAATCAGGTCCCTAAAAAGTCATGATTTACTACTTCCTAAATACAACCTTTTGCTGCTAGGTCAGGCCAGGCTGTAATCACAGCTGATTTTATTAGTTTGCTTCCCTCCCCTTCTCCCTTTACTGGCATCCAATCTTCTCCGCCACAGCGTGTGTGGGGGCTTTCTGCTCCTGCTTCTTCTTCTTGTCAAAAACTATTCACTGTGTCAGTCAAAGGGCCACATACTGGCAAATAAGCACACTTAATTAAAACAGCAGGTGAGGAAAGCAATAAAACAAAACAGCAGCTCACCCCTCTGTGCTTTCCTTCACCAGACTAAGGAAAAGAACAATTTATGCTACCCACCAAATCTGGGTATCTGACTCCTCAGACTAGTCCACGAAATTGGCTTGCCTCCCTTGAGGCATATTTTGCCATGATTCATAGCAGGGCTGGCCCTAACTTTGGGCAGGGTGAAGTGGCCTATCTACAACGACAGATTTGGGGATAACGTTAAAAGGACAGCCAATTGTCAACCATTTATTTGTCAGTTTTTTTAAGGGGGGGTGGAGTTTTTATAGTTTTTTTTAAGGAGGGATGAGCCACCCAGTGTTAAAATAAATATTAAATTGAAAAGGATCTCAGCTGTACTGACATTCCTGAATGATAGTTCAGTAGTACTGCAGAATAGTAGCAGCACTAGAAGTTCACCACGTGGAGCTTGCCCTCTTCACTCTCAACCTCAACTCATTCTCCCTCTGTCTCTCCACATATTCCTTACACAACTAACCTCTGCTCCCAAGGCACAGCAAGCAAGACACTGCAGTCAGCTACCAGAGCGGTAGCTCTCCCTCTCCTTTATCAGTTAGCCTTGATCACAACTGCGGGCCTTGTTGTGGGGATCTCACCCCGGCCAATCTTGAGGAGACTCGAGTCTAGCCCCTTCCCTCCTCCCCTTTCTAGAGTTTCAGATTAATCAACATGGGGCAACCACAATTTGAATTTTTTGCATAATTACTTAATAACTACTTAAGGAGCACTGAAGGCCTTTGGCACGCCCAATAGCATTTTTTACTTTGAAAAGCAGGTCTGCTCACCCCTTCGCCAGGGCCTTTCATATCACAAACTGCTTTTAAAACTCTCCTCGTTTTCAACAGGAGTTTGCCTTGAAGCACAAAAAACTGCCTGTTCAAGTTTTCAAAGGATCACTGGGTTTATAAAACTAATTCCTTTGATCCAGGCCAATATTATCACCATGTGGAAAATATGATTATATGGCTTAGCCAATAGGTGCTATCATCGATAGTTGCAGTTTAGACAAAGGCATCTGGTTGGCCACTGTCAGAACATGAGGGGGGACTAGATGGGCCTTTGGTTCAATCCAGGAGGGCTTTTCTTATGTTCTCCTCTGGCACAACCACAAGGAGCACATTGGAAGCATCATTTTCCATTTTTCAGCTAACCATGGTTTATCTGTATTGCTGTTAGTGTTGCTGAAACAAGCCATAATCCTTATCAACAGTTTGAAATGGGCTTATTTCACCACAGTTTGGCCTTGTTCAGTTGGAACACTAAATGATGGTTTAGCATTATATGAATGGACTTTGGGTTTAGGAGCTCCCCTCCCCCCTTCTTTCTTCTCAAATGGCCATGTGGAAGAAATGAGAATCTTTGGGTTCTGCTTTTAACAAACCACAGTTACTTGCTATGTCCAAACCTGGGCAAACTGTGATAAATCTTAACTATGGTTTAAGCAAACAAGTCAACTTCAAGTTATAGTCCACAATCTTGGGTTCTTTACCTAAAACATAGTTTGCGGTTTGGATAAAACATTATTAATTTAAAATGGAAACTAAAGCTTCCAGTCACTGTCTGGGTTGAGACACAGCAAAAAAACTGTAGTTAGCTGAAAACAGAAACAACCGCTTCACTTCCCCACAGCCATGCTAGCGGAGGGTCAGGGAACATATGAGTGTAAGGTGTGTGCATGCAACACTAAACCACAGCTTAGCATTATATGTAAACTCTGTAAGTTTCCATATATGCATCTTTTGTTACTTCGTAAATCTAAGTGAGAACACACCTACAATTTAAAACATTAATTTTGAGATAAGAACTGCCACCGACAGCCTCACACAGACACAGAAAAAGAACTTTATTTTAAACAATTCTAGCAATTACTGTACAGCCTTGTTTATTCATAAGGCCTGGGAGAGATATAAGAGTCTTTCAGATAGCCGTGCATTCAGATAAAGCAGAGTACTATTTACACAGGATTTATGCAGGATAAAGTGTACACTATATGGGGGATGTACTATAAATATATAAGATAAAATAAGATAAAATAAGAATTTTGAATAACCCTTTCTGATAAGAAAATTTTACTGTTTTGTGAAGTTTTACTGTCGTTTGCAAATAGTTTCTGGAATAGCACTCATCTATGTGGTCTTGTAGAAGCACAACTGAATTTAGTTCTGGATTAAAATTGCACATCTGCCATGGCCTCAAGTGTATGGCTTTGGACAAATTGTATCTTTTAACTTCAGTTTTCCATTCATAAAAAGAGCTTGATTGTGACCATAACCTACCTTACAGGATTGTTGTAAAGACAATCATCATAAAATGTTGGTGGGGGGGAATATAAGACTGAAATATAACAAAATAAAATGTTATATAATTGAGTTGGTCACTGTGTCTGCACTTGTTTGCCTAGGACACTTTGTGATGGCTTTGACTGTGTTCTGTCAGTCTTTTTCCCCACTCTGCAGCCCAGATTTGCAAGGAACTCCAGTCTTTATATTGTCCCCTGCAAGTTCACATGGCTTCTTCCAATGAATCTGGAGATTACATGGGATACACCCTGTACTCATGGTAGGATGCTACAACGCATATCTGACAGAACAGGAAATTAACATGACGAATGTACTGCAGTGGCCAAATGTATCCCCCTTTGTGGATAAATCTGCCATGACCTAGCCCACAATTCTTCAAATTCTTATCTAGGTATAGTTCCCAGATTGGCCATATTTTATTTTCAAATGGAAATGTATTATTGATCCACACACTCACCCAGCTAATAATCATTATTCTGTGGTGGAGGGAACAGACTGGGTTCCCTTTGGGAGGAAGGGTGGTATATAAATATAATAAATAATAACAATAATATGCAACATATTCTAGCATATTCCACAAGCATGGAAACCCAATTTGCATGATCCTTCCCTCCTCATTAAAGGAAGGGAAAATTCACACAAATTATGCGTCAGTGCCTATAGATCTATGGGTTGGAGTCTAGTTCATGCAGTGCCTTTTATGTACTATGGGAAATGTGAATATCAGCTTCTTCATCCTTTCACCACAGAATTACAATTAATGGCTAGGTGTGAGTATATGAATCAGACCTATGCTCTGTTTCTGGGATTAAAAGTGTTCAGATTATATTGAAGTGGTGTCAGTTGGGAGAAAGAAGTTAAAAGAAAAAAAATTACCACCCCAATTAAGTGACATATGTATTATTTATTAAATTTATATCCTGCCTTCCTCCCAGGAGGAGCCCAGAGTGGTAAACAAAAACACTAAAAGCACTTTAAAGCATCTTAAAAACAAAAGACTTTAAAACATATCAAAACTAAACATCTTTAAAACATATTTAAAAAACAACTTTAAAAACATCTTTAAACAATTCCAGCACAGATGCAGACTGGGATAAGGTCTCTACTTAAAAGGCTTGTTGAAAGAAGAAGGTATTTGTGCGCCTCTGCAGGGTTTAGAATTGTACATAGAGAGACTCTTTCTGTTGTGCTAAATAAGGCATTTATAGAGTTATGGAACTCTAGCGGTCTGTCTCTATGCTCCCTTAGCCTCACGGTAACTTCCTGTCAGGTGATATCACTCCTCTCCTTAATTGGTTAGTTAGTTTTCCCTCCAAAACCTGCCTCAGTTTGTTTCAGTCATCAGTGAAGCTAGCAGCAGGCCTAGTAGCCCCAGAGGACAACACTTCTTTTTTACCTATCTCTCTCTCAGAAGATACCTCTTTGCCAGAATTACCTCTTCCAGAAGCTGTCTCTCTCAGAAGGTACCTCTCCTCCATTGAATCTACCTTTTCAACAATCCTACAATATCCTACCTATCAACCTTCTTCATCATCATCACCATCCTCAGTTCACCATCCCCAGAGACTATACACTTTCTTTGAAGTTTCTGTATACCTTTGTGTTTTCTGGTTTAATAAAATAGTTCTGATTAAAAGAGAGAGATTGAGGGCCCATCCAGATGACTGCAAAATGTGTGACACGCCCGCTATGTGTGTTCATTATTTTTTGGTCGTCCAAATGACATCTCGCACTGTTACACATTTTCGTGGGTTAAATCCGCTCCTTGCAATACCGGCAAAAATGCAATTTGCTGTTTAAAATCGGGAATCATCCACTGTGCCTTCAGGAGTTAGGATGCAATACCGCAGACTTTACAGCTGATGGACGGTTCTTGGGCGTTTCCCCTTGCCCCTTCTCCTCATTCCAGCCAATCACGTATCCGCACTTTTGCACATGTGCAAGAATAAGCCTGGGAAAATTGAAGCAATCATTGCAATGGTGCGGTGTTGGGGGGGTGTCTGCAACTACTGCGCAGATGCATTTCATTTTTTGCCAGCCTGCAAACTGGGCGGCTGCTCTGGGTGAGATCTGCAATACACAGCAAGCGAGAAAGAGGCTGCTGTCAGTTTCATGCCTGCCTCTGGAAAGCTTTGTCAATTTCATTCTACCTGCTGGGGTTTTAGTTTCAAATCATTTTGCTGGCAAAAGCCTATCACACAGCCACAGCCTCAGCTCGCCTCCCCTCCCCAAATCTTATCAATTGTCCCCCGAAAGGAGTGGCGGGCAGCCCACCCCTCATGAGCGCTCCTAGGTGGGCTTGCCTTCACTCGGGGAAAGCTGGCAGGCACAGCTGGTCTCAAGCTGCAAACAGTGGAGGGACTTCGTTTTACCTCGGCGTGATATACTTTATTCGTTTGGTGCCATGGCTTAACCTGCTTCAGTGGCTTTAGCCTCCTCGCCTCCCCTCCCCCCGCCCCGCCACTCCTGCAAAGACCTGTTTGCTCTCTCTCTCTCTCTCTCTCTCTCTCTCTCTCTGTGTTTAAAAACAATAAACTCCAGCGTGTGTTTAAGGAAAAGGGAGAGGAGCGGTTGCTTTTGCGTAAGGGTAGAAAAGCATACAGTCGCTTTTGCAAAATGTCGCAAAACAAGCCAACCAAAATGCAGTAATTATTCGCATATAGGCACCTTGAGACACCTTGGAGAAATAAGTGCAATTGCCAGGATGTGTATCTCCTTAGAGACTGGAGAACCATAGAGAATGAAATTGACAAAGCTTTCCCAAGGCAGGCGTGAAACCAACCAGCAGCCCCTTTCTTGTTTGTATTTGTGATATTATGCTTAAACGAATGTATGCTTTTCTGCCTTTATGGATATTTAAGGAGATACACACGCTGGCAATTGCACTTAATTCTCCAAAAAAGCAAGAAACGTGTCACACCCACCCTTCCCCCTTTCCTTCCCTCAGCAAAATGATTTGAAACAAAAACCCCAGCCAGTAGAATGAAATTGACAAAGCTTTCCAGAGGCAGGCTGAAACCGACCCCCCCTTCTCCCTTTCCTTCCGCAGCGAGAACTCCTTTACAGCCATATTGTGCTTCGTTGCAAAGGGGGAGAAGAGCATCCGTCATTTTTTTGCTGACCAATTGGTTGATAGGGGGAGGTTTTAGAGGCAGAGCTTGGAAAAAGCAAAAAGAATGTAGGGGTCTTACCACTGCGTGTGCAGGTGCAAAAAAGCATTTTTTTTAATTGGGAAAGAGCGAACTAAAAGGCAAAGTGAGGACTATCAGATGACAAACCGAATATGGAAACCGTGGATTATCCCGCTCCGTTTGGATAAGCCCTGAGCTTACTGTCTGGCAAAGTGGTTTTCAGAACCATGGGCTCAGAACAGTCTTCAATAGGCGCTGAAAAGATAACAGAGATGGCTCCTGTCTAATATTTAATGGGAGGGAATTCCACAGGGTAGATGCCACTACACTAAAGGTCCGCTTCTTATGTTGTACAGAATGGACCTCCTGATAAGATATCTGCAAGAGGCCCTCACCTGCAGAGCACGGTGATTGACTAGGTATATAAGGGGTAAGATTATCTTTCAGGTATCCTGATCCCAAGCTGTGTAGGGTTTTGTATAGCAAAACTATAACCTTGAATCTGGCCCGGAATTGGGCTTTAATTTTTGTGTGTGAGGGTGTGTTTTGCGGTTCTGATGATGAGATGGTGGGGGTGGGGGAAGAATAATAGGATTATAAATATATTTAAAGTAGACAGCATTAAAATGGTGGTAGCTCAGAACTGCATGCTGTACTCTGTGTCTAGGCTTGCTTTACCACCCACAGACACAGAAAATAACTAGTTGTATATAACCAAATACCCCTGAAACTCAATTATGCCATCAGGGCAGAACTTTGGGACAGAACCTCAGGGTTCCACTCAGAAGAAAGAGCAGATCATCCCCAAAGGCAGCAGGGTTGGCTTATAATATTTTGAAGTAAGTGATGAAATATAATAGTCCCTTACATTATGTGTTTATTTTCTGCTATTCCTCACTTGCATGACAGCTAGTGTCCTTTGCCCTGTAGCCATGGTGGGATAAATGGGTGCACCCCTTCAAGCTATGTTCTCCCCCTTCTTTTTAATTTGTGACATAACAGACAATTACAGACTCTAAATAATTATAGCTTCTTTTAAGAACAGGACCCTCTGAAAAATAAGACAGGGCAAGACTGCTCACTCAGGACTTTCCCTGACTGAGGGTGGATTTTTCATTATCTCAGTCACCCTATATTCACTAAAGTAATCCTGAAAACAATTGCAAGTATAGTAACATAACCCTTATTTATTTATTATTTTGATTTATATCCCGCCCTTCCTCCCAGCAGGAGCCCAGGGTGGCAAACAAAAGCATTAAAAACACTTTAAAACATCATAAAAACAGACTTTAAAATACATTAAAACAAAACATCTTTAAAACATTTTTAAAGCTTGGAAGATATCTTTTAAAAAAGGTTAAAAACGTATTGCTTTTGTTTGTTTTTTAAGTTTAAAAACATACTAAAACGCAATTCCAGCACAGACACAGACTGGGATAAGGTCTCAACTTGAAAGGCTTGTTGAAAGAGAAAGGTCTTCAATAGGCACCGAAAAGATAACAGAGATGGCGTTGAACCTTTGAAGAGTTAAATGTTAGAACTTCGTATTATAGGCTAGAGTTAGACTCCACCCCTTGTACTTTCCTTTGCTCTGCTTTCTGATTCAGTTTCAGTTGTGTTCTCTACCAGGCCAACAGTGAGGAAGTGTGTTTGCCTGCCTGCAGTAAGATTTTGTTTATTCCTCAGTTATTATTATGAGTAGAGCAGGATTGGGTGCTTATTGCTAAAGGGTGAAATAAAGAAATAAAACAGACCTGTCTGTTTACATCTACCCTAGGTTACCCTTTACTCTTTTGAAGGACTCACTATACTCATAATCATAGTGTATTTTTTCTTTTTCTTGAGTACGTGATGGAAAAGGATCAAAACAGCCCTACAGGAATTGAAACACTTCTGTGCACACTAAAGTTAACTGGTTGGCTAGCCACCTAGGCTGTAACTCAGGCCTAATATCTTATTGTTCCCAATGTGTGCAACTCAACATGACACTTTTTTCTGGACAGAAATATCAAGCTGGAAACCAGTAAAAAAATTCCAATTGCTTTCCACAATTAGTTTCCAGTCACTTACAGAGCAATCCAACTCGTGGGAAGCTAGTGGAAGGAGTGATGGCGGAAGAGGAGCTGGCAAGAAGGTCCGTGGTATCCAACTGCCATTTGGGAGCCCTCGGGCCAGCTGAACACTGGCTCAGCTGGGAGCTGCATGCTGGGACTGGAAAGTAAAAGCTGGGTCTCACAAGTATCACTACCGGGGAATAAGCACTCCCCATAGGCTTGCATTGTAATCATTTTCTTAGACTGACCTTTTTCCTGGCATAACTTTGGCCTGCATTGGGATCTGTAGGAGCACTTCGAAGATGAGTTGGATGTTGCCTAAGTCCCTCCCCCTTGGCTCTTCCTCCAATATGCCCCTGGAATGCCCCTTTTTTGCCAGCTTCTGCTGGGCTGGGCTTTCTCAACAGACCCCTGGCAGGGTCCCAGCTCTGCCATGGCTGAGTCCAGCTAAGCAGGAACCTGCCAGATCAGCCGGGGGTCTGCCATATTCACCTCCCCTCAGCCCAGCATAAATAGCAGTTGGATTGCACCCTTAGTTAGTCCTTTATAAAGTTAAGGACTCAATGTCATTTACTTCAACAAGAAAGTTATGCATATTGTTCTCGGCACCACTCTCCCTAAATGCTTGACTATGGTTGCATTGTAATATGCTCTTACTGTGCTTCTAAACCATTTTTTTAATTGGTGTTGTCGCTATACAAGCATTTTTGAGAAAACAAGCTGCATACTAGTTTTTTAACTGCTTACTAACAGCATAAACTATTTTGGTTTTTTTTATACCTTTTGGTGTCCCCTTGTTCACTGTATCCTTGACAGCGTTTTTTTTATGAAACAAAAAAATATGCCAGTCATTTTATTCCTGGTGTTCATACTAAATTTTCTGTTAACTTGACCTTTACAGAGCTCATTATGTAAGTTAACACACTCCATGCATGGAGGAGGAGTGAGGGGGAAGGTCACTTCCTTTTCTTTCCTCTGGCCTGGCCCTTACATCCTCTCCACCAGTGAATGGGAAGGAGGGGAAACTGGCTGGCGCTATGCCCCACCTAGAAATGTGGCTGTTAAGGCTGGCTACAGGGCTAGTTCTATATTTCCATTTTTGCTAATTTCAGAATTCCTCTTTTTGCTATCTTTTCTTTGAGACTACCAGGGTCACTGAGGAGATTATTTTCACTTTAATAGGACCCTGCCTCATAATCAAACTTGTCACAGAAGAGAGAGCAGCGAAGAGGCAAGGACAATTATTTCAAGATAACAAGATCCTGACAGCTGATTCTTGCTGTAAGACTGTTATAAATACACTCACTCGTGGGGCAGTAAAACAGATGAAACCACTGGAGAGTCGATTTAATTCACCTCAGGTATCATCTTTCCCCTCTCCCCCCTTTCATTTTCTTTACACCTTACCTTAAATATTTATAGTCTCTCTCTAAGTCTTCCCCACCCCCATTATCCAAAATCAGATCAAACACTGTATTTCAATATTCCCATCAGGCAATGTCTTAAAAATCAAAGTATCTGAGGATTATAAACAGTACATTTTTTAAAAAAGTCTTGACCTGAATATGAAACGTAGATGGAAATTCTCTTCAAAAGACGTGGTGGATTTGGAAACAAAGGAATGAAAGCAGGACAAACCAAATTTATACCTAGGTAGTACACTCAGTCTTTATTGGGAAAAATACTTCCCCTGGGCTGCTTCATACACTCAACTGGCTGAGGATTGCCATGGTAGATAGTGCAGTAGCCATACATAAGGCATTTATTAGATAGGTGTTCTGTATATAGTCCCTGAATCACACAATCTCTCTGCACCCTCAATGAATTGGACCTCCATTTAGTATGAGTGCCTGGTTCACATCATCTCTGATGGGGAGAAGTTCCTGCTCCTTCAACTGCAGAATGCTAGTAGTCCCTAGTTAGGTTAATGTGTGCACTGCCCCACATTTGCACCCATGATGCAGCACATCTCTGTGATAGGGGTTTCTTCAAATTTTAGCTAGCTATTATTTGTGATTGCCCCAACCCTACCCTACTTGAGTCCTCTTGCATACTGAGAGGATTCAAGGGAAGGGAGGTCCAGCTATTAATTTTTTGTGAGATTTGCAAGTGCTCAGAAGCAGGAAAAAAACCCCTCTCAACAGCTTTTGAGTGCCTTAAAAGCATGACACATAGTGAGTTCAAAAGCATTGCCCCTTCCCCAGGTTCTAGAGGTGACTAGAACTAGCCTCTCACCTCATGCCTGGATTTGGAGGTGTTCAGCAAGTGCTATGGATTAGTTCATTCATTCATTCACTCAGAAGCAGCATAAATGATTTCACTAATTCTGCAAATCCTGAGGCTGATAGGAGCTGGAAGTCAACAACATCTGGAGTGCACCATGTTGGCTACCCTTTTATGAGCCTGAATGATGGTAGTAGTGATAGTTGTAGTTTTTAGTATTAACTTGCAACTGCTGGTACCTATGTACAATGCAACTAATATAGCATTTTTTGTGTGTTTTGCAGTGTCTGGATTGCCACTTAAGATGAGTTGTTGAACCCATAATTTGTGTGTGTGTGTTACACGTATGTAGATCTGACATCCTATATCCAATTGTATGGTCTGTAGTAAGGACTCTTACTTCAATAGGAAAGCATCCCAATTAATTATTTTACATTATGGATGCTATCCAATGTTAATCATACTCCAAGTAAGTCATTAAAAACAATGGACCTAAGTTACTTGGCCATTTATTTCAATGGATCTATTCTGAGTATGACTTAATTGGATATTACCCTATATTTCTTTGTTCTGCTTTTGAGACAAATATTGTCTCCCAAAGCAGATTGTATCAGTTCAGAAAAATGAGAAGCCAAGGCACACCAAGTAAAAGGAGTGAAGGGAAAAGGTAGGGGAGATCCATTTTGACAGTGCAAGAACAAAACAGTGAGTTGTAAAACAGGCATTTATATCTAGGGCAGGGGTGGAAAGAAGATAGATCGGGATCTACTGGTGGATCTATGGGCGACCGAAGGAGATTAGCAAAGATTTCTGACTCACAGTTGTTTAACAAGTGCCAGCAAAATAACTCCCCCTCCCCAATTATATTGCTGAAATGAAAAAAGCATGCAAGAGGGAAGTTACCAGGAGTGGAAACACCATGAGCTCCACTCAGTTCTAGCACCCAGAACAAATTTTTGTGCTCAGAATTCTTTAATTCTAAGGGGATTTTTGTACCAGTCTCCTATTGGTGAATCTCAGGGTTCTAGTAAAAAAGAAAGTGGATCTGACGAGCCTGAAGCCTCCTCAACCCTGCAATAAGGGTCAGGCTGATCTTTCTTTATGTGTTCTTTGCTCATAGTTCTCCAAACTGTGATTCCCAGATTCCTCAGACTGGGCTTCTTAGTGCTCTGGTGCTGACGGTCAGTTGAGCTCTCAACTCATCAGTCAGAGTCATGCCTTTGATGGGCAGTCTCCCAGGCAACATCAGCGTACCAGAACATTCACTTGTCAGGGCTCAACACTAGCAAAAGCTCTTGTACGTGACTTCATGGGAATCGCACAAAGCCTTTAAAAGGCATCCCAGCGTCGTAAAATCTTCTAATCTAACCCCCAACAGAAACTTAACATTGAAATACACTAATTATGGCTGTAGAAATTAACAAAGCAAAAAACAGTACTTTTTTTTTTTTAGGAGTAACACATAGAAACCCAAACCAACATACATATACATTCAGACATATTGGTTTTTGGGGAGTTCAGGGATCTGTATTGAGAGGGAGTGCCAGGAAACACCCATTGTACAAGCAAAGTACATAAACTTGTATATCTCTGGATTCAATTATGCAGTTAGGTAATTTTAGACCTTGGACTAAATGGTCTTACAGGACTAAATGGTCTTCTCCCTCTTTTAGATGTTAAGGTTAAACTTCAAAATGTGGTCAGCCATTGCTGCAGCATTTGCACCCCTCCCCTGCTCATTCTGCTGAGTGGGGCCCTGGACATTTCCCCTAAAGCCCTGCCCTGACGACACTACTGCCTGGATCCAATCTACTCATCAACTACAAACTGCTGCACATCAACATTGCACACAATTATTACATTCTACCAAATAACATCTACAAAAACTGCTGGGAAATGGGACATTGCTTGCTGTGTCACTGTTCTAGCACTACTGTGCCTTAAGAGCTTGCTTAAGGTGCCAACTTTTTTCTCTTCTGTGCCTTAAACAACAGCTTGACATACTGAAATTTAACAGATGAAACTTTTTCTGGAATTGAGATAAAGTGATAGAAACAGTTCAGCTTTCATTTCTGTGCCTGTTGATACTGTTAGCAGCAGCAGGAGCAGTAAAGAGATTGGTACTTCTGTTTAGGAGTGATTGCTGTGTGCAGCGTAATTTAAAACTAGGCACTACTAAAAAGAGAATGTCCCAGGTGCTGAATACTTACATGCATTGTACACATTATTTTATACTTTGAAACTGATTTCCAGTGAGGAACAATTGTCTTATATGGGAGAGGGGGGACTCTTGCCCATCAAGGGAAATTGTGAATACAAAAATAGCTGTGACATACCTTCACTGAAATCAGAGGGAATGAATGCCCAGGGAAAGAAGATGGCCTATGGGAACAGACTATACTTTAGTGGTAGAGCACATGCTTTGGGAAAAACCTCGCCTGAAACTCTGGGAGGCACTGCCAGTCAGAACAAGCAATATTGTGCTAGATGGACCAACAATATGACCTAATATTAGATAGCTTCTTATGTTCCTATGGCTATGATCTGGTGACCATAAGATTACTGCTCAGAAAATGTAATACATAAACAAAGTATATAAATGCACTACTCTAATGCAAGAAAAAACATTGAACAAAATTCCAACTCATTGAATGAACACCCTGGTATATCATATGATTTTAAGTGGTCATATTACTATGAGTACAGCAAAGGAAATTAGTACACTTCCTTGTGAAATAACTGAGTGCTACATAATGATGATAATTACTCAGATTGTGTAATCATCTGTCATCCATACAATCCTTTGAATCATATAGCATTCACATTCCTGTTAGTTTTTCCTCTCTCTTTTTAGATTAACACTTGCAATTAGAAAATAATAATGAACTGCAGAAGGATTTCGCACTATTTTCAGGGTTCTAAGACTAGAACTATATACTGCTCTCAGCTCAGGGCTGCCTGTCACAATAAATAAATAAATTTAAAATAAATAAATTAAATAATAAAAATGGCACCTCCATGTTGAGTTTGCATACACAGGAAGACACAAACCACTCTGTAATGGGCACACTTACCTATACCAAGAACTCATCACAGTGTGTTTCCCCACTACCACTCCACATCACAAGTTGATACTAGCTGAGGTGGCTAAGTGTATACATGACATCATGATATGGATAAGTAAGCCTGAAACATTATGGGAAGATGACACAGAACTTGATATAGTGACGCAATTTTTGGCAGCAGCCCTGTTTTGACTGTAAAGTGTGGTTCATGTACTACCAGTCAGATATCTCTGAAAATCTTCCTGCCCTCTTACTCAAAATGACCACCAATAATATTTTGCCTTCTAAAATAGATTCCAGCACTACAGTGAATATTCACATCACCTGTTATCAGCTTCAGTAGCTAACTTTAATGCAGTGAATACACATTAATTTCTGAAAACCAGAGATCAGTAGTAGACCCCAATGTTGGGCAAAAGAAGGATAGTCCCCATACTCTTAAAAATTAAACAGAGAGACCAAGAAGGAACCATGTGGCTTAGATTCTAAGTTCTCATGAGTGGAACTCTACTTATGGGATGTTTCTTCTGTGGAAGAGGAGTGAAGCAGTTTTTGCTGATTCTCCCTTTCTCCTGAAGCCCCTTACGCCTCCTACGAGTCTGCTCCCTAGGGTTGGAGGCCTCTTCAGAACAGAAGGAAAGTGGAACAGCAAGGGGAAATTGGACTCTGGATCACCACCCCTTCCATGAAATGAAGGATTTATGCCTCTGTGTCCCCTAAAGACAAATTTATAGATATGTTCACTTTTGAAGGATGACTGGATCTCTCTCTAACAGTATGGAACTTTGAATAAGAAAGATAACAAGAACAGAAATTGCAGCAGAAATAAGCTTCAACTGCTTTCAGCAAGAATAAAGAAATGAACAATATTTTCTGTGTATGTGTGAAAAAATTGTCAGTGACTTTTGTATTCAGTTTGCAACGACCACAAAGACGAGCCCCAGTAGGGTTCCTTATAGAACAAAGAAGGATGCAGCTGGAATCTTCAAAGGACAGAATAGTAGGATCATTTGTCTTTCCACCACCCCCTTCAAAATCTGGGACTTTCTTAATGGCACACAAAAGTCAGACCTGTCTGTTTACATTTTTGGCAACTAAGTCAACACGTTCAGCTCTTCTTTTCAAAAGGTAATGGGATGGTCTAAAAATTTCCAATTCTGATAGCTGTGAAGGCCAGCCAGAAGACCACACAGGTACTGATAGAATATTTGGATGGATAACCACATGGAAGAGTTTGAAGTGGAATGTTCTGTCTGCTGGCAAAGCTATCAGAGGACTTGGCTCCAGCTTACAGTCTGCACAACAGAGAATCAAACACACCATACACTGATCAAAATCTTGCTGTGATCATGAGGATTTTAAATGTTAGCAGAAGAACAGGCAATAATTATTGACTCAATATGACTATTTACTTGATTGTCTAAGGGAAACCTTTCTGAAACGCTACAGCTGTAGCAGCATGCTACTGTTGCTTTTGGATTTATTGCTAATGGACCAATACAGCTACCTCCAATTTCGGGAAAAAATTAAGTTCTGCTTCAGAATGTCCCTAAGTTGGCTTTTGGGTTCAGAATTGGCCTGGCTTTCTGCTTTGGCAGTATTAGTAAATTATAAATATAGATACTCAAATAGAAGGCTAAAAAGCAACAACAATTTGATGCTCTGGTGTAGTTCAAGTGCTGAAAAACAAGTGTTCCCAGAGTAACTGGTCACGCACTCTTGCTCTTAGACACAACACTTTATCCAAAGCAGCCATGAAACAAAAACACTTCACAATAGGCTGGATACCAGATAACAGTTTCTAGTCCCCACTATAAAAACAATAAATAGCCTATAGTCACATTTAACTGACACAACAGATCTATTTAGAAGCAAGATTCCGAACTCCTTGAATACGATGGGCCTGTTCTCTCACCAGCAATACCATAAAACAAGGCATAGATGTAGTTCAGGATCTTAGTCCCACAATCTGTAGTTCAGATTGTATCTAAAAACGGAAGCAAAAACTGGTTCTGACATTGCTTCTACTATTTTTCATCAAGATGGAAACCCTTCCAGCTTCACAGTCAAATACAAATGCTCCTGAACTTCCTTCTCAGCTGACACTAGTCATTTGCACATGTCAGCATAGGATGTGCAAATATGGAAATTCCCACACATTTATCAACAAGCAAGGGATACATACTGCAAAGCACCATTACTCAATCTAGATCTCAGCATGCAGAGTACCGAAATAATGCTCCCAATCTCTAGCTGTGATTAAGAAGCAGGATGTGGAATTGTACACTTCCCCATGCCCTCCCCTATCACACACAAAATTTCACAGCATAAGCACCTCGCTCCAATGTGAGATGACTGATACTGCTGGAAGATCATTATCAAAGACAGGAAGATCTTTTTGATTAGTTCCGTACTGTTGGAACTATGCCCTCTGCTCTTGCCCAGTCCTTGCTTCCTTTATCAGCCAGGAAGGGCAAGGATTGAGCATGCACATCGACAAGCTCCCACCCTTCAAGAATTCTTTCTACATCCTCAGGCTGTGTAAACAAAAAGTATCCATAGAAACAGGAGAAGCAGATGCACCTGGTGCTGCCCTCAATTTGGAGTCAAAGTAGAAATGTATACGAGATAGTTTATCAGCAAAGGATCTTGCAAATATAGTATGGTAGGCTACAATCTCCTTTCAAGAACCACTGCAGGACAACTATGTATGGGCAAAATCATGCCAAAAAACTAAGATTTCCTTGCCACCATTGCTGCCATGAAATGAGCTCTACAATTAACTTTAGCCCATTTTTAGTTAGATTCATAATGTCTGCTGTTTAATTGCTCTCAATTCCTCAGAAAACTAGGGAGTTGTAAGGGCTCTACCAAGCAGAGAGCTTGATAGAGTTCCTAACTGACAGTATTGATCAATGATATCTTGTATTTTGTTATACCAGTAACTAATAAACAGAGTCCATTTCTCAATATATTAATTGTTGTGTTGCCTATTCTAATGAGTTCTTCACCCAGTAAGTCTAAACCCTGCCAGGTAGCAACCCATCCATGACAAGGGAATAATATTGACCTTCCCCACCCCCAGATCGACACCATCCTGTCCAGGGTACAACACTAAATCAAGTAAATGAGCAGGGCCAGGTATCACCTGAGATGGACATAGTTGTCATGGAGACCTTGGAATCCTGAGCTGCAACAGATGAGAATATTTGAAGTTGAATGTTTCATATATGAATGTTCGAAGCTGAATTTTCATCTATGAATGTTTTGAAATTGCCATTTCTGTTCTGGTCCCACAAAGAGCCCACAAGGCAAGGTAGGTCAGTTGTCAAAGCACCAAGGTGATCTGCTAATGACCAACTTGCTCCAAGAAGAGTTGGAAATGAAATCAGGTTTTTTGAACCTCTACTTCCAGCCCACATCATCTACTATCGCCTTCACTTTGGAGAAGCAGAGCCTCTTAAAGGGCCAAAATGTCTGGCCTGAAGACAGACACTTCTCCTGTGCTCCATGACCTCTCACCACCTATGCTCCCTATACCATTGGGCAGGTGAGGTAATGTGGGAGGCATTTGTTTCTTCAGGCTCAGTTTAAGGTGTCTATGAGGGTCCTGGCTCTAGTTCTATAGGCCCTTGCACTGTGAGATTTCATTCAATGGGCTCCTGTCTGTCAGCCTTGAGTTCAGTGGTCCCCTGACCACTAATACCAGGTTCAGAGCCAGGAACCCAGTCTGGCTCCTTAGCTGGTGACATTGTAGCCTCTAGCTTGGTGTCCTGGTCACTGCTGGATGTCAGCGTTCTGACATTACCCAGAATAATTAATCTGGAAGTCTCCAGTACCACACTTGGCTCCTGAGAACATGCCATTCAGTTCAGCCAGGAAAGTGTTGGGCAACAGAATGGATGGTACCCCAAACAGAATTCCATATTCTGTCTCTAAAACCAACTCACAGGTACACTCAACATCAGGTGTTGTTGGACAGCATGTAGGTAGGGAGATCAAGGCATAGAAGACTACTACAAACCCATTTCCCAAACCCTGGCTCTTTGCTGCTGCTGTACATTCTTGTGGATATATCTGGGAAAGATTAAATCCTCCTGCTTCATCCAACCAGGCTAAATTTGGCCCAGTCAACCAGGATCCTGGACGGCAGTGGTCTTGCCACTTCCTGAGCAGCATCTCTGGGTGGCTGCTGTCTAGGCATCCAGGAACTTTTTGTTTTGGAGAACAATTGGAAGGAGAAAATATAGCTGTCACATGTTTAACATCCTTCTCCTGTAACAGGCTAACATGACTCCAACTGCCTTACTTCCCCCAGCTGCCCACACTCCACATTGTGCCATCTAGACCATACACACCCATCCCTCACGATATACATAGTATTGGTAAGCTACATGGCAAATTGGTTCTGAAACCAAAGGGAATTTCAGAAGCATCATGGCAGCCAATTGTTGAAACAGGAAAGGTTTTTAAAAAATCCACTGGAGAGGGTGAAAGCTTAAGTGTGCTTAAGAGAGCTCTTTGTATCCCAGAAAACAAAATCATTTTAATCAACAACACCTAACAACAGCAATCTTCATTAAGTCTACAGTTCAAGTCTATATATGTGCAAAGTCTTCAAGAAAAAAATTCATATGAAATAAAAAACATCTATGGGAAAAGAATTTGATGGATAAAAAACGCCTAACAAGCACACAGTATCATTTTTGATAAAGGCTTTAATTGCAGAGGCATTCGTTTTCTCATATTTCACTTATCTCCAAGGACTTCTCTATGATTACTTTTCTTTCTTTCTTTTTAGTTCTCTACATTCCTGAGGAATGCTCTTGAGTTTGTTGATCCTAAACTGGCACTGAACCTACAGAGGATATCAGCATTCACAGTTGTTTGGTACAGTTCTTGCATGGTAAGTCTCTTTCTGTGTTTCTCCTTCCTCAGTTTAAATTGCCCCTTTCTGTATAGCAGAAACAGAATCAGAGTGATGTAAAAAGAAGGCTGAATTGTTGGTAGGAAATCCTGATCCATAGTTTGTACACAATCAAAACACTATTAAGGAGATGAAGTCACTGTCTCTTTCAGAGTCACAAAACAATCTTTTCCAACCTGATGCAAACTAAGAACATTATCCATAAGGTTTCTAACTCAGACATGAAACCAGTGTATCAGAATATTCATCTGCATTATAAATGCCTCTCTTCTACATTAGCAGCTATGACACACTTCAAACGCACAAGAGAGGATTAAAGGTGATCTACGCTGTAATCCTATGGCAATTTACCTGGAAGTAAGTGCCATTCATTTAAATTAAGAACATAAGAAGAACCCTGCTGGATCAGACCAAAGGTCCAGCATCCTATTATCACAGTGGTCAATCAGATGCCTATGGGAAGCCCACAAGCAGACATGTGTGCAATAGCACCGTTCCCACCAGTGCTCCAGAAACTGGTTTTCAGAGGCATGCTGCCTATAATACTGGAAGTACTATGCAGCCATCTACTTGCCATTAATTTGCCTCATTATTCTCTATGGATTTACCTAACCTCCCTTTAAAACCATCCAAGTTGGTGATCATTATTACATGCTGTGGGAGTGAATTCTATAGTTTAACAATGTGCTGTGCGAAGAAATGCTTCCTTTTGTCTGACCAGAATTTTCTCACATTCAGATTCATTGGATGGCCTTGAGTTCCAGTATTTTGAGAGAGGAAGAAAAATACATACCTATCCACTTTCTCCACAGCCTGCATACCTTTATACACCTTTAACATGTCCCCCTCTCACTCCCCTGTTTTTATAAAGTAAAAAAAAGCCTGGTGTCACTCTGCAGCCCCAATTCTAGGCAGTTTTCTTTTCTTGCTAAAAGTCTGAGGAAGTTGTGCAAGTTTGCTGAGGGTTCTGGACCTCAACTGTATAAATGATCTTAACCAGGACAGGGTTCTTCCATAACACCAGCGCAGTTGCAAGGATGTTAGCTTTCCTCCATTGCTATGGAGATACAGCCTGGTCAATGACTGATGGTGGATGAGCCCTAGGGGGCTCAATTATAATTTCTCACCTAGGTTTAAATCCTTTGCCAGACTGAATTATTTACTGATCTCGGCTGATGTGGTCCCTGCCCTAAGGATCGTAGACAATGAGACTTGGGTGATCTCTGATCACTCCCTGGTTTGGATGGGGCTGTCCCTTTGGGGAAACCAGAGGGTCACTCTGATCTGGAGATTCAATACTGCTCTTATGCAACATGTATCATAGGCCCTGGTGGAAAATTTCACTTTCAACTCCCATTTTGCACTCCCAGAGGGTATGTGATCGGATGCTATGAAAGCCAAGGTGTGGGGGACCTGTATAGCACCTATGGCCCAGCATAAACAGCAGCAGGAGATGGCCAGGGCAACCAATTTGGCAGAGATTTCCACACAGGAGGTTAGGCATAGATCTACCGGATCTCCTAGA